>NC_133576.1:52233913-52595788 GCF_964106895.1 Numenius arquata
CATCACTCATCAGTAATTTTATTTTTATTTGTCTTACACTGAAGTATTCAAAATTCATTGCTAAGGACTTTTTTCTTTGTTCCTCTCAGGAACATTCAGAAAGGCGAAAAGTTTATAGTGATACCACAGATCCTGAAGTTAGCGTTTGGCTCTTCGTTGCCCCTGGAAGCACCGCTCCCTTCAGTAACAACAGAGAGGGCCTTAAGTTTCATGTGCCTTTGTGGAAACCCATCTTCCTTTGTTACCTACCCTAATTATCTCTGTCTTTGTTCTAAACCTGCAAAACTAATTTTAGGATGCCAAAGAAATAAAAGACATACATTACCTTCACTAATGTGGAGGTCTTAAGCACTAAGTACTACTACAAATGGACACAATCCAGAGAAAACACTAATTAACAGAAGTGCCTTGTATGTGAATAGCCATAAATAGATGTACAGTGTCTGTCAATTGAGCCATGTGATTGTCCTTTAACAGAATGTACATTATAAAGCACTAAAGAGGCAATAGGAAGAAGGATACGTTAAACTGACTAAAGATTAAAACATATCTATAATTTGATTAACCTGCCAATTTTTTAGAAAGAACTAGCTCAGGATGTACACCAACACTGCATATATTTTTAGTGATTATTTTTAAAGGGCTTTATGATATTCCCATCCTAGCAATTGAAAGGACTGGAGACCAGCGATGGTCTAACAGCCTCTGAAGAGTCTAGACATTCCTTTCTACGAAGAAACAAAATATGAGACTTGCGTATCTCTTAATGATGGAAATTGATGGGACTGACTATGCTGTCAATAACATAGTGAAGTTTTATTGAATTCTATCAAAGTTTACAAGATTTTCCTTTTCTAATCAATGTTAACCTATTAAAGGTAAGTAGCATGAGTTTTTTTTCACAGAAACTAACAAAACTGAGGAAATTAGATGATAATGCTGCAGATTGATCCAAAACTTACTGAGTGCAGTGGGCATCTTTCCATTTCCTTCAGTGGGTTTTGGATCAGGACTTTAGTAATGAGGACTTAAACAGCCAAATTAGGTTTCCCAGTCAGCACTAATAAAGTCTTTATTAAGCAGTACCGCAATTGCCAGATATGTAAACTAAACAGGTAGTGCAGAATACAGTCACAGGAACACACTTAAGTCCATCTAGTTAGGCAGTAGACCTCCAAGGGAAGACAGCAACAAATCCTTTGGAAGAAGCACCCCTTAGCACTTCAGAAATCACAGATGCACACATCCATTGATTGCACTATAACTGGAAGTTAGCAGGTGGACCTTGAGGAACACAAGTTGATAACCTTCTTATCTAACTGTTACACAGGCTGATAATTTTCTTATCTAGCTATCTCTTACAACGTAAAATTTTAAAATTTTTGTTTTATTCATGCACGTAAACTATTCTATTGCACTAGACCTTTTTCACTTTATCTTTGCCAATAAGAGATGAAGAATTTGAATGAACTATGTAATCGATTTGTCACATTTTAATTTTATTGGTCATCAGGAAAACATTATGCAAGAGAACCCAAAGTATCTCTCAATAGCCTTCAGTATTTCCCACTGCATCCCCTGTACTCCCATACCATCTCTTCCTTTTTTTTCTGAATAATACAAAATTTTCATCTCTTTCTTCAGATGGGAATCTTTTCATATGGAAGTCTTTTCTTCTTTTTTGATATCATTCTCTGGTCCTTCCTTCCTTAGTAGCTTTCTGGATATGAAGTGACCAAAGCCAGTCACATTATTCATACTGAATATGAGAGTCATCAGTTGGTAAACTAAGTGTGACGCAAGAAATATTAAACCAAGTTTCGTATTCCTTTTATAATAAATACAGCTTTCTTCTGCTATGAACTGAGCAAATACTCTGATCGAGCTTTCCCATAATAATGGACAAGAGATTTTCAATAGTATCCGGTGTTCTGTTGGGGAGGTATACAGGAAACACTCCGATTGTACCTTCCAAAGTGTTATCATGTATATTTCTAAAATTGCGGATGATACCATGCGGCCCTGACTGGTGATCTTTGACTGTCTTTTCAAAGTATGTTTTAGAATTTGCATTCCAAAATAAATTTATGTTGTCTTCAAATATGCTGCATTTACAGATCGTTAAAAAATAAATTAATACTAAATCAACCCTCAAAACCAGCATCCATCTCATGGTATGGTTGAATCGTGTCATGTTTCCTACATTTAGCATAAGAAATAACTAGAGTACTTTCTCGTTATGGCTTGTTCTCTAGCTTCCTCTGTGCCTGTATATGAGTAAATGTATAGGTGTCTGAGTAAACGCGTATGTATGCATACACATACGTAGGCATATGCATTTGTGCATGTGTGTACATAACTAAATATATATATATGTACAGAGAGACACTGCCAGTCAGTGAACCTGATTCAACAGTGGTGTAAACACATCAACTTCAATATGGGACACCCCAAAGAAATATACAGTAGAAAGCTGAAAGGCCCTTTCTGTTTTGTAAGAGGAGATGTTGAATAAAATAAACTCTATGTGTCATAAATATGCAGATCTTATTGATAGATTAATACATAGACATACACGCACAACTCCATTATGCATACAACTTGCCAGAAAGGAAAAGCCATGCATTTCCAATTGTGTTATTCTAAAACGAGCAAAGGTAAGATTTCCTGCAAAAAAAGTTTCAAGCTGGGAGGAGACAGCCAGAAAGCAGCGAAGAGAAGTTGAGGATGCAGGAATGCCAAAGTGCTATATGGTAACAGCTGTGCTTTGCTGCCATCCTAAAATTCTGTGCACTGAACAGCAACCTGACAGACACAGGGCTAAAATTGTTGCCAGGGATCAGTGCCACACAAAAGCATCCCGGCCAAACACATTCCTCTGCAGACAGAGTGGCTCCATCCCAAGGTTTCCATCATATCAACAGATCTTCTTGGTGTAGGAATTATCCTTAAGGCATACGATCTACTGAGCTCAGAGTCAAATCCAGTAGAGATGCACTGCCAAATGGATGTAGGCAGGGGCGAATGTACACGCAGGTCCCTTACACCATTCTGGCACAGAAATTCTCAGCCTGAGGCAACTGGCCTGGGAACCCAGGTAGATCACTGCCAGTTAAACTCACTCCTGACCTCACCAGCAGAAGCCTTTCCCTCTGCATCGTAATGATGCACAGTACTACGACTTCATTTTCCTTGAAACGGTTGAAACTTTTGGCTGGGATTGAGTTTACTGACATTGCTACTAACAGTCCAAGCACACATTGTTCAGTGGAACTTAACAGATGAAACTGAGATATCGAGGTTTTACACAGCAGTTGCAGTCGCTTTGTAAGAGGCAGTCTTGTAAAAGCGCTGTAATATTTTTGCTGGAAATTCCAACTGTGCTTTGTCAGAGGAAAATTTGATTTGTGTAAAATATCTGTCTTTTCTAAAATAGCCAACAGGAAACATTCTTTCTGTCATGTCCCTGCCACAAATCTGTTATTTTATGGAGAAGCACCTCAAGTTACCTCAACTGAGAGATCACAGTCTCATTGTGCAACTGGAAACATGCGTGTAAACAAAAAGGTGATAGCCCTCGCACTGAAGAGTTTAAGAATACCCAAAAAATTAGAGCAGTGGGAGTTAGGAACTGCAGTAACTATAAGCATCTGGGTCTCACAAGTGAAGAACAGACAAAAGAAATATAGAAATAAGTATCTAAAGGGTGGGTTGAAGGAGGAGGGAGCCAGATTCTTTTCAGCCGTTGCCAGTGAGAGGACGAGGGGCAACGGGCACAAGCTGGAACATAGGAGGTTCCACTCAAATATGAGAAGAAACTTCTTTACGGTGAGGGTGACAGAGCACTGGAACAGGCTGCCCAGGGAGGTGGTGGAGTCCCCTTTGGAGATTTTCAAGACCCGCCTGGATGCAGTCCTGAGTAACATGCTCTGACATGCTCTGGGCAATCCTGCTTTGGCAGGGGAGTTGGACTAGATGATCTTTATGGTCCCTTCCAGCTCTAAAAATTCAGTGAAATTCAGTGAAATACACCCCACCTCTGAAGAGACAGGAGCTACATCACCAATGTCTGTATATACAATTTCCTGCCCCGCTTTTTAACCCGTTCTGCTGGTCACCATCTTCTTCCTCTTTTACAATGCACTATTCATTGAGGACAGCTGTGAAAGACCAGAGAACAGAAAACTTTCTGACACCACTAACAATCCAGTCACCAAGTAGTACTAGCCCTTGTCTGCCTGCTGATTGTATAGATATGTAGAGATTGTATTGGTCTTAATGCATTAATCAGGTTTCTGTGCTTCTTTTCAGAAGCTACATTGAGCACTTCTTAAATTATGCCCAAAACTAAAAATAAAATGGAAATAATAACTATTGCATTGGCAAAAATCTAAATGTTTTCATTTTCTCCCTTTCTCCTTCATCCTCAATCAAAAAAATCTTTGTGGGTAATTGCTGCGGTTGATGCTACAACTGTTGAAGGACTATTAGCATGTCTGTGTGCTATTGTTAAAAACATGACATTTCTAAGTACAGAAAGCAGTAAGACTGATGTCCTTGGTTCGTTTGTTCAGACCTAGTTATTGAGGCATAAATAGTGTGCTGTGTAACACCATGAAATGACCTAGGAGTACCTATAATACACAGGTACAGTGAGACCTAGAAAAAAAGAGTTACAACAGAGAACCAGCACCACCTGATAACCTTGCCCTGATCTTACATAGCTTTGGCAAATAACACAGGATTTTCGCCTGTTGCAACAGAATGGAGTTCCCTGTGTGACTGCCTTAGAGGAACATGCAAAGCCTGAATATTAACATTAAAAAACCACAACCTTTCATCTTCATTCTTCCCCCTTCCCTCCAAAAGAGATTTCTTCCAAATGTGCATTAATTTTAAGCTATCACAAGTAAAATTCACTGCTGCATTTGGTCTGGTTATGTTTTAAGAATAAGAAAACAATGCAAAACTGCATGAGAAATGATTGGTTAAATGATCCCTCCTGAGTCACTGTATTCCATCATCTCATATTTAATTACTTTTTAAAATAAAACAAGCATACACTTGAACTGACAGAGCATAATGGCTGCTTTGGTGCTGCTGTAGATGTGCATGTAAAGACTCAAAGAAACACATGGATTACTGACCTGACAGGCCACGATGGTAATCCAAAACAGCCATTACGGCTTCTACTGTAAATTCTTCTTATTTCATGGACCCCTGACACAACGGATAGCAACAAGATAGAGGTTTATAATAGAAATGCTGACACAACCTTATCTATAGCTGTGCAAATGGTGCCGCTATAATTAAACTTTACAACTTGAGTACCACTAGATAAGTTGCTAGTTTTTAATCATATTAATCAGAGCTTGGATGTTTCAATTGCCATATATTATCACGCAGCATGCACTGTAAAAATAAGAAGATTCCCAGCTGCTAAAGATCATAGCTGTTATGAAACACAGAAGTATATTCAAACACTCCTCTGTAAGCGCAAATATACTGAATGAAAACCTCAGTCGGTTACCCATTTTTTGCTTTGTTTCCCAATACACGGGTTCGACATAACAGCCACAGAAAGTACTCTGAATACATTACAAGAATATCACTGAATAGTAAAAAAGCTTCATTAAGATCTGCCCCGCATGTTTCGCATTTTCCTATCAGCAGCAAAACAAGTCTACTGTCTTCAGTGATAACGACAGTCAGAAGCCTGCTCTTTCAGAGGCAGGCACTGAGATTATTCTTCATGCACTGCTGTTTTCTTTAAAAGCCGGCTTCCCAGCGCTAGCGAGGAGTGGGTGGCAAAACTCTCACTGCTTTCAGTGGTCTGAGATGTGGAGCCTGGGAATGTTTTATGTAAATATTTCTCTTCACATTTTCTCTTCATTTGTCCGAGTGATTTACAGTTTTATTTCAGCAAGGAAAGTTTCCTCTCAAAGAAGCTATATTTGGTGCAAACTGAATGGATATCGCATTGGAGCTGAAACCCTCTATTTTTACCGAGTGTTTATTGCTAACTACAATGATGAAATTAATCTAGAAATAAAACTTGGTTGCTTACTGCTCTCTATTATCCTGAATTTGCAAATCTTCGCATGCTGCATGCCCGTTTACACGTACCATGTGATATATTCCCACATTGTCAGTGCCTGCTCTTTTACAGCACCAATTTTATAACACTTTCTGTAGACAATTTGTGCTTTCCTTTAAGATGGGTGGTACAGGTATGTAGCCTGTATGCTACAAGAAGTCCTGTAAGGAATTAAAGGGAAAGAGTCTGCCTGTAATCGTGTGTGGCGGAAGAGAGTATACCATGGACATTTCTGAAAATTGTAAGAGCTGTAGCAATGCATAGGAGTTGCCATAGTGTTATTCTGACCCCTGAAGGATGGAAATAGAGTTAACTTCATATCCTTTTTTTTCCGATTTACTCAGTATACTCTATGAATGTCAAACTCTAAACTACATTAGCAGGATTTATTAGTGCTTGCCCAGACTTATCCTCAAGAAATATGAAAATAGTCATGAACGAATGATGAACCAACTTTAAGATACTGATGTTTCAGGGAATCAGAGGAAAAAGTGATTTTTCAGGCTGGTTCCATGGTAAAATTACTGTGAGTTTGATAGTGTATTAAATCTAGTAGGTATGTGGAGATCATGTTATAAAACCTGGTCTGCCCTCACCTCTTCTTAACTGAAAAGTATTTTAGTGAAATTTTGCTAGAATGGATTCAGAGTGAAGTGGGGAAGGACATAGGCCAATGATGATAAGATCACTCATTTCAGCTGAGTTAAGATTTCATCAGGCTTACATTCTTCAGAAAATGCATCCATTAGAGGTATGGGGCTTCAACAGTGCCCTTGCAAGCTTATCTGTCTTCTCTCCCCACCCCCCGACTCCTCCCAAAGAGATAGGAACAGTGATTTATGATTCTAAAATGGATATTGAAGTAAAGTATATCCTGATACTACTATCTTTGTAGACAGTTCACTAAAAAAGTCCATCTGAGTTAAACCGATGGGACCCCTGTCACACCTTTGCTCTTCACCTACTTACAGAAGATACTTGAAATGTATTAATGGACCACCTTTTAGGTTCCCTGTAAATGTACTGGGTAGATTAGACTGTTATATCTGACAATGCTTTTTTTCTGAAGTCAGTCATGCTGTACTCTAAAATACTGAAGCAGCATCCTGATGAAGCTGCCAGGCAGTCATTGCACACACCAAGAGAGACAACGCTATCTATGTTAAGCGCTGCACATACTTGGGGCGAGACAGCATCAGCTCTGCCTTGAGCACTGGAAGAAAAGGGGTCAGCAGAACACCACGTTTGGAGGTAGGCAACAGCGAGGGGGGAGGAAGAAGGATAAATTTTAATTTCGGTTTTGTTCCTCCTCCGCTCAGCTGTTGCCATGCACTGAAGTCCCAGGTTGCCGTGTGACCTTGCCGAGGAGCACGCAGCCGGATCTGCTCAATGGGACCATTGTGTAGCCTCGGAAGGGGCTTTTCTGGAGCCCAATCCGCGGGTGTGGCTGAACGAGCAAGGAGGCAGCCTCCTCCCTCCTCCGTGAACTCCCTGTCCCGGGGAAACTCCTCCAGGAGCACACTGATGCAAAAGGCAGCCTGCAAGAGGCAACCCCCTTGCCAGGAGCTGAGCGAGGATCTCTCCTCCTCTGCCCAGGTCTCCATCCCCCACGGTTGGGAGCGCTACAAAGTTAACCCAAAAGTGATCGATACACTATTTGGGCATATTATTTCACTATCAGCAACTGATGCCACTGATGTAATCAAGTTACATAATCACTGTCTTTGCACAAATACATCCATCTTCCTACAGATAGATCTGCATATCTTCTTCCATCCATTATGCATGAACCCACCAGCAGTACATAAGGGTACATATTTTCGCACACACTATATAACTTTAGCATTGCAGTGCATTGCACTGCACAACGTCATCACTATCGATTCCCTCCACCTTCCCCCATCCCCTCTATCAGAATTATTTTGCAGAGAAAGATTACCAATGTGCATTGCCTGGATCCCTTTAAATCTCTAAAGGCTGAAGTGCTTCCCTGGCTCGCTTCTGTTCTTAAGACGACGATCTTTTCTATCCTTTCTCTCCCTGTCTCGCTTCACACCACAACTAACAGAGGAATTAATTCACACACGGTCCCTCAGCCAGATGCATATATGTATGAAATACTGAAGATAGCATCTCTGTTTGCAAATCTTCAACTGCCATACACGTGGTCTGAGGTTTCAGTAGGTAAGTTATCGGCTGTTGAAAAAAATATTTTATATGAGCAGGTGGATGAGGGATTTTCAGGCTAGTGACACTTACATTATTTCTCTACTAGCAAGATGAGACTTTTTTTTTTCCTTACAATCCCTCAATTTATAATTTCCTTGCAGGATTTACAGGCACAGTTGTAATCCCAAATTACCAGTGGCATTTAACCCCCTTAGCACCAGAGCACTGTACCACGATTAATAAGGATTGCCACCTTAAAGTTTAACAACTTGAAAAGCAGGATTTCTCTCCCTCCATTGCAGCTACGAAATGCAGCAGAATGCTGCACAGAGTTGGAAACATTTCTTTTAACCAGCGGATGGGATCCGATCTCATACTAAATAGATTCCATTAGAGGGTTTTACTATCACATACCCTTTTCAGTCAAAAATATGACAACCGGGGAAAAAGAAAGAAAAAGACGGAAAATGAAAGACTCCCTGCTTTTACGGTACTCTCCCAAATCCAGAGGGTGCAAGAATAAACAGGGAGGAGGAGATTTAATTTTTTTTTTTTTTTTTAATTTATCGCCTAAAGCACTCGCCAGAAGACCTACTGCAGTTGTTCCACTCAACTGCCAATAACGGCTGAAGCCCCTCGCATCAGGGTAATGCAGCAATCCCCGAAGTACCCCATTTCAACCACACGCCACCAAGTTTAGCAATGCCGGGCTTTCGCCGGGAGAAAATGACCTTACCCACAGGAGTCTCCCGAAATATCCCTCCGGTGCGATCGGTCAGCGGGGCGAGCGCCGGTCACCACACTGCGCACTCGGCCGGAGAAGCCCCGTGTTTACTCCTGGGGCTGAGCTGGCCGCCGGTGCCGCGGACGCGGCGCCCATCCATCCACCGGTGCCAGCTCCGCCGCGGGCGCAGGTAATTCCATACAGACTTCGGCGCCCCCCCCCGTACCCCCCTTCCCGCACCCCCCCCAGAGTCGCCCCTTCCTTCCTAGTTCAGAAAGTGCCCGCGTCGCCGGCGGGAGGTACCATCCAGGTGCGGCGAGGGGGGGGGGGCGGGGGGATAAGGAGGGGGCGGCCGGCCTGGGGGGCCCCCCGCGGGCAGCTCCGCGCCCAGCGCCCCGTCACCGCCGCCGCTGCCGCCGCCGAGGGGCCGGATCCGGGCTGCCGCGCTCAAGTATCCCGGCGAGCGGCGGTCCGCGGTGGGGTTTTCCTGGTGCTGGGAGGCTGTGGGGGACAGCGCTGCAAGGTTGGGGGTAGGGGGGAGAAGGTGCTTCCCGGGTCCTAGCACCCTCACCGCCGCGCCAAAAAAAAAAAATTAAAAAAATAAGAAGAAAAAAAAATTGGGGAGGAGGGGTGGGAGGCAAAAAAAAAAAATCTCCGAAGAAAGGGAAAAAAATCGGTTGTCCGCTTGCCCCGAACGATACTAATCCCCGGTGAAAATGACAAGTGATCAGCAAAGAAGAGGAGGTCTTGATTGATAACCACAATCCACCCAAAAATATCCTAAGGAGCAGAGGAAGAGAGGGAGCGAGGGAGAGAGGCGAGGGGAAACTGCAGTGCATAAATGATTCCTGTGTTTCTACGAGACGGGCTCGTTCGGCTGAACGCGCCCTCCGCCGGGCCGCCAGCCGGCAAGGAGGGACCGTGACTGCCACCCCATGGACACCCCGGCGCTCGCCCGGCGCCGCTTTCGGAAGAGGGGTGGGGGTTTTGGAGCGGGGGGGGGGGGGAGGAGGGGGGGAGGAGGGGGGGAGAGAGAGAGGAGGGAACGAGAGGGGGAGGGCCCTTCGGAAGGGATCCTGGAGAAACTCCTGGGAAGCGGGCATCCCTCCCTCACTCCCTCTCTCCGCCCCGGCGCTGCCCGCCTCGGCCCGCGGCGCTGGGGCTGCAGCCGGGGATGGGGACTGGGGACGGGGATGGGACTGGGACTGAGACTGGGACTGGAGTCGGAGCAGGGTGTGGGGTGTGAGGCTGGAGCTGGAACAGGGGCCGGGCGCCCAAGGGGGTCAGCCTGCTTCTCTTTTCCTGTTGTGTTTTTTTTTTTTTTTTTTTTTTTCCCGCACCGCCTTTCCCCTCCAGTTTCCGAAGCAAAGTGTTGTTTTAGGAGAGATGATACATTATCTATTCTTGGATTTTTATAAGGCAAACTGTGGGCCTCGCTGTTGCCATGGGATCTTCTTTGTGCGAACTCTCTGAACTGTGTGGGAACAGTTTTATTTCCTTCCCTTCAGATTTTTTTTTTCTTTTTTTTCCCCTTCTGTGTAACTCTTCTGAAGATATGTATCAAAATGTAACTGCATTATTGCCAATTAAGATTAACAGCAGCTGCAAGGTGCATCTAATTAGGAATGTTAATTACTTCATGAAATAAATAGTCATTTGCAGATGTTTATAATACTAAACAAATGTTCTATAAAACATAACTCCGTAAAGTTCTGACACTCCTCCCCAATAAATTTTATCACATTCCTGCACGAAGGCGCAGGGGAATAGGTACCCCCGCTTCCATATCGCTTGCCCTGCAGGTGCACCCTCACAGGAAGAGATACTCGAGGTTGCCCGTACATAGGTTAGGTGGGAGGGATTTTGTACCCTTACAGCCCATGCAGCGTGAAATAACCTGGGCAATGTGAGTTAAACATGTACAGTCACATACCTGTTTGTGTCCGTGTAAATGGTGCTCTCCAAAATGGGGGCAAACAGACTTGGCGACATTCAGTTACCAGCAATCCATCCTGGCTTCCTTGTAGGGCCATAGAGAAGAATCCAAACTGCTGCGTTTTCTAAGCCCCAACACATTATAAGAAAGAAAAGAAAAAAGAGAAGAAAAGAGAAGAAAAGAGAAGAGAAGAAAAGAGAAGAAAAGAGAAGAAAAGAGAAGAGAAGAAAAGAGAAGAAAAGAGAAGAAAAGAGAAGAAAAGAGAAGAAAAGAGAAGAAAAGAAAAGAAAAGAAAAGAAAAGAAAAGAAAAGAAAAGAAAAGAAAAGAAAAGAAAAGAAAAGAAAAGAAAAGAAAAGAAAAGAAAAGAAAAGAAAAGAAAAAGAAGAAAAGAAAAGAGGGGAGAGGAGAGGAGAGGAGAGAGAAGAGAAGAGAAGAGAAGAGAAGAGAAGAGAAGAGAAGAGAAGAGAAGAGAAGAGAAGAGAAGAGAAGAGAAGAGAAGAGAAGAGAAGAGAGCAGCACGTGGGAAAGAGTGATTTTATTATGGATCATGATAAAGGATTATCGATAGGCAGATAATGTGCCATGCAGAGTCGGTGGGTTGTGGGAGAGGTGGGAGCTGTTGCAGAATTTGTGGAGCTCACTCACACCCCACTCCACCTCTCCTTATGGTAACAGAACGGCATTCTTCATGTTGGAAAAAAAAAAAAAAATAGAAGAAACTAGCAATGAATGCAACAACCAGTAGTCAAAATTCAATTTTAAAACACAGAAATTAATGTGACTGGTTAAACCAGGCATTCAGATACTACTATGATGAGTGATCTGTATGCGTGGGTAGGCAAGAGAGACATGAAAAACTTTATGGGATTCTCTTTGTGGATCAGTACAGGGCGTTGTAAGTTAAATGACTCATACTCTCTACTTTAGAGAGCTGGTTTGGGTGCTTGATTTAGAAGCCCAGGTGTCCCAGCTGGTTGAGAGAGGGAGAGAGAGGGAAAGAGAGAGGAGCTCCCAACTTTGATTCTCACCGTTATCCATTGGGAGGGCTGCTTTCTCACCACTGAGGAGTGATACCAGGCTCCAGGCCAGCACAGGCACCTCCATTACGTGACATCAAGAGTCTTCTTCACACTCGGTCGGAACGACAAGTGCTTGAGGCTGTTCGTGCTCTGCAATGGGCAGCGAGTAGGAAGGAGGTACTTGGGGTTAACAAGTTGGCCAGGCACTGGGCACATTTGCCTTCAGTTCCTGATGTTTTACAGATTTCTCTTCCACTGATAAGCAAGTCATTTAATCTCTCTATGCTCTTGTTCCTTTTCTGTATAATGTGAGTTGACACTGTTCTTACTCACAAGCGTGCAGTGAAGATAATAAGGCATTCATGTTTGTGAGGTGTTCATATACAGCGGTCATGGGAACTACAGAAGTTCCCAGAGAGGCTGATTAAGGGTCTGGCAGGAGAAAGGGAAAATGAAAAAGGGGGGAAGCCAAAAGATGTGAACAAAATACAATGTAATTACTAAAATGGCTGAAACCAGACTAATACACAAAAGCTGTAGACCACTCACACATGCAGAACTGCCTCTGTTCTTGGGTTAAATTCATCCCTGGTTTAAGGAAACTGGATTCAGTTTGTTTCTCGGTTACTGAATTGCTATGAATGCAGTCATAAAAGAGATTTTAGGTATTAGGTTTTTTCTCAGCCATATATTGAATCTCTTTTTGGCTTTGTTCTCCTAATTATGGTGCGTATAATATAGAAGGGGATCTCCTTTGTGCTCATCATGACTTGAGTGTTTTCAAGATATTTCACCAAAGAGAGAAGCAAAATCTTATCCATTTTCTAAATGTTGGTTTAATTCTGTGACATTCAATGCATGCTGAATGAGTTAATATGTGGTGAATGAGTGGTGTACCTTTTGCCTGCACCATGTGTATCATCTTGAGGCGTCAAGTCCCTTGAAGTAAGGAAGAGGCACAAACCGCATCCTCATCTATACTTCAGTACGTGACTTTAAAAGGATTATCCCATTTAATGTGTATAATGGAAAGCGAAACAGTGCAGCCAAAGTAAACTTCCATTTCTAAAAGTAATACATATTTAAAATGAAAGGGCTGACAGAGTATATGGCTCTGAAGAGTGCTAACATCATGCAGAATGTTTTTGGTTAGTAAATTCATTCTGCTCAAATGGGTAGTACCCAAGAGCTAATACCATCACTTAGCTGCATGGTGTCTTTCGAAACTTCCAGGCCTCCTTCTCATCTTGCTGGTAAGTCTGTCCAGAGGGTCCAAAGACTGGTGGGGCGTGATTTCTCGCTACCTACCTGTGGACTTCGGGTATTAAATAATGTTTCTGTTTAGGTATCTATTTCCCACTTTTTAACAAATGCAATGGGAGAAACAGGCTCAGTAAAATACCAGCACTTGCACATTATCTTGCTTAGTGTGCATATACAATAGAACCATGACATGGTATCAGTCTAACAGCATGGAAAACAAGCATAATTTTTAGATGACAAAAATGAAAACAAATATACCTTCACTCCCCCACCAAAAACATCAAACAGAAGCCCTGCTCATGTAAAAATCTACATGTGAACCCTGTAAACTGCAGTTTCAATCTAATTACTAAACAATTTCAGTAAAGCAAAAAGGTCAGCATTTGAGCAATCATTTTTTTCTGTTCCCCTTTTCAAATCACAATTGCATTGATCTTATTAAAAGAAAGCTTCCCTTTTGGTCCACTTTTGGCATGACTAAGTAATCTGGAATGCTTCAGAAAGAACAAGATAAAACCTGAAAACTGCTATCTCCTTGAATTCTTGTGTATTTTTTATATTTTTAATTTATCTATAATTACATTTTATGTTGTGTGATTTATATGTTGTACATTACATATTATATATTTTTAATATATTTTTAAGAGTGTTCAAGAGAGCAGATATTTTAAAAAGAATAATCCATAATTCCATGTCATGAAAATTTCAAAAGCAATTTCGTTTGCAGAGGAGACTGACTCCAAAGAGTACATCTCTAGTCAGGGAATAGTACTAATCTCATAACTAAGAAATTTAATCGCAACAATTCTTGTTTATAGTCTTAACTGCAATTATATTTTTCTCTTCATAAACTACGTATACCTTTCCATAAGTACAAACATGCTGTACTCACTTCTGAGCTGTGTTGTCTCAGATGCTCCACTTCTTTTAACCATGCTTTTCTTGTTGGTACCATTTTTGTGTGACTAATCCAGCAGCTTTGTGCAGAGCATGTCAGACAGCTCAGGCTATTTGATACACAGCTCTGCCAGGGCCTTGCTGTCTCTATATGCAGCTGAGACAAGCCTTTCTGTGTCGGGTAGGCATCAGTTGTAGGTGGCCTGAACAAAGCACTACGACACCTATAGATGAGAAGTGACATTACATAAAAGCCAAGTATCTTGTTACTACTTGAGTGGGAGGATACTTTCATTCACAAAGCCATTCCTTCAAAACATGCATTTCATTGATTCTTAATGTTTAAAGAAGATGAAATTAGATATATATAAAAAAATAGCTTGATTGTCCTGCAACTTACTCCTTTAACCTAATTTAGCAAAGGATAATGTCAAGATAATTAAATGCTCATCTCTTGCACATTTTTAATTTTGTAGAATAAATGGTTACTTGCTGTTCCTCTAGTCTCTCATTAGGGTGTCTCAAATGAAGATAATTTCTACCCATAAGCTACTTAGAACATATACCTCATCTATTTAATTAAATAGTACTCTACCATAAGAAAACTAAAAAGATGGGGTGCATTCATGCATTAAAAAAGATTTGTGTGTTTCATTTCAGAGTTGCCCTTTTTTCCCCCCCAAGACCTCACACAAGGCAATAATGAGGGATTATTTTCCCTTGAGGGTCTGTCTACTTTTAGAATATTCAGCAATGTCAATCTTATCCAGTTCCTATAAAGTCAGTAGAAAGGCTCCTACTACTTCAATAGCAGTTACAGCAGGTCTTGGACTACTGCTACCTAATCAAAGATCGTAAATTGGAGATTTTAAATATAAGCATTATTTGGAAAAAAGCTGCATAAGAACGATTGACCCAAGTTAGGCAGGTAATCCACCTCTGCCAGCAATCCACGCCCCGCAGCGGCCCGAACTGAACAACGGTGGGTGCGAAAGGCAAGGCTGATGAAAAGCAAAAGCAATACTCACATAATACACCTCCCGACCAGTGACAACCATCAGTTCAGGGATTTTCACTTTTTTTCATGAGAAAATGCCAATCACGGATATGAAAAGTGTCAGAAATTAAGAGACAAATGTGATCTGAATTGAAGAAGAAAAAAGGAAAAAGCCAAGAAAGCAAGCAGAACCTTGTTGAATCATCTAGCTGCTTTGTGAACAAATGATTCGTAGACTTTCAATTAAGGTGGTGTTGGTTTTTTTTTCATTCTAAAAATTGCCACAAGGTGGAAAATGTGCCTTGAGAGCAGATCCCGTGGGCTGCAGCTCCCTTCCCGCTCTGCTGCTCCCCTGCCCAACACACTGCCCGATACATCCTCCAGCCCAGCACATGGAACTGGAAAGATTTTCTCAGGAGTACAGGGATTTTTTTCATGGCCTCCTGCCTGCCTATGAGCAGGCCAGGGTGGGCAGCAGTGGGGCAAGCCAGGGCAGGCTGGGCTGGGTGGTAGCAGAGCAGGCCGGGGCAGGCCAGGACAGGCCAGGGCAGCAGGGCAGGGACCTCCCCCAGCACCCTCATGCCACCAAGCCCGGAGGCAGCGAGCAGAGCCGGGACAAGGACAGTGTGTGTGTCCCTCCAGCTGCCTGGTGAACACCAGGCAAAGGCAAGGGCCGCAGCCAGGCCCCAGGTCAGGCCAGGCCCCAGGAGGCTGGGCAGCGACGGTCAGGCCTGCTGCTGCCTGCAGGGCCTGATGGCTCAGGTGCCTGTGTATGCGTACTGGATGTTATACACAATTTAATAAACATTTATTATTCAGTGCTGGACGTCTATCAAAATCTGCCCATCATCACCATGAGATGTAGTATTGGTACTGTTTGCGTCATGGCCCTCAACTGTAGTTAATGGGTGCGTGATACACATTTTAATCTTTTGACTGCAGGGTCTTCTGTTGAAGTGCTTAACTCAGCACTAAAATGACTTCTGCAGCCTTGGTGCAGAGAGACCAACCAAAATGTGAAGTTGTGTTGGTCAGCATAGCAGTGGGACTGCCAGGAGCAGGGCGGTAATGTGTTCACTCAAGTGCAGCTCCATATAAGCTAATTCCCAAAAAACTACAGTTACTTCCATCCTGAGGCACATTAAGTACCAAACTTTCATATATCAAAGAGTGATTGGCACAAACAAAATAAAATCCAGGAGCTGCCTATGTAGATGTAAACCACTTTGACAGGAACAGACTAAAATTTAACTGGTTTAATGTTCCTGAGTATTTTTATTCTTTGGAATGTTATGAAGCAGAATAAGAGATCACTAAAATCAAAGCTGTGTGAATTACCTACCTCACAGAGCTCATGAATCAATTACAATAAAGCTATACATGTCAAAATTAATTAACCTAAGACATGTTTGTAATTCAGTGTTGCTGATTTTCTGTCTCCCTCTGGCACATGTACTCACGTGCATACAGAGGCACTTGATTTTGTCCTTACCAATGAACCCGATTTAGGACCTGCAAAGATTTATCCCAGTTATCAATATAAGTTATTAGGATTTATCTGCAGTGAATATGTCTTGTCACTTCATTTTGGCATTCGGATGCCATGGGGAAATCTAGACTTCTGCATTCAGGTATGGCCTGTGCATGTGGGAATAATTTACCCGAGGGCAAGACAAGGACAACGCACACAATGGAAAAAGGAAGGGGAAAATCAAGGTCTTCATTAGACGTATGACAGATCTTGATTAAAATACTTGGATGGGAAGAATGTACTAGTAGAGCTATACTATCTAAGATGGTGACAATGACTATAAGGGAGATTAGAGAAATTATGAAGGATGAAAAAAAGAGAAAAAGATAGTGGTACAAAACCTCAGTTAAGGTAAGAGTTATGGAGGAACAGGATGTGGTGATTAAAATTTAGGACATAATAAACAGTTGCTCTTTGGAAAAACTAAGCAGAAAACATACAAGAAGAGAAGCAGCTCTTTAGTTTTGAACAGTGCACAGAACTCAGTTCATGAACCAATTATTTAAGTTCCACTGTACAATAATTACTGTAAAGTATTCAAATTCCTGGAACAAATCTCCCCAGATCCCTCCAAAAAGATCAAAACAACCTCCCTTCTTTTATTGAAGTATTGCTTGACTGTAAAGAGTGGCAATACCGAGAAATATGGAAGTTAGTTAAAATGAAATTTAAAAAAAAAAACAAACAAAAGGGTAAAAATGTTAGTTGGTTCAGAGAAGACTGTTCAAAGACATCATGTTACATGCTCAGTGAATGAACCCATCAGATCCTTAAAAAAGGGCTAGATTGATTCAGCAAAGAAGTAAAGGGTCTTTCAGAAATGAAAAAAAAAAGATTTGAAATATGTAAATCACAGCCCAAAAATGAAAATTATATGTAGTAAATTAGATGTAAAGCTATAGCAACTCAGCCCTGACAAAAATGTTGAGAATCAACCCACTAACAGCATACTGCATAGAGAAAAAATATTTTCAAACTCATTAGAAGATGAAGCTTGTCATCACTGGTAACAGCAGATGATTCAGTAGGATGAGTATTAGTAGAAAAAAACAGTGAACAGAGCAGTAACAACTTGCAAAATATTAGATTTATAGGTAACATTTTTATTGCTCTAGAATGTATGAGATAAATAACCCTAAAGGGTGTTAAAGCAATTATTGCTACCACACTTTGAACTATCAATATCAGATGAAAGTTTCTCAAAAATGTCTGCTTAATGTCTAACAGTCTTAACAATCAATCAAAACTTCAAGAATGATTGGGACAAGAATTGAAAACAAAACTGGAAAGAAACATTGTGCCACTGTATTAATCCATAGTGCGCTTTGATTTTGAATGTGACACATGATTAGGTCACACTGTCTCAAAAAAGTCATAATTAGCAATTAGTATTAAGCAAAGTAATTAGCAAGGGAATGTCCAGACTCCAACATGTTTACTCTGAGAGATGGAGGAACACAAAATAGAGTAGGTCTGTTTGGTTTGTAAAAGACGACACAAAGGGAAATACATGTGAGATCTGTAAAGTTACAAGTAGTGTAAGGATGATTGGTTTTGTTAATAAAAGAATGAGAAGGCAGCCAGTGAAATTATGATGTGGCATGTTCAAAACAGATGCATAACAAATAAGTAAATTGTATAATTAGTTCATTGCCTCAGGATGTTTTGAAGGCCAAAGTATAAATCAGTTCCAAAAGATTAAGTACATTCTTATTGGAGAGGCTCCTCTCTTGTATTAAGCAATAATCTGACTACAACCTCCAAGTCAGAAAATTCCTAAACTACATACGGCCAAGGTGGAAGGACATGCCAGAGAAAGACCTCAGTCTGCTTCACTTGTTTCTTTCACACTTTGCCGAGGCATCTTCTACTAGTCATTCTTAGAGACAAGGCAGTGGGCTAGCTAGGTCTTTGTGCTGACTCCCTGTGGACATTTTTTTGTTGTTTTTATGGTATATGGACTGTGAAATTTTTGCATTATTGAAAGCGTTAATACATGTTATGCAGGGTTAATACAACACAGAATCTGGAAACAAATGGCAAGGAATGTATCTTGCCTGGGTTTAGTGCACAGGAATTTCATTTTCCATTGGTGTTTACTTTTAGAGTACAGGGAGTAAAATACTACTACCAGGTAAGAATCCCTGCATTGATTCAATGCTCATTTTTACAAGTGTAAGTAAGCAGATATTATTAATGCAATAGGAAGAAGGGCAAGAGATCCTGAAAAAGCAGGAAATTCTGGCTGAATTTCAGTTCTGTCTGTCAGGGACTGTTAATAAAGATATTGAGCTGTAGTAGGTATACCAGTCAGTTCAAAAGCATAGAATCATAGAATGGGTTGGGTTGGAAGGGACCTTAAAGATCATCGAGTTCCAACCCCCCTGCCATGGGCAGGGACACCTCCCACTAGACCAGGTTGCTCAAAGCCCCATCCAGCCTGGCCTTGAACACTTCCAGGGATGGGTCATCCACCACTTCCCTGGGCAACCTCCTCCAGTACCTCACCACCCTCACAGGGAAGAATTTCTTCCTAATAGCTAACCTAAATCTCCCCTCTTTTGGTTGGTTTTGTTTTGTTTTGTGTTTTTTTTAAATCAATTTGTTCCTGCCATACAACCTGTAACCTTACTAGCAGAGCTTCTACTATTTCAGGAAGGTTAAAAATGCTGTTTGTAGGACGGAAACCTTCCTAACATATCGTCAGATTTGGAGTGGCATGTGGGGGTGATGGCACCATGGCAGGGCCTCTGTGGTATCAGCCTCAAAGAGGTTAAAGAAAACTGTATTTAACATGGCTGTGGCGGGGGTTCTGTTGCTGTCTGAATTTTTCCTCAAGTCTACAGAGAAACAGGAAAGCCTTGGTGGAAGAGTATTTTATGGTACTGAAATGCATTGTGCCTACAGGACAACTTTACAGCATAAACAAATTTGAGGCTTCACAGGACTCAATAAGGGGGGCAGCTTTTCCTGATGTGAATCTATAAACAATTTTGTCAAACATTTGTTATCCATATTCTGAAATTAATTTTTCCCAGTTCCAACGTTTTCTTTTTTCTGTCTTTATTTCTTATGTTAAATATTCTCTTGAAATAAGAAACAGCATAAAGAAATGCTACAATTTTAGCATGATTGTTACAGAAGATCTGTAACAGCACAGAAAGCAAGCTGCAGACAATGAAAAATGGAGGATCAGAAATTACTAAGATTTACAAGAATACTCCTGTATAACTTTGTTCTGTGGACTTGGAAGAAACATATCTTCCATTTCAATGTGTAGTTTTGCCTTGCTTTAACTTAAAAATACCAGTTTGTTTCAAAGGCCAGCGTTCTTTCTTCTTACAGGGAGGCAACAAGCTGTTCCCTATGACAGCAACTGCAATGGTGTAGCATTTCCTGAAAGAAGAGAGATGACTGTCAGTGCAAAGGAGGAAGTTTTGTTTTCAGCGGTAGAGACAGATGAATCAGAACAAGAAAGAAGAATAAAGGCAGAGGAGAGTGGCGGGATCTGAAATGAAGGCAATGTGATCTGAATGTTGATGATGAGGCATTGACAAGATGAAAGATCTCTCTCTGTCGTGCTCTCACCCTCTCATTTCCAGTGTGTAAAATCTGTACTGTTGACACACTCTTGCGCTCTTTTTATATCACAAAATTGGAACAAATGGGATTCACAATCAGTGGTGGTGGCACAGCCCCTGTGACAGGTACTTACTAAGGGAAGGGCTCAGCTGCTGTCTCCTATTCTCCCCCCCTTTTTGAGACCCTTCAGTCTGTGGAACTGGACTTTTTCAAGATTTGAGAATTCTCTGTGTAATTCAGGCTGGTTAAAAATAAGGGAGGTCTATGAGGTACTGACAATTCACATCCACTCTCCAGGGAAACGTACAGTACATTTGAATACATTAGGTATTTTACCTATATGCAATTTAAGTTTATTCATAATGTAACATAGTTCTCTTTTGGACGTCAGTACTCAGAGGAAATCCTGTTTTGGAAAAGAAGCCAAACAAGCAGACATGTCATGTCTGAAAATAAAAGGTTGCCAAACTTTAAAACATGTAAAACTAGGTACACTGAGAACTGCTGAAGTTCTTGCTTCAACACCTGCTGCTGCACTGGGGAAAATGCTTCCAGCTAGTGAGCCATTGGCTTTGATGGTGGTTCCTTTCAAAGAACCAGGATCTTCCAGATGAGCGTGGCTGTTGCTCAAATTAGTGTGTATTCTCCCAGTAAATATTTTTTACCTGTGTAGGCAGTGACATATATCAGTATGTGTGTAACATGGACCTAAATGGGTTGTCCTATTGGGAAGTATGCAATATACAGACCACAAAATTGTACAGTGAGATAAAAAAATAATTTTCTAAAGCTTACATGCTATCTGAGGTAGTACCGTCTTAATTGTCTTACTGTATAATGGCTTTTTGTAGTACATCTGAAGCTTTTTAATTTCCCCTCCCTCGTACAGCTACAGGGAAACTGTCATTTCACTGGAATCAATCATGAAAATCAAGGAAACCAAAGTGCTATTTCCAATCCTGCACTCCTTCATAAAAGGCATGTTCACTTTTCCTGACTAGGAGATAAAGAGTAAAAGTTAAATTATATATTTATCTGCGTGATATATAGGAGTCATGACATCTAGTTAGTTAATACTTGTGTAGCATTTCATAAAGGTAAAGTACATTTGATAATCATTGCATATTTAACAGTAAGGAGTAGGCAGAACAGCTTAGTTAGTATTTTTCAAAGGTACCTACGGTAGGTTTCCCTGAAATTCAGTAAGTCTTGGATGCAGTAAAGTCTGATATACTGAGATGCCTGAATCACAGCAATTAAATCGGTTTTAATTAGCAGATTTGTTACCTTGATATATCTCTTTGTGTAAACTGTTATTTCAGCATTAAGGAAAAAAAAAAAAAAAGGTTATTTAAATTTGCCTAAGTGCAGTTTATAAAAAAATGAAAATTACTGCAGTGGATGTAAAATTCGTAGGACATTCCAAACTGCTGGTAGGCAGTTGCCTGGAGCATCAGAGTTCTAGGTACTATGAAATGGTTGTAGTCTTTCTTCCTCCTTTGACATGTTAGAGCCTTGGAAAGACCAAGTATGCTGCTGATGGTGACCATGTGGTAATATGGATGTAAATGCTTTGAGTCTGGGCCTCTCATGTTTTGGGGGATAAAATTAAAAATTAAGCATTCCACTGAAAAGCATAAATTTTCTCTAGCAGAAACTATAACTGCCTAACTTCACCTCCATCTCCTTTCACACTTAGGACCACACTTTACTGACACACACAGCTGGCGAGTAAGCCAACTAGGGAAGGCGCCCTGCTGGACCTGTTGTTTGTGAACAGAGAAGGATCATGTGATGGTTGGAGGCTGTCTTGGGCACAGCAATCATGAAATGGTAAGAGTTTTCAAGTCTTGGAGAAGTAAGGAGGGGGGTCAGCAGAACTGTCACCTTAGAATTCCCGAAAGCAGACTTTGGTCTGTTTAGGAGACTGGTTAACAGAGTCCCTTGGGAGGCAGTCCTGAAGGGCAGAGGAGTCCAGGAAGGCTGGACATTCTGCGAGAAGGAAATCTTAAAGGCACAGGAGCAGATTGTCCTCATATGCTGAAAGACAAGCCAGCAGGGAATAAGACAGGCCTGGCTGAAGAGAGAGCTTTGGCTGGAAATCAGGAAAGGAGAGTTTATGACCTTTGGAAGAAGGGGCAGGCCACTCAGGATGACTACAAGGAGGTCGTGAGGTTATGCAGGGAGAAAATTATAAAGGCCAAAGCCCAACTAGAATTTAATCTGGTTAGTCCCATTAAAGACAATAAAAAAAGTTTCTTATAAATATATTAGCAACAGAAGGAGGGATAAGGAGAATCTCCATCCTTTATTGCCCATGGGGGGAAACAGTGACAAAGGATGAGGAAAAGGCCGAGGTATTTAATGCCTTCTTTGCCTCAGTCTTTAATAGTAAGACCAGTTGTTCTCTGGGTTCCCAGCCCACTGGGATGGATGACAGGTATGGGGAGTAGAATGAAGCCCCCATAATCCAAGGGGAAATGGTTAGCGACCTGCTACAGCACTTAAACACACACAGGTCTGTGGAGCCAGATGGGATGCGCCCAAGGGTACTGAGGGAGCTGGCAGAAGTGCTCACCAAACCACTTTCCATCATTTATCAGCAGTCCTGGCTAATCAGGGAGGTCTCAGTTGACTGGAGGTTAACAAATGTGACGTCCATCTACAAGAAGGGCTGTAAGGAGGATCTAGGGAACTACAGACCTGTCAGTCTGACCTCAGTACCAGGGAAGGCTATGGAGCAGACCATGTTGAGTGCCATCACACGGCAGGTACAGGACAACCAGGTGATCAGGCCCAGTCAGCACAGGTTTATGAAAGGGAGGTCCTGCTTGGCTAACCTGATCTCCTTCTATGATAAGGTGACCTGCTTAGTGGGTGAAAGGAAGGCTATGGATATTGCCCATTTTTGACACTGTCTCCCACAGCGCTCTCCTGGAGAAACTGGCTGCTTATGACTTGGATGGGCATACTCTTTGCTGGGTGTTGGGTCCCGCACTTGGGTCTCAGCAACCCCATGCAGCGCTACAGGCTTGGGGCAGAGTGGCTGGGGAGCTGCCGGGCAGAAAAGGACCTGGGGGTGTTGGTCGACTGTCGGCTGAATATGAGCCAGCAGTGTGCCCAGGTGGCCAAGAAGGCCAACAGCATCCTGGCTTTTATCAGGAACAGTGTGGCCAGCAGGATGAGGGAAGTGATCTTTCCCCTGTACTCAGCTCTGGGGAGGCCCCCCTCAAATACTGTGTCTGGTTTTGGGCCCCTCACTACAGGAAAGAAGAGCAATGAAGCAATAGTGAAGGGTGTAGAGCACAAGTCTTATGAGGAGGGGCTGAGGGGACTGGGTTGCACGGTCTGGAGAAAAGGAGGCTGAGGAGAGACCTTATCAATCTCTATAACTGCCTGAAAGGAGATTGTAGCGAGGTCGGGGTTGGTCTCTTCTCCCAGGTAATTAAGTGAGGAAAGAGGAAAGAGGAAGCAGCCTCAAATTGCACCAGGGGAGGTTTAGATTGGATATTAGGAAAAATTTCTTCACTGAAAGTGTTGTCAAGCATTGGAACAGGCTTCCCAGGGAAGCTGTTGAGGCGCCGTCCCTGGGGATATTTAAAAGCTGTGTAGATGTGGTGCTTAGGGACATGGTTTAGTTGTGGACTTGGCAGTGTTACGTTAATGGTTGGACTTGATGATCTTAAAGGTCTTTGCCAACCCAAATGCTTCTATGATTCTATGACCAATGTGTTAAGGTGCTATTAGTGCAACCTCTTATCCAAGTCACACCTTAAGCTGATCACGTCTGTGTTGAACAAAAGGCATGAATTACAAAAGAAGCTGTTAATTTTAATGCAACACAATCTATTAGGAAAATTAGGAAATGCTAATCTTTGGTTTTAACTGTGTTTCAAAGACAGGGAAAATATAGCAAAACCCCCCACAAACCAAGCTCAGTTTCTTTGGATTAATACCTATTCACATGGTCAATTCTGAACTGAATACCTGTCAGGTGGAAGGACAAATTCAAATATTAGTGTTAAAAGGCAGAATGTCATCAAATTGGCTGTTCTTGTGTCTTCTGTATCATGTTACGATAAGGATAATTATAATTCCTGCCAGGCTGAGAACACTTAACAGTGATATCCCATTTACAATGAAAAAAAAGAAAAAGAAAAAAGCATAAATCACAGAAAGATCAAATATCTATCTTTTATATATATATATATATATAACTGCACCTAGTATTAGGGTTTGGTACAAAAAGCAGTTAACTAGCAGTGCATTTTTCCAGGACATGGAGGTTTGCAATTAATGTGTCAATGAACATTTCATATATATGTAATAATTTTACTATCTCTGGTCAGTACATTCACACTATATCACATACGTTTTCATATTGTGTAGTAGGGATCTCTTCTTGCTGATACACAGAGATACAATAGAGAAGGATTTAGCATTAAAGATAAATTGAAGGATTATAGATTGAGAGTTGTTTTCAGGTTGTTTCCTCTCTCCTGTTTCTTTTCCCTGAAGTTCTTCCCCATAACACCTTATCTCTCACATATTTATTTTGTGTGGTTTGACACTACATTAAAAATAAAACCACTGAAATAAATGGCCAGGATGTTACTGCCAGGTTGTTCTGAAACTATGACTTATGTTTGACTGCATCTCTATGAATTTTTAAAACAGAAATACTTATATTAAAACCACCAAACAAAATTATAAAAAACCCAAACCAAAACCCAACTCCACAAATCAAAATCTGGTTTAGTGCTGTATCAGCAATGATGGAAACAGTTTCAGGTGCTTCCATGAAGGCTTATATAAAAAGAAATTATCAGGCAGCTTCTTAAGAGAAAAAGTGAAACAGTCTTAAGCTAGTCTTCAGTTTAAATAGAGACATGACTATCATTATGACAGTGAAAATATTAAGCTTTGTCAGGGGATCACAAACTGAATAGTTACTTAAATTGGTTTTAAAAGATTTGTCAAAATTAATACCAAGAAAACTTTGCAATGTATTGTAACAAATTAAATCAAATATTCTGCCACCACAATTTGCAATGCCAACTCTGGTAATTAGGGCAGAACTAATCTTCTATAACTTTAGGCATTCGGAGTGTTATCATCGTCCTGAGATCATCATCCAGACTACCTTTCCTACACTGGGGAAAAATAAGAGCTATTTTAAAATGATTCAGCTCATTTTAGTGTAAACATCTTAAGTGAATTTCACCTGTGAAGGACCTATTTCTCTCTCTGAAGTAGACAGGAAAATGGATGAAAAGCTTGGAAATTGAACATATGACAGATGCATAAGTCTGTGTGAGGTTATTCCCATCATTAGTATGTAAAGAGGATGTAAAATAGTAAGTAGAGGTGAACTTGTAAATTTAGAAAGTAAGGCATTGTGCACAAAAAGTGATTTTCCAATAGTTCTTGGTACCTTGTAGTGTTTGAAGAGGTTTTTTAGAGGACATTAAAGATATCAACTCTTTTGAGTCAGAAATTGAAGCCACTGTATCCCTGAACCAGTGCTTACACACACAATCTGATCAAAATAGAACTGCTGCTTTATATGGCCAACTGCCACCTATGCATGCTCAGCCTCTGGGGCATGACCTTAAACTGTTTTGATGCGAATTTGGTAGGCAATAATCACTGATTCCATGGCTTTTTCTCATTTACTCTGTTTTTCTCATGCAATGCATCTGACTTACCTCAGAGACAAAACCCAAAGTGCTAGCAAGAAATACTAGTAAAATTTATGGAGATTAGTAAAAAAAAAAAAGTCCTATATTTATGCCCTTGTATACAATACATTGTTCTATTGCATTCCAAAGTGTTGCTAAAAATACTTATTTGCAGAAATACCTCCTTTTATGCCTACAAACATAGAAAAAGATAAACATAATTTTTTTATTGTTTTTTATGATGCTTTATGATAGCATCGTTATACAGACATTCAACAACTATTGGAAAACAGCAACCCAATACCAATATCATGAGATCTCTATACACCTGAAGAGCAAATAGGAAATTGTGACTAATGGCCATCAGGTCTAAAAATAAACCTAAAAGCACTTTTTTTTTTTTTTTCATCCACAAGTAGATCTCTTCCTATACCTTTTGATTACATCGGACACGATGCTCAAAGTCTTACAGGAAAGAAATATGTAGTTTTAAAGAAATATATATATCTTTAAAAAAGGAGAAGAAAGGAAAGATTATAAACTCTCTGTAAGCAGTCCCACAGTTGAAGTGTGCTCCAACATCTACTGTGCTCTGTCATTGGGCATCACTGAAAATCAGGGAAGCACTTTCACTTATTTCAGTGCTTACTGCATCTCCTAATGGGAAACAATTGAAGTCACTCACTTTTCAGAAACAAGCTGTTTGATGCACTTTCCCTGATTTCTTTTGTTTTAATTATCTGTGGCCAGGGAATGTAATTAATTCTGCCCTCAGCTCCTGTTCTGAAATTCCATTCACAGGAACTCCCTTAACAGCGTCTTTACATACAGCATTCAAGAAAATGAAGACAAACCATCTTAAGATATCTATTTTAAATTATATTTATGCTAAAGCACATTGTATGGGTGGTTTCCATCAGAAAGTACATATTAATTATAACATAATTCTGGGTTTGTATGGGATTATTATCAGGGATTTTAACTCATTTCCTTCAAATTTACAATTTAAGTTGCTTTAAATTTTACTAATGATTCTAAACACTTATCTAAACTATGTCAGAGATGATAAAAAATAGATTCAGAACTGGAGAAAGACTCATACATCTCTTATTTATGCCTGCTTCTCAGGACATCAGAGTTATGCCACTTTGGCTGGTATATTTGAATTACTTTTAATAAATTTTAATTTCTCTCTTTTAAGTGGCAAGGTGCTGCAGTCTTCAATAGGACAAGAGAACAAACTTGGAAACTTTCAACAATAAGGAATATTTATCGAGTCAATTTTTCTTTTCCCGCTTTTTCAGACTGAACTTGCATTTGCGATCAGACCATTTGTCTAGTTTCAGAGATGATCACTGTTTGATGTTATAATGAAATATTAAGAGGGCGATGAGCTGATTGATAGGAATCTGCAACTAAAAACAAGATATACTGGAGCTTGTACTTCCGCATAATATAATACTGGCATCTAATGGCATCTGTGGCTATTGTGTCATTGTGAAAAAATTAGCAATCTTTAAAACCATTTTATTACTTGAGATTATTAATTTTGACACTTGTCACTGTAATTTTTCCCTGTAGCCATATTTGCAGATATTCTCAAAGGTAATTACAAAAGAAAAGGATCTCACTTTTTAAGGGCTATGTCACCTTTGTCCATAAGAGCAAATTAAAAAGCCCACCTAATTAAAAACGATTCCCCAAATTTCCATCCTCACCAAAAGTACAACATGACATAGCATGAATAAATTCTTAACTATGCTACAGTCTGTCGATAAACTTCCGATAGTAGATACTGAAGAAAAAAGACATCAAAGCTAAGGTTGTAACTCATTTGTTTTGTCAAGAAGTGTTTGAAAGAGCCTAAAATATCTTTGAATTGTAATCAATCTCCTTTTTTCTCACAACTACACTTCTTTTTTTTTTTGTGGTTACAACTATTCAGTCATTAATTGATTTTTTAAAACTTGTTTAATTATAATTTGCCTGTAAAAGTAGCAAGTTTAGACTAAGGTAGAGAGACATTCTTCAGTTGAACAGGAAAAGGCAGAAAAAAGATATTTTATGAAAATGAGTGTATGCTTATCGGCAGGAGCAGAGGTCTAGAAAGAGAAAAAGAAATTCAGGACATTCCTTGTTCACATTTGAAATTTTTATAATCAGGCCTTCCTCCTTACCTTTTGAATTCTGAACACACACACACACACACACACTCTCCTTATATTAAACTCATTTGATTTTTCACCCAATTAGCGGTGAAAAATGGTGGACAGGACACTCTTAGGAAGAAATTCCACATTTCTTTGTGGGAGAAGCTGATAGAAAATGACAGGTGAAACACCACTATGAGACAGAGGTATTGTGAGGGTACAGGTCTTCTACTGGCAATGTCTGTCAAAGTATTTAAGCCTTATATCACCTGGCCAAAAAGAAAGCTAAACTGGTGACGTGGAGAATAAAGTAAGTACAAGGCCTTGTTTCAGAAAATGGTTTACAAGGTATTATTCTAAGTTACTCAAAGCTGAAGTGACATGACAACTGAGACAGAGTGACAACAATTTTGCAGTTTGGTTTTCCACATTAGTTGTATTTAAAGCAGACATACTTGCATCTGTTCCCTTCTCATGTTGCTGAACCTTCCAATTTCTCTGATATCTAAATTTCCAGCACACTTTGGGAGTTCTGAGAGTGCTGAAATTTTCTATTCATATCCCCAAGGACACATAGTACAATTTGCACGTATTCTGCCCTAGTATTTTTTCGTAATCACTGTGTGCTGTTCAGAAACTCCAAGTGCAGGAGGGATGTGCAGCACTCCAACACCACCACGGTGAGCACTGAATCCGTTTATGACAGTATTGAATCTATTACAAAGTGCTGAACAGTTTTTCAGTCTTGTCTCCATATTGAACGAGGATTTAGGACTTTAGTTTTGGAAACAGCACCCTCAACTATGAGAGTTTACTAACTACATAACTTTGGGCTAAATGAGCTCTGGGAAAATGGTAAACCACACTTAAGCCATTGCCAGAGAAAAGAGAGAAAGTGTAAGACTGCTTAAACTATGAGCATGAGATGTCTCAGAAGGTCCTCATCAGGGTGTCCAGCGTACAGTCTGTGGTCATGTATCAGTCCACTTGAGTGGATGAATGGGAAGTGCATCTCTTAGAAGAGAGGGAAGACAAGCAGTGGCTGCTAGCCACTTGGCCCATCCCAAGGTTGAAGAGTGGCTTCTCTGTGGTTGTTGTTCAGGCTGGTGTCCCTGACCACCTCACTCACCCCAGAGAAAAGGGAGCAGAAGAAACTATGACAATACTGCTTCTTCAGCTATGAATAGATCTACGGCCAAACCCATAGGCATCCTTACAGCCTCTTGTCCCTGTTTGTCCTTTTGCAGTTTCCCAAATGACAGTTTGTCACAGAAAGGATGTGCAGTAAGTTTTGTGAAGACACTGATGTGCAAATGCTTTCTATTAGGGGAAGGCATTGGACTGTTTGGACCTAAAGTGGAGTACAGCATAAGTGCTTGTTGGATTTTCTGGTGGAGCCACAAAGGCTTGTGCAGTGTGTATCGCACCAAGAGCGGCTGTGCCTTGAGTGTTTCAGAACTACTCTGCCAACACAGGATGTTGATGCAAGCAGAAGGGTCCAGACTGAGACAACTACTGCTGTCTGTAGGAATGTCTTCACTCCTATGTTCAGCTCTCTGTATTTAAAATGGAGCTGAAATCTGTTCAGAGACCTTTTATGGTTCACTACATTTTCTTACAACTCCTTTGAGAGCTTCTGAATGGGACATGGGCTAGGGAAAGACACCAATATCCTCATTTGTATGCCCAAGAGGATGAAAGAATTTGATAGCACCAATGTAGAACCAAGTATTCTCTATGTCAGCTAAATGCTGAGTAGGCAATCTCTGTTTACAAGAAAAAGATTCAGCCAAATCATTATCACTCTCCAGCAAGCGCAGTGTAACTCAGGATGTTCTTGGCCCAGTTAAGCAGTCATGCCTGCCGGAAATCAGTGGGAGAGCTGAAGCCAGAGAGGGCTTTCTCATTTTTGCAATATTTAAAATAAGCTACATTTTGAAAAGAGGGGTTGTAACATTTGTTAAAAGCCTTCATTTGAACTGCTGGGAAGCAAACACTTTTTAATCCTTTTTCTCCTCATCTTTCCCTTGGAATTGTTAGCTCAGAACACATAACAAAGAGAAGATATAAAACATCCTTCAACTTTTCTGTGAAGCAACAGGGTTGCCAAAAATTCATGCTCAATCCATCTCCAAATAATCCTCAGTAGAGGAGTTTTATTATCACCCATCCCTGAGGACAAGATAGCTGAGAGTAAGGTGTCTTTAGAAATTTCTCACTTAGGAGAACCAGGCCTATGTGACCAAGGATCAAGACAAAATGCATGGCTTCATTTGGCTCCATGCTATGGATCTTCCTACCTAGCCCCAGGATTTGTTCCACAGACATTCAAATTAACATAGCATTAAAATATGACAGGATTATGTTCTATGGACTCATTAACACATTCCTCTGGTGCAATGGGAGACAAGGAGTGCTTGAACATTCAACCACCCGAGGCATGTATTAATGTGACTGACACCCCCTGCAATGTCTCAATACATTTAAATACGACTCCTATTGAATACAACTTTGCCATTTACATGCAATTTTTCAAATGTACTGTGAAAGTATTTATCTTTTCATTCCACCAAGTAATTCTCAGGTTTGTGACGGGAGAAGCAGCACTTTTCTCTATGAAGCTACTCTTATATTGTAATATTTTCCTCATTCATGAGCCCAACCCCTCTGTCATCATTTTCTTGCCTAACTCCCATGAATTTAGCAAAGCAAACTATGATACTTCAGGATTTTCATTTTTTTCCCTTGATGCCTTTGCCTGGCTGCTGCACTCAACAGCCCTTCAAAGGCAGGCTGAGATACTTTCCAGCTTGTTTGTAGTTAGAAAGCTCACTGGAAAGATGATGACTGTTTCCCATTCAGCTTCTAAATACAAGGAGCTCCATATTTGTATTTGTACATACAAACAACTGTGAAATCAACCAGCCACCTCTGAATCTCTATTAAGCCTACAGGCAGTGGAGGATGTAAAAACTTGGAACCAGAGGATACCAGCTGCAACCTGCACTTACCTGCAGATCATTAGGTGGCACTCTTCCCTCTGTCCTAGCACCGAATCTGGAAGGGCAGCAAATGTAACCTGGTGTTGGAGCAGCCATTGTTTTAAAAATACTCAGGTACAAAACTGAGATTATTAAGATGTGTAGTCATTAAAGATGTCCAACTATTTTGAAAAGAATAAGGTTGTTTGGCACAGTATCCTGACCACATTCAATTAGAAAGTTTCTCTATGTCTGGTGACACCATTTTGGCCTCAACTCTTGTGGATGCTATCACAGATGATCATGTAACAAACAAATGAACACGTAATATGTGAAATGTGAAAATGCATAGCTGTAACTTAAAACCTAAGTATTAATTGTTACATATGCCTACTATGAGTTTCATGCACAATTTATATTGTTATAAGCAGGCAAGCCCCACCCCCCCAACAGAAGAGATCTTCTTTCTAAAAACCCAAAGACATTTCAAAACCAAAAAAGGGTTCAATATATTTCAAAGAACAGTTGGGCATGCTTTTTACTCTGTACACGTGTACAGACAGAGAAAATTGATTATTATAAGTGATAATTTTCCCTCAGTGTCACATAATTCAAAGCTGAAGGAATGCATAAACCTATTTTCTTCTAGTCCTTAGGAGATAAGATGAGTTACCCCCATTTTGTAGAGTGTTTAGGCATTTTGCTAGTGGCCATTCAGATAGTTTGTAGCAAGGCCAGGAGCTGAAGCAGGCCCAGATGTTCATGTTTCTCCTTTCCTTATCTGTTATTCCATATGATAAGAAAGCCTGTGGTGCCCTCTGTAAGATGTTATCCCTGTCGAACTTGATACTGGTTGGACTTTAAGTTTATGATTAAGCCCCTGGGTATCTACTGAGCTATCTTATCCAAGACTGAGAAGGAGAGTTCTCTTTCTGTCTCTTGCTGTAAATGCTGTCATTTACAACTGTGTCTTAAGTCTAAAATTTATCAGTGGAAGCTGGGAAGTGTTGGACTAAATGTCTTCCTGCACCATTACCCATGACTACAAAAGCGGGAGATCTTGAGCCTTCTGGTAAATTCTAGTCCTATGTTTCTGTGAAAAGTTTTTCAACAGGTTTGTCTTCCATAATCATTTTTTATCCTGCTCTGCAACAGAGTCTGCATCTAGAAGAATACATGGCAAACAGCATCATATTTTGGTCTTCCTTTGGGTTCACTTTGACCTTTTTAACCTTATGGGTTGTAAATTACATTGGAGGCTTCATGGGTTGAGAACTGTCACCTGATGGTAACACAGTACCTGGAACCTCTCTTTACCACACAGACAGAAAGCTATGAGTTAATCTTCACAGAAGAAAATTGGGTAGCACAGCAAAAATTAATTGCACCCTATAGTATTAGTGAATAAAAAGTTGAAGGACATCCTGTGTTGGTGATATTTTTGCACTTGGTTCCCCTTGTCCTACATAATTACCTATAATACAAATACATAAAGAAGCATAAAGTCTGTGATAAAATAAATGTCTTGGTCTGCTTTTGAATTTTTTTATTCCACCTTGAGTATGTTTTATTTTAAAATCCCACCTATTGACTTCAGTCTGTGCACGAAGTCAAAAAGCTGTGGGATTGTTTGCAAGTTTGAGCCAAACATGGAGCTTAAAGATTTCTAGCTTTCATTATATGCTGGAATTTTTTAGCCACTTCTCTCTACATTTCAAAATAATGAACGTGAGAACCTACCCTTTTGCCATCAACAGGTGCTCATTTTGCAAACAGCTGTTTCAGTTAAAGTCTTTAACACCATCCATATGCCTATCATCTTCAGCTGTGATGGTAGAAGGATCACATAAGCAGCCTGTCACCTCATTTACATGAAGTCACACAGTTAAGTTTATATACCTAAAATCTAATTTGACTAATGTACTTGACTTTGTCTGAACTACTCACAAAAGATTTTATGCTACAACAGATATAGAAGTATAACATCCTGTAGTGCATGGTGTATACAAATAGAAGTAATATCTTTAGTCAGCTCTATATCTGCAATAAGATATTTGTCTCCTGAATTATTCATCCGTTGTTATTATTTATCTGACTGTAAATGGAGAAAGTAAAACTTATCTTGCCTGAAAATGAAAGTTTTTATTTCATGGATAAGGTATTAAGTAAATGTTAAAAAACGTGAATACATTGCTTTTATCCTTATGAAGTTTTAAGAGAAGAGCTTTGCTTGGCTTCTAATTCATTACTACAAACAATGATTAATGGTTTTAAGTTGTTCTTAATAGGGAAGTTTCATCAAATTTTGAGATGATGATTGAGATGGTGGAATTCAAGATCCTTAGGAGGATGAGGAGGGTGTACAGTAAGATTGCTACACTGGACTTCAGGAGAGCAGACTTTGGCATCTTCAGGGATCTGCTTGGTAGAATACTGTGGGATAAAGCCCGGGAGGGAAGAGGGGCCTAAGAAAGCTGATTAATATTCAGGGATCACCTCCTCCAAGCTCAGGAGCAATGCATTCCAACTAAAAGGAAGTTGGGCAAAAACGCCAAAAGGCCTGCATGGATGAACAAGGAGCTCCCAGAGAAACTCAAACTCAAAAAGGAAGCCTACAGAGGAGGGAAGGACAGGTAGCCTGGGAGGCATACAGAGAAATTGTCCAAGATGCCAGGCATCAGGTTAGGAAAGCTAAAGCCCAGATAGAATTAAATCTGGCCAGGGACGTCAAGGGGAACAAGAAAAGCTTCTATAGGTATGTAAGTCATAAATGGAAGACTAGCAAAAATGTGGGCCCTCTGTGGAAGGAAATGGGAGACCTGGTTACCTGGGATTTGGAGAAGGTTAAGGTACTCTATGACTTTTTTGCCTCGGTCTTCACTGGCAGGTGCTCTAGCCACACTGCCCAAGTGGCAGAAGGCAAAGGCAGGGACTGAGAGAATGAGGAACTGCCAACTGTAGAAGATCAGGTTTGAGACCATCTAGGGAACCTGAAGGTGCACAAGTCCATGGGGCCTGATGTGATTCATCTGCAGATCCTGAGGGAACTGGCAGATGAAGTTGCGAAGCCACTATCCATCATATTTGAGAAGTCGTGGCAGTCCAGTGAAGTTCCCACTGACTGAAAAAGGGGAAACACAAGGCCACACCTTATAGTGGCCTTTCAGTTCCTAAAGAAGGCCTGCAGGAAATATGGGGAGGGACTCTTTATCAGGGAGTGTAGTGATAGGGAAAGGGGTAGTGGTTTTAAACTGAAAGAGGGGAGATTTATATTAGATATTAGGAAGAAATTCTTTGCTGTGAGAGTAGTGAGACACTGGAACAGGTTGCCCAGGGAAGTTGTGGATGCCCCATCCCTGTAAGTGTTCAAGACCAGGCTGGATGGGGCTTTGAGCACCTGGTCTAGTGGGTGGTATCTCTGACACTTTCCACTAGATTAGGGGGTTGGAACTCAATGATCTTTAAGGTCCCTTCCAACTCTAACCATTCTATGAAATTTTAAATTTCAACTAATATAAGTAAGTCTTTATGTAACAGTGAAACTTCAGCCAGCTGGATTGCCTACCCATTATTCATAGAAGTATGCATGATAAAGCAAATTTTTCAAAACACATGTAGATTTAGATGTTCTTTATTCTTGAAATCTTTTTTTTGCTTGTAGTTTTGTTCGCATTTCTTTTTGTTAGTTTTTTGATAGTATCAAACATTGGTTCCTTGCAGTTATAGTATACCCAATATGCAAGGACAAAAGCACTCCATCGGTTCTAACGCTTCTTGAAATGATATAGACTTATTCTAAAAAGCTGAAATAACGTCTAAAACCAGTGAGTCAAAACCACGCGTACGATGAAATACCAGATGCCTTTTCCTTTTACTTTGTCTGCTTTTAGGCCTTGAGCTGTTATACATATATGCAATGACTTGTAGTTTTGAATGTCAGTTTTACTTCCTGTCAGCAACATAGAAGAGTAAGCAGGAAATATTTTTCTCTGATTAGATAAATTAGTTAGAATTAAGCTGATTAAAATGTCTGCTTGGCATTACAGATACATACACAGCTTGTACAATGCCATGTTGGGAACTAATTCATGATCAGACATCATGGCTGTGGTCCTCTTCTGGATTCAGTACTGTAAGACCATGGTTATTCAGTGCACGCCAGCAGTTTTAGTGCAGTTCCCTCTGCAAGAAATGTGAGCTTATTTTTGCTAATAGAAGCAGCAAACAGTGTTGAGGAAAAATACTGGTTTTGGGACAAACCATCAAGCTTGTTTATATGTGGTAAATATTTCACTTTTTTTTTTTTTTTTAAGAATATAGTAAAATATATTTCTGTATTTCTGCACAGTCTTTTCATAAAGACACTTGAAGTTATTTTCTAAATCAAATTATGTTTCAGAGGACTTTGAATATTCTCTACAATCTTTCTGGAGATCCTACATCCATGATATGCATGGTATGTATCCTACATACATGCATGGACACATAGGCTTTTCCCCATTCACATTAGAAAGGAAAACTTAAAAAAAAAAAAAAATTATGGAAAGTTTTCAGAAATGGTCACTAAGAGAGATTCTTTACTAAAAATATTATTACCTAAGTACTAAAGATAAAAAATGGTTTTCTCATGGAAATATGTATATATAGATGAAGAGATAGATATGTCTTTGGTATGCACAAGCTTATCCGCTCCTTCTGTAAGCAATGAAAGAAAGAAAAAAAAAATGAAAGAAAAAACAAAAGAAAAGAATAGAAAAGAAAAAAGATAAGTAATACCTGTCTGTCATGTTGTCTTTTCTCCCAAGTGATATAGCTTGATCCTTCCTGTATTTGCCATACATTATTTTTGAGTATGATAAAAAATATATTGAAGCTTGCAGTAAGAAAAAACCTGGATATTATTTTGTGAATGGAAGAGAAATAGTCTGTAGCAGAAAGGTAATTAAACCTTGCCCTGACTGACCTGGCTTTTTAATTAGTACATTTAACTATATTTGGTGTAAGTACTGTAGCACAAAGTATCCTGACTAGCAATATATCATCTAGACATTCCAGTGCTTTTATTGACTTTAAAACAATGCTGGTTTAACTCTGAAAGAAGTACTTCTCCTGTTCTTTATTCATCAGATTGTTTCTCTGAGAGTGGTTTGACCCTCTATTCTCCCGAAAGTTCCAGAAAGCATTTATATTTCTAACTTGCAAGATAGCCTTTCAAATATTCATGTTAAAAGGAAATCACAAAAGGCAAGATTTGGCTACCTTCAGGTGACTGAATATTATAAAATGTTCCTGTAAATTTGATAAAATTATACATTGACCAATATTATTTGCTGAGAATAGAGGTTGGAGGTTGTAGAAACTCAGAGTGTAAAAGAATGTTTGGCTTCCAGCTCAGAGTTAATTTTATTCCTCTGCTTTTTGTTTGTGCCCAGGCACAAAAGAGCGAAAGAAGAGGAATATAGTTCATTCCTTATATACTATTTAACAGAGGAATATGATAATTCTGTTTTTCTGACATTTTTTTTTGGAGCAATTTTCTGATCTGTTATCATATACTACTTCTCATTAATCATGGATAGTCCTCAATATTTCTTATTCCTCCCATGTTTAAAGAATAAAATACCAGAATGTCTTATTACACAGCATAATTTCATAAAGCAATCATGGTAAATTATGGGCCTCTTCAATCTTCCACCAAAGAAAAAAAAATTAGAAAGGAAAGATTACAGATCCTGCCAGGGATCTGACTAAGTCTCCAGCTGTTAGGACAGATGGAAAATTCTGTAAGTCTTTGCATGGTAGCCCTAAGAATTGTGAATTTATAGTCAGCTTTTCGTATTTCCCTATTCAGCCATCCTTGACTGAAAAGATGAGTAGGAGGAACAGAGGCAAAAAGAAGAATATTTAGTATTGTCATTCCATTGTGGCAGATGAAGGAGAAAACTAAGATAGACTACTGATAAATCCTTTACTTTAGGATATCTACTGTTAATTTTGAAATAAATAAAAAAAATAGGAAATATTTTAGGCTGCACATATAGCAAAGAAATTGGCCAATTTCATCAATTTCAATTGAGTTTTATGGATTTTTATCAGATGAGAATATATCCCATTGCAAAGATTTCTGGTCAAATGCATCAACAATGTGTTTCTAGTAACTATTTCTTCTGAAAAACAGGAGAAATAATATAAACGTAACAGGAGATACAACAGAAAAATGAAACAGCTTCTTCATTCCACCTCAGTGTAAAATATTAGTTGGGTATCGATCTGCAAGTTGTATTGTATAAACATCCAACAATGTGTGGCATCTCATATCAGATTCTGTTTATAGTTCTCATCCCGTGTCAGTTATTCTAAAAAGACTCTTACTGACTTAGTAAAACTGAAAATAAAAGAAGGAGAATGTATATCGTTGTCAGATAAAATACAGAAACTCTTGCAGTTAGTGGATTGTGACATGCTAGCAGGGAAACTGCTCTGTTGCTTTTCTTAATTTGTTTTTATTGTAACAGTGTGATTTATGGGGGTTTTTTTGTGGAAAAGGAGAAAAAATGTTATGACTAAAAGGTGTTAAATACACAAAGGACTTAAAATGTTATATCTGTTTAGTATATAAACATGTTTTTGATGTATGCTTATGAATGTTTTTTTTCTGACCCTTTCACTCTCAAATATCTTCCTGATTAGCCAAATTCGCTGAAAATCTACTTTGGACAGAGAAGGTTTGTTTTAAGACTGTGTTTTTAGTCTATTTGTTAGATTAATTTTAGACCATCAATTCACAAAATGGGCACTTAAATTTTATTTCTGAATTCAGAAACTCATATATGCTACTTTATTGGCTGATTTACTGGACATACGTGATTTCCCTTTATCTTTAAAGGCAATCTAAGGTCATTAGTTCAGGCTTTGGTATTCAGCAATTAGAGTAGATGCCTTTTTGGTTAGCTATTTTGCCCCACTCTGATAAAGAACATAACCACACCTGTTTGTATTTGGTTTTGGTTCCAAAATCTCAGTGTGGCTCCCGTGTTCCTAAGAACCTTTAACCAAGGCTCATCTCAGCTTTTTTTGTGTCGTGTTTTACTTCTTTGTTTCATGGGAAATTGTTACTGTGTAATCACTAACCATAAGAAATAGCAATACTGTTTTAGAAAAGCTGTAAAATTGGTCAGCCTTGTCTGAGGAATTCCAGATATATTACAAAAATGTTACTGTGAAAACAGTGTCTGTGCTTCTTTGTGATAGTGAACACTCTTTCTGTAAATTGCTTTGCCGTCATCATTTTCTTCTTAGTTTTATAATATGTGCTGTATCTATGGTGCTCATTTTCTCCCATTTTTCTCCAAAGACAGGTGGATAGATTTCACCACAACAGAATTTCCACATGCGAAGGAGTAAAAAGTGCACTAGTACAGAAATCCATCTACTAGCTTGCATCTGTTTCACTGTGCATTGTCCATTCCTTATTTCCACGGGTCAGATATACAAACTTCAAATTATTTAACTGTTAAGAAGGAGAAAATTGGTTAAATACCTCAGTTGATAACTCCTGAGCAAATCTCAGTACAGAATGGGCTCCTGGAAGTCACCTTGTCCAGCTCCGCCTGCTCAAGCAGGGCCAGGACTCTGTCCAGATGGCTTTTGAATATCTCCAGTGACGGAGATGCTGCAACCTCTCTGAGCAACCTGTTCCAGTCATCCTCATAGGGTGACAAGGTGGCTACTGGTTGTCCATTAATTGAATGCTGAAGACTTGAATGTAAATTAATAAAAACACATATAGGATGTAATAGCAGAAAAGGACCTGGGGGTATTGGCGGACAGCCGGCTTAACATGAGCCAGCAGTGTGCCCAGGTGGCCAAGAAGGCCAACAGCATCCTGGCCTGTATCAGGAATAGCATGGCCAGCAGGAGTAGGGCAGTGATTGTGCCTCTGTACTCGGCCCTGGTGAGGCCTCACCTCGAGTACTGTGTTCAGTTCTGGGCCCCTCACTACAGGAAGGACATTGAAGTGCTGGAGCGTGTCCAGAGGAGAGCCACCAAGCTGGTGAGGGGTCTAGAGAACAAGTCACATGAGGAGAGGCTGAGGGAACTGGGCATGTTTAGTTTGGAGAAGAGGAGGCTGAGGGGAGACCTCATTGCCCTCTACAACTACCTGAAAGGAGGGTGTAGAGAGGTGGGTGTTGGCCTCTTCTCCCAAGTGAATAATGGCAGGACCAGAGGAAATGGTCTGAAGTTGTGGCAGGGGAGGTTTAGATTAGATATTAGTAAGAATTACTTTACTGAGAGAGTGGTCAGGCACTGGAACAGCCTGCCCAGGGAGGTGGTGGAGTCACCATCCCTGGAGGTATTTAAGAAACGTGTAGACGTGGCACTTCAGGGCATGTTCTAGTGCCCGAGATTGTTGGTTTGTGTCTGTTTGTGGGTAGGGTGGGGTGTGGTTGTGGGCATTTGGTTTGGTTTGGTTTTGGTGTTGGTGTTCTGGGATTTTTGGGTGTGGTTTTTTGGGGTTTTTTGTTTGTTTGTTTGTTTTGGGTTTTTTTTTGTTTGTTTGTTTTATTTGGGGTTTTTTTTTGTTGGTTGGACTTGATGATCTCAAAGGTCCCATCCAACCAAAAATATTCTGTGATTCTGTAATCAATTAATAAAAATACATAGACTGGAATAACAAGAAACAACATGCCAATCCAGTAACTGCTTTAATAAATTACAATTTTTTCAAGGGCAATCATCTCTGAGATCACAGAATCGCGAAATCACGTGAGATCTCATGGGGTTATTACGTGTCGTAGACAGCACTATGCAAAAATAACCCTATTTACCTTAATGATTTACATAATTAAAGAAAAAATAATAGAAATAACAAAAGACAAAAATAATAATAAAGTTACTGCAATCTTTTTGTATATGTCTCCAGAGAGACTATTAGCATAAGTCTACCTCATTGTCAGATTTAGTAGACTGTAATTCATATCATAACATATGGAAATAAACCAATTTTCAAATACTGAGTTTGAACATGTCACTACTGAAAAGTCTTTTGGACTACCTGAATTAAACTGAAAACCTGTAATCCTTAAGTAATCTTATTCAGTGGTGTAACACCATCAAGGGTGTATAAATTGGGATAAAATAAGTCACACAAAGTCTTGAGATGATAAGAGGGGAAGAAAAGAAATAATTTCAAATTAAAATCTTATTTCCTTTCTTCCAAATTTACTTCATATACCTCCTCCTGGATTACAAAATGTAAAGTAATCTGTTTTTTGAAACATTAAAATATTCTCCATTAAATTACAATAAAATTTCTGTATTTAACCAGTTATTATAGGCAAGAATAAAAATCAGTGATATGGAAATGCACTGCAGCCTCATTTTAATCAGCACCATTGACTTCCCAGCAATGCTCTGAATCAGGAAATTCTTCTTCCTTGGTGTTGAAATGTACCTTCTTTTATCCTCTTCTTTTACCTTCCTTGTTGTTGCTTGCTGACCAGTGAATATGACGAGCTTTGATAAATGTTGTAGAGAATAAAGAAGGGAAGACTTCTTGCTGAATTCTGAGTTTTCATAGCCTCTTCCCAACCTGTTTGTCTTTTACAGAGGAGAAAGAAAGATACACCTGCGTCATACTAGACTGACTGCAGAATTAGTTTTTTTCACTCGCTTGTTAGCTCAACACCTTATTTTTGGGAAAATGTGTAACTGTGGTAGAAGGATATGAGAAGGGGAAAAAAATTCTCTTTAGTTCTAATAAGATCCCCAACACCTGAATGAATGTATAGTTTGCTTAATGATGCTCTTGCTGATTTTTAATAGGCTTCGTTGCAGAAATTTTTCAGGGTATTCTTAAAAATGAAAGGTATGAAAGAAAATAAACTCTTTCTTAGCCATTTCTTACTCTCAAGACTTCAGTAGGAACTGAAAAGCTATTTCATTGAGTCCCAACAATCTTACTTTTATACAGAATCTTTTATCTTTGGTGAAAAAAAGTCCTTGAGAGTCAAAGAGAATACAGTACTTAAAACATTTCTTGAAAGTATCCTTCTTCACATTATGTGCTGGTGACAAAAACTTTTCTAAAGGAAATAAGGGGCTTAAATGTTGTTATAATTTTTATCATTAGGAATCAATAATGTAGTTTTCTACCTAAATGTATCCATAAAACCACCTGTTGTGACTGTATGTCACAACAAGTATGTATAAATCAATTTTTAACACAGATAAAGAGAAAACTAAAATTCAAATGTTGATGTGATGGAATACAATTATTTATACATTTTAAAGAAAGAGTGCTATCTCATACACAGAAGTAAGTGCTAAGTACTGCACTGTGTCTCAGGGATATCAAACAGAATAATCAACACCTGTGAAAGACGTCTCACCACAAATTCTGTGTTTACAAATTAAAGATGCTTAAGTGCTTGACTTCTAACTGGAATTTATATTTATTTATATTGGAAATGTCTTACATAGTTTATTGACTTGACTATACATTATTCCACTAAAAGACAATATCTTATAATAAGAAGCTTTTTCTTTAAAGATGGTAAGGTTGGTTACTTGCATATTCGTATTATTTAGGTATTGATACAAGTTTTTATTAAACATTCTATATATGTCACCTAAGTTTTAGCCAGTGTGTTTATACATTTTTTCCTAAACTAAAAGTCAAAAACATTAATGAAGAAAAAAAACAATTAAAATAGAACTTATAAAAGCTGATTTCACTGCTTGCATGAATACATTTGGGTGTTTTACAACACTTGAGACTGTGTTTGGGTAACAAAGCAGAACTCTCCTAGAATGCGTTTAATTAGCTATAACATTTGCCACTACATTTTGTAAGCATTTTATATATAAGAATAGAGTTTGCATCCTCACTGAACCTCAGTGGCAGTTTCTGCTTATTTTACAGTGTGTGCAGTTGTGTATATTTTTTAAAAAGCAACACTTTTATAAAAACATTGAACTTTTTATCATAACACCTAATCAAGAGCTTTCAAATCCCTAAACAGTAGTGGAAAAATAAAATGGTTAATCATACTTATTCTACTTGAATATGTTTAATCTAATTAATCCCTTCAGTGCTAGATATAGTTTTTGGAAGGATATATTGTGTAGGCTATTTAGCATAACTGAAATGGTACAGTGTTAATAATTAAAAATAAGACCACACCTATTCCATTTACCTTTGCAATAGTATATTGAAAAATTGTGAAAGTTACAGGAATGACAGTGAAACAATATATAAAAAAAGCAGAAAAAGTACTAGAAACTTGAATGAAGAACAAGCCAGGAAATTTCTTTTGTTCGTTCGCAGTATACCAAACAATCTGAAATACCTGTTTTAATGGGAGAGGCCAATAAGACTGAAGACAGAGTTTAAGTGAGTAAGGGACTTGATTGCTGCATACAGAAAAAGGTATTCTATTGAAAGAAGAGTGAGAATTGACCAAATGCCAAGTAATTCTAATGTTGAAAAAGACTTGCAAACATGTTCAGCAGACCTGAAAAAAGGGCTTTCTGCCCGAGGTGTTTTTTTTTTTTTTTCTTTTTTCTTTCCAATTATCTTAGCTGAACTTATAAAAGACATTACTTCTTTACTAACATTTCAATATTTAGTTTAAGGTGTTCCCTTGGCACTAGGTACACTTAGTCAAGGTGAGTACACTCTTAAATATTTGCTAGAATATAACATAGTATGCAAGTAAGGGGTCAGCTTAAAATATAGTTTCAAATGCATTCCAAAGAGCTGTGTCAAATTCTCTGCAGTGGAACTGCACAAATTAATACAAAGAAGTAAACAGTTAAGATAATGCAAGTTATTGAATCCTTTAAAGAAATCACTTTTTCTCCAGGTCTGTGATCACTAAAGTAATTAGAAGATTTCTTTGGTTTTTAAAAGGATTCAGATTTGGGCAACACTTCTCCAGTGCCCAGGGAGCCCTTTGCCACTCTAGTGGGTAAATCCATTGTGGATAAAGCATGTAAGCCTCCACTGGGAAAAAAAATTTATGTGGTTTTGTAGCTCTATTCTGCATCTCTAGTGCATACTGGTGTACAATGATGCAGACTATTATCAACTTAGAAAGCACATTCACTAGGAATGGATTAGAGTGTGATGTGAAACCAAGTGGAAGTGAGCTATATAAAGAAATATTCACATGTAAGGTTAGAAAGCACTGACTGCTCAACATTTTTGGGGAAGTCCTTTCAAAACAGTCTTGTGTGATTGAAAACATGTAGGTATAAATGCTTTTTTTTTTTTTTTCTTTTTTAATCCATGCCATAATGGCTGTAACAGGATGCTATTACTAATACCAGTATGTCTGTTTGAATGCATTACTATCACAATGTATCAATGCTATCAAAGTGACACACCAACGTTGCAAATAGTTTGATTGAAACAAATAATTTAAAGTATAAAACACTGACCTAATTGAAACATTATATCCTTTCAAACTATGTCTGGATATGTTCATAGAGTCAGAAACTGCTGTCTCTGCTGAAATATATACCTACACATATAACAATGATAACCAAATGTGTTACACACTCACTAGAAGCAAACAGAGGTATGTAGACATTTCCATTGCCTTTCGTTAAATTCCAGGTTAAATATTGTTTGAGAACCACATTTTGTGTGATCTGTTCTTTAGAGCTTAAATTGAGCTTATTTAATAAGGACAAACTGTCTTACATAATAAGGGCAATCTCCAAATTCAGATTTTTTTATCCTCTCATAGGGAAGTCTGTCTTTATTTCACAGCTTCTTTCACCCACCTTTGTGTGACTTAATCAGCAAAGGATGCTTCTGGAAAGATGCAGACATCCAAAGTGAATAACTTGAGACAAGAGACCTGAATTAATGATACCAAATATTAAGTGTCTTACTGATGTTAAATCTTCAGACTTCTAATGAAGTCCAAGTTGTCATCTAGAGACAAATACAATAGCCAAAATCACAGAGGTTTCTTCCTTAGGTAAAAAAAAAAAAAAAAAAAAAAAAAAAAAAAAGTTTAATTTTGTTTAATGTTCTATGGGGCCAAAAGTCTTGGGTAAACAATTTTTAATGTAATTTATATGCAAATAAGCAAGCCATCTGTGCCTTGATTCCTTAAACTAAGAAATAGTTTTAACTATATTCATTCTAAATGTCATTAACCTAAGCACCTTTGCAATATTGAAATATGGTTTTGATGTTTAGCTTCTACAGCTGTATTAAAAGCAGCAGATAAATGTATTGCTCCACATTGCAAGAATGCACAGGCTCATATTTCAAAGCCCAGACAATTCTTACCTAAGCAACAGTTACCAAAAACTGCAGATGAAGACATGTTTTGCCAACAGAGCAAAGTACCTTTGACTTCAGATCAGTTATCCTGCTCCAAAATGTTCATTCTGTTTCATGAAAAAAAAATTTTTGTTCTGGATGAATTCTGAGGGAGGTGTTTTTGTTTGGTTGTGGTTGTGGTTTTGGTTTTTTGTTTGTTGTTTTTTTTGTTTGTTTTTTTTTTTTTTTTTTCTCCCAGAGGATTTGTTTTAATAACCCTGTATTTATTGCCTTTTTAAAGACTTTCACTTGGTGGGAAAATGGGACACAGCTCTGTGATGTAGTCCTCACAAAGAGCTCTGTTTTACCCATTATAGTCCTATTTACTTGGGTCTTGGAGAAAGTCTGAGTTTTGGGACTGTTTCCTTTCCCAGAGGCGTTCCCTGGATTACAAGGCTGGAGCTATACTCATAGGTTGTCTCTTACTACCAGCTTTGCCTAAGGAATCCTTGACTAGTAGCAACTTCTACAGTTGGCAGTCATAAGTGCACATCCCTTTCCTTATATCCAGACATTTTCAAATAAATGTGTAAACCTCTTCCTGATGCATTCTTCTTACAGACATAAACTAGTTTATTCTGTACTGACTACATATGCACTTCCTGATCACTTTATTATTGTGTTTGCTTTTACATTTCTGGGCAAGGAATAAAGAGAAATAGCTACCCTGATTATTGTAGGGATGGCATTTAAAAATAAAAGAAAAATAAAAAGCTGCTTTTCAAGAGGATGTTTCAGGTTCTGAACCTGACAACTGCATTTGAGTCAACCTGGATTACAGTGATTGGCCACAACAGAGCATTCACTGCCAAACAAAAGATACTGCAACATGATATTCAATGTTGGGGCTAGTGTGAACTATCACGGAAGTCTTTGGATGTATTTTGAAACTGTAGTTGAATAAGTCAGTGAAACTGGCCCAATTTTATTTTAAGAATACCTCTTCCCCCATCCCCAGAAAGACATTGTGTGGTCTCTAGTTCTTTTTAGAAAGCAGACGTTTTCACTGTAAGATTTATGGTTAGCTGTTAATATTTCTGAAACATTATTTTTGTAACTTCTTTCCATCCTAAGATTTTAAAGCAGAAAAAGTTTCCATTGGAATTTTAAAAATAATTGTCCTGATTATAATTAAAATCTCATTTTATTACTAGGTCAGAAAACTAAATTTTGAACTCTTACCTATTTTCAAGCAGGCAATTTCTGAAAATAATTTGGCTGTGTTCCTGTTCATTGAAGCTCTGAACTCATAAGCCATGAAACTATTAGTTGGACTACAAATTAAGAAAGAATCTTTTTCCATTATTGTAGTTAATTCTTGAATGCCAGCTCAACAGGTATTAAATGGGCTGGTAGTGTACCTGTTACAGACAGTGATAAACTATCTTTCAGCCTTCTGCCTAACACAGTTAAGATTTAGGTAGCTGATTTGGCCAAACTTGTTTAAAGCAATAACATCTTTTTTTTTTAGGTAAAACAGTACATTCCACATGAGTAATGAACTGTTTCACTGATTGTGAAGTGAAGAATACTAATAAGTATTAAAAATAAACTAGAAATATTTTGCTAGACCTTAAAATACAGTACAACCCAAGATTTACAATCTGCTCCCTTTCCAGTGTTAACATCAAAGATGTTAAGAGGCTATTTTTGTATGTAAAAAGCTAATTAATATAAATAGAGGTGATACACACAGGGTATACCTCCCCTCCCAAATATTAATAGCTTATGCAATATTTCGCAAGAATGGGATCCTGTTCCCTCCATAAAGTGTAACTAGAAAACAAAATCCAGGAATAAATACAACTGTTGGGTGGTCTGTTGCTTATAGTTACTCACTAAAAGGTTGACTTGTAAATCCAGAACCATTCCCTCTAATCCCCAACCTCCCTGTTATTTTATCTCAATGTTATTCATGTTGTATGGTTCAGTTTATGAGGTGCTGTGGTTCAATTATTTACTATGCACCTTTCCTCTTTGTAAAATACATTTCTCCAATATTTGACAGACATAAATGCAAAGACAACTCAGAATATTATCTGAATTACTTTAAGCTTTAATTTATACCTGTAGCCCATGAAGTTGGATGGAGTGGCAAGGGTATAAAACCTTTTCTCATGGTAGCTTTTGGAGTCATGTCTCTTGTAAATTAAAAGCTTAGGTATGAAGTGGATTTGCATCAAAAGGGCAACACTGAGCACGGTTAGTGTACTGGATCTCAGAAATACATATCAGGCCCAATCTCATAAATGTGAATGGAAAGCTTCCACTTTATTTCAGGAGGAGATGTATCAGGCCCATGCTGCTAATTTCATTTTAGCCTCAAGCAATGTTGGCCTGAAAGTTAGTTCTGGGCACTGCAGAGCTCCATTGAGTAGCTGTAGGAGTTCAGATACTTGGATGCACACATTCTTATCCATTTTGACACAGATAAATTTATGATTAGCCTCATACAGAAAATAGACACCTAAATTCTTCTTTATTCAGGTTTATATTCTTTGGCAGGGAAATTTACTCCCCTTGTCTTTGGCGTTTGTCACCTCTTGGTCACCATTTTACTTCAATTTTTATCTCTGATCTAGTGATTTTTAACTCCTGTTCATCTATGCTTCTGACTTTGTCCAGATGTCATTTTTTGTGATTAGGTAATGAAAGCTCAGCTGCAAGCTTTTATGACAAGAACAGTGCTCTCTCATATGTATTCTAGTATCCTGCATCAAAGCAGACTTTCATTTCAGCACTTCAGTAAAATGAACTTACTTTTCTCCATCTCTGTAAGTCAAGGAAGTATCCCACACACTTTTTTGACAGAGAAAAAAAAAGAAGCCTTTTAGACAAAGCTAAATACAGATGCCTATAAGCAGTGCTTGCTGCTTTAAGAAAATCTAAGCTAGTACTCATTGAGGGTAAATCATGCAAAGTCTTTGTTATTGAGCAGGTATTAATGAAATAGAAGTTCAAATGAAGAGAAAAAACCCTCAAATTACGTATGATTTTATAAGCTTAATGTTAAAGCTTTAGGAAAAAATCTGAAGAAACCTAAAAAGGGAAAATAAGATGGAATGAACCCCCCCCACAGGTGCTACATCAAAGGAAGTACCTCTTCAAAAATTATGTGAGTCTCCTTTTACTCTAATCTGCACTCTTGTCACTCAGTGTATAATAATTTTTATCACCTGATTTAACCTGCTGTGAACTGGGGAAAAATCAGGTCCATCTGTCAGCACAAAAATGTTTCGATTGAGGATTAAAATATTTTTTCAAACTGGAAAAAAAAGAAAAATAGAAAATTACAGAAAAAAATTTCTATCCTCTATGCCTCTTTCACATCACTAGCAGTTCTGCCATTCATATATAAAATAAAGTGTTTCCTTTCTCTAACAGATACTGAAAAATGCAAAGGTCCCCCAGCTTCAGTAAACTTATTATCTAGCAGGTACTTATTTCACAGCAGCCAGAAGAAGAAATCATCACTACTTTTTCTCCAGAGGTTAAAGCACTCATCCTGGGTCACTTTCCTCTTTCACCTGAGAAAATTCAGGCAAGTCCTAATGCTTTTCTATAAAATAGTGCTCTAAAGAGGTGATTAAATAAAGCTAAACTGCTAGGTAAACAGACACACTATCTGCTTTTTCTGGTGTTGTAGGAGAAACAGGCCGAAGAATCCTTCTGAACTGAGATCTGGAGGGGATGCAGAGGGAAAACTAATTTAGCAAACCCAAAATGAATTGAGAATGAACTAGACTGGAACATGTCAGCATCTGTGAAGACTGAATCATGTTTCCGGGCTCATGCAGAAGCAAAAATTGAAGTGTCTGGAAATTTTGTAGAAAACTTGAATGCTTCAGGATGACTGTTCAGAGTCACTTCCTCCCTTGTGATATGAACTGTCACGTTTCACGTGTCATGCTGATGCCTGTTGGTGTCACAGATGGTGTGTTGCTGTTCTCCAGGTGCAAAGTATCTGTAAATTCTGCCTAACTTGAAGATACATGATTTGGCAACAGCTTCTACATCAGGAGAACAATGCATTTCTCCTGGCATGGTCTAAGGAATTTGGCCCTTTTGAAAGAAAAAGGAAATGTTTTGGGCAGTGTATTTCACCTTTTGGGTGATTAATTTGATAATTTGAGTTGTTCTGCTCTGCCTCAGTGGAGCTTTGATTAAGTCAATTCACCACTTAAAGGAAGAAAGACTCCTTCTTCTCTGGCTCTGGCTGACTGGTACTGAAGAGATGCTATCATCTATACTTCCCATACTCCAGTCATGACGTCTAATGCCCCTACTTAAAAAGGAAAAAAATGAAATTCCCTTTTCCATATTAGTTTTTGCAGTTGGTGATTGGCTTCCTCATTTTTGCAAAGCACAGTGAGATATCCTGATGAAAAATCAACCTAAATAAGACTGTGTGAATAAATCTAGTTGCCTGAGATACTGACGAAGTAAGCTTTTTTGTCAAAACTAAAGCTGACTCTATTTTGGCTGACTCAACAAATGATAAAAGTACATACTCAGATTTCTAAAATATCCATTGCAGTAGGCAGTGTTTACCACATGCCAACAAAAAGCATTAGTATGTTTAGCTAGGATACAGGAAGCCTAGATTCTCTTTTCATTTTTGCTTAATTATTCATGTGTGTTTTCCTAATGAGCAAGAGTAACCTCAAACCACTGTGTAAAAGACTATGGCACCACAGAGCTCTCCATCGCTACTCTGTTTTGTACAGATTAAAAGTGTTTATTGAAGAGATGCTTTTTCTGTTGTCAGCATGCATAGTATAATGTAATTAAACTGGGAATTCAAGACAAAGAGAATACCTTATGTCCCGCAGTTTCAAAAATCTAATCCCAGTATAATTTTTCAGCTGAGTCTTCTTGGCCCATTGATGCCAAATTTGCTAATAGATTCCAGGGAAACATACTAACTGTTTTTAATAGTAGAAGGCTGGAAATCAGTTAGTTGGTATATGTATAGATACATGGTTCTTATGCATATAAATACATGCATGCATACATAATTGTTGAATAAGTCAAGCCAATGTGATGCTTGAACACGTCTTTAATTGTATAAAGATTATATAAAAAGGATCATGAGAGAGACATGAATAAAGAAAGGTGATTGATCTTTTATCCTTGATTCTGCATTAACTTTGCAAAACTTAACATGACTACCATGCCAGGCAGTAAAGTCCTCATCCCTATACCAGAGCCAGATGCATTGTAAGTGTTCATAGCTTCCTTGAAGAGAAACAATGAGTTCACTCTAGCTAGAATTTATCCCTCCATTGCTCCCATGCACTTTTCTAATGGGAACCTAGTACTCTTTTTCATGCATGTGACAATGAAGAATAGATCCCTAGGAGTCAGAAATGTTAGATTCATGTAAAATGGACGAGGTTTTGTACTGCCTCTTTTTTCCTTCTTTTTATTACTCTGTATTTATGCCATTGATCACTTTTGATGGTGCTCTAAGTTATGTTTACTAGTAACGGCAGAGCAGCAATTCCACTGCAGGCTCTCTGTAAAAGTGCAGTTCACATCAACTGCTATTCCTTTTTCTTTCATCAGCTGAGGCAGTGACTGAGGCTTGAAAACACTCCTCAGTATGAGCAGGTGCTTGAAAGAACACTTCTCATACATATCGAGTTTCAAAGCTGAAGTGATCTTCAACTATTTTTCACTTTTGACTAGAATTCTAGGAATTAATCTACTGTCTTTCAAGTGCATTGGGCTATATGTGCTGACTCTGACTGAACAACCTTTTGTCACTTGTGTTGGTTCATTTAAGATTCTCAATACAGTGCAGTAGCAGAGAGAAAAAGTTTCTTTTAGCAGCTTTTATTTGTGAGATACATAGCCTCTTAAGAGTGAATTTGGCAGCTTGCATCTAATGTAAAATGATTGAATTTAACTATTACACTGAGAGTTGCAGAAGTCTTAGAAGCTTTCTGCTTCACATAGAATCAGGGATGATTCCAACCATGAAAAATTGATCTGCAGAGATCCTGTAGTTACTGTTAAAGCAAGTTTCTAAACCCTGCTTCTTGTTGGGTTACAAATTATGTAGATTGAGATTTATGAGGTGGGAGAATCACTCACTTCTTTAAAGCTCAGATTTAAAAAAAAAATAACATTTACTTTCAGTGGTAAATGCAGTTTATAAAAACTATGCAACATTAAGTATACAAAACCAGAGAAACTGTGCTAGTACCATTTATTAAATTAATAATAATAAAAAATGTAGTGTGGTCTGACCTTGTGCATATGCACACACACTACTGAAAAAGGTATAAATTATCAGTAAAAGTTCAGAATGTATTTTTTTCCTGCTAATTTACTGGTGCAAAAAAGAATTTGCTTCTAGGATGGTTTGTCACAAGTTAAAGCAGGTCTCGGTAAGCACAAGTCAGTTGCTTCCAGTGTAGTCCACGAAGCTGTGCAGGTTAAAGCAGCTGAAAACCTAGCCCTTGTGTGGATGAACACTTCAAGTTTATAAAGGTAAGCTCGATGCTCTAATGCTAGCAATTTCAAAGGAATATTACATGACAGAATAGTTATCACATAGCTTGACACTACACTGTTCGTCATCTCTGGTATTTGTTGGTGCTATTGCTGATGTTTTCTTGGGGGCTTTCAGCTGCTCTCTATATTACAGAAGCTGGCAATGACTGTTGCACTGGTTTCTCAAACGACTTCCTGTTATACTAGCAAACTACAGAGGAAAATAGTACTCAATAAGAGGCACCAAAGCATTATAAAATGTCATTAGTGCTATAGTCAGTGATTTTCAGGTTATATTTTAAAAGTGCTTAAAAGCCACAATTTTCTTTTGTGAACCTGCTATCTGCTACACTCCAACAACTCTCCATTTTTGAGGCCACTGACAAGGTCTAAGCCATGTAAATGAGGAAAGGAAAACAAGTGCAGACCGAGTGCTTTTCCTTTATATTTCTATACAGCACATTCTTCATTGCTTAAAAAAATCAAAACTAAAAGAATCTCTTTTAATTCTCTATATAATTTAAATTGGAGGATTTTAAAAGCCTTTGCTTTGTCTTATCTAATGAAAAAGTCCTTTTGCTTTTCTATCACACAACACACATCTTCAATTATTGCCCTTACAAACTGTTATAGAAGATTCTTTTACTGGTAGCAATGTGATTCTGCTATTATCTCAAAAGTAAAAATAATGGTATGTTTTCCCTCCTCTGCTGAAGAGCATTAAACGCATGCACATGCAAAAGCACATTACTAAACTACACCTTGCTTCTCTTTGCCTATAGTTCTTTGTCTTAACTAGCAATCCTTTCCAAATATCCTTGTCTTCAAATTCTAGGTCAGTGAAAATCACTTTGGTTGGTTTTCTACAGTTGCAGCTTCATCCTAGTAGGGTGATGGCTGACAAAAAGATACCTGTTACTACATGCTTTTTTTCCTTAAAGCAAAATTTATTCCTTTTCTTCGGCTTCTTTAAATTATCAGTCAGCAATACTGCAAGAATTAACTTTTCTTCCAAAAGTACATCAAACTCTGACCTAAATCCTTTCCAAAGTTCAGAAGGGGTGTTCACAACATGTATGTCCAGATTGGGGGTATTTAGGAGATGTAATTGACGTCAGACAGAAAACAAAATGCCTGACTTTATACAAAATCAGTGACTCTTGATTTACCAAAGTGCTAGTATTGTACAACTATTTGGCTTTCTCATATTCTTGCATCTTTTACTGAAAACTTCTATGATGACAGTTTACCAGCGTAGACTGGGAGTCAGTATATGTGTGCAACTATTTTTGTTGCCTAACAGAGGCTCCTGAAACACCTCATATATACAGTGGACAGAGCAAAGCATGCTTCTATCCATAGAAGTCAGAGCATGAAGATCAACGAAGCAGTATCTTCATTTCTAAGTGGCATGGAGGTATCTTCTAAGTTACTCCATAGGACGGCTAAGAAATTATAGTCCTAACTAAGAAATTATAGTCCTTACTAAAACATATGGGTGAAGTTAGGAAGTGCAAATGTTTGCTTGTGGTACAAGAGTGCTACCAACATTAAGCCCAAAGGTGAAGAAAAGGTACAGGAAACTATGATGGGAGAGAGGGGAACTGCTAGGTTATCTAATGAAAGGTTGTGCAGATCAGACATAGAGTCTCTGCAAGGATCAGGAAAACAGTGATAGGTGGAGGAACTCTAGTAACCTCATCAGTGAAAACCTAATTAGGGAAAATTACAGAACACTGAATCAGCTGCTCCTAAAACTATCAAAGCAGAAAGACTGGGTCACTGAACCTGGTGTGTAACCCGCCAATACAAATCAGTGAAAGAAATTCTACCAGGTAAACTAAGGTGGACTATTGCCTACAGGACGCAGGAGGGAAGAACATTTTGGATTGTGTAAAATTTTTAATGGGATTTTTTTAGGGGATTTTTTTGGGGAAAGAGCAAGGTAGATAAAATAGGAACACAGATGAGAAAATAAAATGAAAAGGAGATTAAAAGGGGCTGGTGATGTGCAAACAGGTTACTGGTCAGCGTGATTGCATGACTGATCCATGCACTTCAGCACAATGTATCCTATCCTCTCACTAAATCTCATTTCCAACTCTTTTCGGTGAAAGTGCACCCTGTGTTATGGGTCTGTGCGTGTGAGCACTGGTGACCACTAAGCCAGATTAGGAGGGGGTTGGGAGGTTAACATGAGTGCCAGCTCTGGAGATAATCATGGGGCTGAGTGGGCTGTGGGGCCCAGGCCAGCAGCTGGAGACACCCAGCTCTGGGGCCAGCAACTGGGTATACCGTGTGTTCAAGACCAGAGAGTCCGCTGTGTGTCTCTGTTGGGCATCCTCGATTCCATGTGAAGCAGAAAGCTTCAAAGACTTCAGTTACTCTCAGAGTAATAGTTAAATTCAGCAATTTTACATTAGATGCAAGCTGCCAAGTTCACTCGTAAGAAGCTATGTGTCTACCAAATAAAAGCTGCTAAAAGGACTATACCCTTTTGAGAATCTTAAATGAACCATCAGGCAGGGATGGGAAAAATCACCTACATCCTGGAGTCCACTGGGTCTGGGTACTGCTAGCAGTAACGAGCCTGTACAATTACTTCAAGGGTAATGTTGGGGGAAACGGAACCAACTGATCCTCTGATTCACACCATTACCCAGTATCTCTGTATTTCTCTTTTTTGAAAGTCAAAGTCAAACTACATCTTGAAAGACTAGGTAGACCCAAAGCTCTAGTGTTCACACCACAAAATGTGTCTATTTAAAAAAAAAATACAAAAAAAATTACAAATGTACTAAAATATCTAGCATAGGCGACTGAGAAAATCATTAGATTTATTAAATATTCCACTTAACTTCTTTTAGCCTTGCCTTCAGGCTTCCAGCTGATATAACTCAAATGCCATCAGTGTAATTATTCTGATTGAGGCACTGATTCAGCAATGTACTTAAATATACTGCAAAAAATAAGCAGAGGTTAAACTGTGAGGTGTATTGAGGGAGAATCTGTTTCTGTGAATCACAAAGAAAATACTATTCTTATAATAGTTTGTCTATATATTTGTACTTTGCATCAACATTCATCTTGGTCCAGCAAAGCATCATCAGATGGGGTACTTATCCTTTATGGTGTTAAATTTGGGATACTATTGATGGAGTAATGATGTCTGTTCATTATATGAAAAAATGGTGAATTGCATCTGGATGATTTTTAGGCATTACATTTAAAACATCAGAGAAAGTTTTTAGCTGCCAGATCTATTGTCCTGTCTCACTACACTTTAGCATCTTGTTGACATTCTGTAACATCCATTTTAAAGGGAATTTTTTGCAGTTCTTACAACATAAAAAAGTATTATCATATAATGAAAGGTAACAGCCATTTTAAAGGGCTTTTTGCAGTTCTTACAACTTAAAAAAATAAATATAATGAAACATAGGATTTTGGGGAGCATACAGGGCTTTCAAATACGAGCCTGATAAGAATACTTAACTTTTGTACCATTTTGGAGTTTTGAATTTATATGTGCAAGTCAGAGATTCCAATGAAGTCATATAGATTATGTGCGTGCTTCAAGATGTGACACTAAATACTTCCCCAAGGAAATATACCTATTCCCCAAGGGCTTTTCAGTGACAGGAAACTTGGTTCTGAGATATGATATATTAATATAGAAAGATATTAAAATATGCCACTGATGAGGTTATCATCCAGTTTGGAAAAAAAAAAAAAAAAAAAGGAAAATATTGTAATTTATAAATAATAACCAATGCTATTTGAAATTAGAAATAAGGCCTCTGTCATTTTTCAGGGACTAGATCTGAAGTGTTCTGTCCTTTCCTGAACTACAGATGTTAACTGCAACTCTCTCATTCTCTTCCTCTCCACCTGCATAGATATACACAGATACAGAAATATACACACACATACATCCACAACGTCGCTTTAAAAAAAAGATTAGACCATTATTAAATGCAGTCAAATAATAGCTCTTCTTATGCTTCTGCAATATACTTACACTACATTTCTATACTTTAAATGTAGACTCTGTCCCTATTCAAATAGAATGCTCTATAACTTTACAAAAAGTTAACAAATAGACACAGCTTGAAGTACATATCATTATAAAGAACATCTCATACACTGATTACAAGATAAAATATCATCATTAAGAGGTGGGAGACCTGCATAGGAGTTGACTGATTAAAACCAAAAGACAAAACAGTTCTAAGACATAATTGCTTTCAATTAATCTCCCAAAATGAGCAGAAGTCAGTAGAGGTGCTCATTTAATGGAAACAATTCAGTACCCTAGAGATTAGCCTTAATTAAATGTTTTTTATTCAATATTTTGTCCTAGGGGGCAGGAGGAAAAAGATATTGCTTTTTATTCAACTTCAAATGATTTCCAGGCATCTAATCTGTAGTAACAGAATTTTTCAATTTGTGATTATGATATGGCCTTGGCCTTTTGCAATTACCTTGATTTTTCAGACATGATGAATACTTGCCATTCACATTAATGTGGTGTTTCAGAGAAGGAAAACAAAAATAGAAAAATCAAACTTGCTGGATTATTCAATAGCATAATTTCTTGATTAAGCAGTAAAACCTATTCACAGCCATTTGGTCAGATTAGAGACACTTTACTAGTGCAGCTGCTGCCATGAACACTCAGGACACTTACCCAAGACAGTCCTTAGCTGATGGATTGGAGGAGTGTTAGAAGTATGACAAAAACATTAATAGCAGAATCCATCTGTAGCAAGACAGCCCCTAAGAGACTTATTGTAACAGTTTATGTTGTCACCTTCCCCTCTTACTTTTAAAGCTACTAAGGGCAGAGTGGAAACACCCAGATTCCTCTTGCTTAAAAGCAGCGTGATTTCAAGGGCAGATCAAAGTTAGGTTATTTATTCTCCTGTCCTTTCTTATTTAATGCAGTGTAACTGTTTACAGAGAAGCAACAGAAATGGAAACATATAAATGTCCTAATGTAGAAACCAATAAAATATAAACTAAAGTGCTAAGTTTATCTTTTCCTCTGAAACTGTACAGTGACATGCATAATTCAATAACAATTTCCAAAGTGAAGACTTTCACACAGTATGGCTCAGCTGCTAAACAGAAATGAAACAGGCACTGCCAGGGTGTTCTTAAAATGCTGCTCCGTTTTCAACTTGACTGTTAATATAGAAATAAGTATCTCAAATTTTGTCTTGCTTCATTTTCTTCATAGAAAAAAAGGTGACAAGGAATTTGCTTTCTCTAAATACAGTCTGTGCAGCTATCTCTTGTTATCAGAAGGTGAAACAACAGGCTTTGTTACTTACCAACCCACTTTCCTGTGAGATACCTTTTGCCCTTTGCTTACAATAGTAATATGTGGCATTTCAAGAAGATTTTTATCTTTAAATGATTTCATAGTTATTAATCTGTGACATTAATATTCATCGGTATGTAGTACTGATGTAATGCAGTAATGAAGACCTAACAAATAATTTTATTTCACAGAAGCTGTGACACAAGTTAATGCCGTAGTTCAAAGTAGATTTTAAAGGATGCTGGAAGTCAACACTAGGTATGACACCAGGTTGTGTTTTGGTCAAGATATGTAATTCTTAAGTTTACTGAGAAAATGTCAATTAAAATGAGAGATTGTAGTCTCTGCAAATAAAACAACACATGATGACTCTTGAACACTTATGTCATTTTTCTTCCAGTTCCTCATTTTGCTTCTGACAATTTCCCCATCTACCACCACTTTAACAATTCAATTAAATTTCAAGGTTAGCTATTTTAATTTTATCCTCTTAAATCTATGAAAAATCAGATTTTTTTACCATATTATCTTCCTACAAATTGAGCTATACCCAGCAGTATGTATCTGTCCCCTAATATTACTGAAAATCTTGATCTGATGGATTTAATGTCTTTCTTTGTTGTGGACCAGGGGCTCCAATGATGCTTCCATAACTTTTTATTCTATTGCCATATTAGGACTGACCCCATTCTATAACTTTTACCATCATATTGATAACTCTTATATTTCTTGTATGCCAAAATATTTCTGACATTGTCTTTATCAACTGAATTCTGAAAACACTTGATGTCTCCAAGACCATGCTTTCTGTCATCCAGGCCTGTAATTGATAGTGTTCTACCTGAACTTTGCTTTGACATATGCATCTGAGCAATCTTTTAAGTATTTTTGATCCATCTGCCATAAGACTTCCAAGACATGAATTTTCTTCTTTATGCAAATACACTTTGCTCTGCATATTAGAACTGGTTTAAGTAAGTGTTTCTGGTATCACTCACTTTCTTGGCCTTACTTGTCTTTACGAAGTATTTTTTCTATAAGATTTGAAAAATCTACTCATCTCCACGAGGCATCTGTTGAACATCCATTTCTCTCTCAGTGTTCATTGCTGTGAAACTACAGATCCCATGATGGCTTTAGGAGATGTGTCTAGCTTCACTCTGTGTTCAACTGAGATTTAGTTTTGCCTGAATTACAAGCAATAAGGAACTTCTAGTGCACTTTTTCTAGCACACTGTGCGCTCATTGCACCCCAAATAGCAGCACAAAGCTGCAATATTCTTCAGGACTGACATGTGCAACATCAGTCTTTACCAAGTGTCAGGAGTGCCTGCCCTGTCACTTCCCTTAAGTGACTACAACGCTGACACTAATCATTTGCATCAAAAGATGTCTGAAAAGCCAAGAATGTATTTTTCCATTAATGGCTGCTAGGGCCCGTGAGCCTAAAGAAAGGAGAGGAGTTATATCTTTGTTTTTGTCTTCTCCTACTCAGTTGTGTCCTTTAGTTCTGCCTCCCTTCTTTTAGATAAACTCTGTGGATAATAAAAACCCACAAAACACTGTAAGCTTGTCCTTAGAGATAAAGTAAGTGCTGTATAAGTCTCTTTAGAGACAGGAGGAGAAAGACTGGAAGATCTATATGTACCCAGATATTATTTTTTATGAATGCATCATTGTCCTAGTTGCATTGTTTTACTATTTTTATAAATTACTCTTCACAAGTTCCTGTTTCTTCAAATTAACTGAAAAAGAAATCTTAACAACTGGAGAAACTGGTTTCCTTCCCAGCGGAAGGCATTAGGCAGGTGCATACCACTAGCATGTGGTCATGTATCTGAGAGGAGATCCCTTCCTGTCATCTTCACACTTCTTAGTGGACACAGGTCCTCTGCCCTCTTTGTCTTTGTCGTGAGACACAGGCAGTGGTGCAGGGTGGAAATACTCAGCACTGAGGCATATGTAAGGGCAAAGGATCTGCTTAATTGTCTTTGGAAAAACTTGGTTGCAACAGCTGGAGCCAGGCCTGCTTCAGTGAGGTCCATGCTACCCAAAGGGGTAGTGAACCAGGCCCTCCAGCACGTGCAGGTTCCTCTGCCACGAGAAGTTGCTGGTATAAGCTAAGCAGAGGCCAAGCACACCGTATCAGACAGATGGTGTGCATGACTGGAACAGTGATGATACAGAGGAGAAAAGCCAAGTCTTAATGTCATACTATAAAACCAGACTATAAATACTTTTGCCCTGAAAGATACAATCTCTGTTGCATCAAACCAGATAACGAAGTAATTTGTCCCTAAAAACTTGAGCTCAAATCCTTGTTGTTACTGGAAAGAGTCTCCAAATCTTCGGTGTGCTTCAGTGCTTGTACTTCTTAAGGGTTTGGGTGTCTTTTGACCCCAGAAATCTTTTTGAAGTTGAAGACAATCTTTGGGTTGAAGACAGTCTTTACCCCATAATTCAAAATGGACTTTGAATTGTCTCTTCTCCTGTCCCCCAGCTTTTTCTGTACATGTGAGAGTTAAAGGTCATAACATGTTTTTTGAACTTAATACATCAAGTGCATTCTGATGCTTACTTCTGTGAAACACAGAACTCCTAAATTATACATTACTTTATTTCATAGCTATTTACATGGTAATTGACATTGTATAACGCATGAAAAACCAGTTCACTGAGCTGAAATCTAGTTTTCAGTATGGTTCAGACATATATTTTATTATTAAAACAATTTTAAAATGCCCTTTGTTTATTTGTGTGACAAGTTTTTTCACGGAAGCAATCTGAGCTTCTGCACTGCAATAGAAGATACAGCTTTGTGGCATCCTGCATGGGTTTTTCCCCTTGACCTCATCTTTCCTCATGATGGCACTTAATCCAGCACAACAAAGGAGACACAGACCAAAATTTAAACACTGCATAACACAGATTGTTGCTGTCCCCACAGGCCTTTGCTTTCCATCTGAGAACTGAATACAGGAGAGCTATCATGCCTGACTTCAAGAAGAATCTCATGGCTTCTGAACATTGAATGCAGTGCATGGATAATTGATTTTTCTCTGTATTGGGATTTGAAAGGTACTGACATAGGTATAATGTCAAGCTTGTGCAATGTGGGGTTTTAAAATATTTTTTATTATTACTATTTATTATTATTTTTATTATTTTTTATATTTTAAAATTATTCAGTTATAAATCCACTATGGACCAAATATTTTTGGCATCTTCCTTTTTCTGCAGTTAAAAAATCTATCTTGTGAAGTACATTAATCAGTTTATTTTCCCAGGCTTAACATGAAAATAAACATGGTTGCTATCTTTTCTGGAGAAATATATGCCAGTAAGGAAAAGAAACATCAGAATTTTGTGTGGATTGAAGGAAATGTACTCTCAGACTTTTCTTTATAACTTAGCTTCCTTTGCATACAAAATACTAAAGATCATATTTGAATATTGGGTAATGAGAGGAAAAAGCAATTCTGCATCTTCCCCTACTACAGCTAACTGTGCTGGGAGGAAGAGGCAGTTGTCTTGTACATCTGTCCTTCTCAGTATGAAGTTCTCTTAAGCTGTGGAACAGCCTTACTGTTCTTCATTTGGAAAATACTTTGAATTACATTTTTGGTATATGCGCTGGCCAGCTCTGAGATTCCAGACTCAGGACAAAAATCTCTGAAAACAGCATATGTAAGATTTCCAGTGCTTTTCTTTATGTATTTATTTATTTCTACTTTCTTCCCACTCTACTCAAAGCCTCTCTCAAGTTATGCAGGAGTAGGAATTGAACTGAAAGTTTGCAATCCTGATAAAAGCTGTTGGATTTTCATCAAGCTGAGGTACTGGGTCCTCAAGTGCTGAATCTTTGTATGTTTGCCTAGATCAGTAAGCAGTTCCTCTGGCTTCAATCCCAGGCATGAGCTTTGTTTTTCTGATCCCTTTATGAAAATGAGACTCTAGAGCTGACTCCTCAGGCCTTTGGGGAGCAACCCAACTTGCTTTCCCCAGCTCACTGTAGTTAATGTTGTTTATGTAGATTCTCTTCAGCAATTCTATCCATGAGGATATTCTGGATTTATAGTCTAGGAAAGGGTTCACAACCTAAAAAGAATCCTCAAACATAATCACTTTCCCAGCTTTACCTTTGCAGAGAGCTATAACAGACTTCACATCCAAATCATAGGCTGGAATTGTATCACTAAATAAATGCATTCTTCTCTTTTCTGATCCCAAGTGACATAAGATGGTACATGTTCACAGAACATAGCATTCAACTCTAAGTCAGTACCCTGTGTGCTGCCCCATGGCCCTAAAATATAAGTAATTTTGTGAGTTGCTTTTTCAGTATGAAGTACCTACAATAATGTGAGGACACTGTTTCAGCTTAGCAGTGTTGAAACAAAAGGGAAGGCGTGCAGTGATGTGCTAAGATACAGGGACACTACTAGAAGATATTATCGAGCAAAGAGAAACAAAGCTGGTACACACCTGTCCACTATGCCTAGTGAGAGCTGGTATCCCATTCATTGGCCCCTACTGGTACACGCTCTTATGTGAATTGTGTCCAGGGATTGTCCTGCAGATAGCTAGTTTCTTTCAACCACACTTGTGCTTAATTAGATGCAGGGGTGATCAGCCCCACAGCATTCAGCTTGCTCCTGTTTTAAATGTGACCACTGAGACTGTCACCTGTCTCAGTGCTGCAGCATATTTTGATGGCAGCTGGCTCCTCAGGCATCTGCATATTGTGCCCTGCTCACCCTGGGTTCCTGGGCTTCCCAGCACTCCCCACTAGTAAGTTATGGCCCCTTTGCACCCAGAGGAAGGGTGGAGTTGCCTTATGTGGAAACCAGAGTGCAAAGAGAGAAGGCAAAGTGCTAGACTCTGCCCCTGCCACGGGAGCAGACACAGCCAGGGTATGCCCCTAGAACCAATAACTGAAAAACACATCCAAGCCCAGAAGTGCAGACACTGTCACGGTTAATCAGTGTGAACATGTGTAGACTTCTTCTTCCTTGCCCAAAGCTTCCTGTCTTACTCTGTCAGCCCCTTGGGTTTATATCCTATCATGCACATTTGTTTCCTTGCTTTGCTTTTGTGCATTTTCTAGTGCCATTTCCTTTCCCTGTAGAGAAACCAGGGGAACAGCATCTCCTAGATTAAGCTGACTCATTACTCAAAGGTGTTTCTACTGAAAAATGTTGCATTATTCTTTGTCTGACAGATAAATGACACGTCTATGACACACAGACTGCCAATCCCCTCAGATCCTCTGTGCTGTAACATTATCTATAACATCAGCAAGTCTCTATAAGCTGCTAATAGGTGGGTTATGCAAAGCATTCAAGTTCCCAAAATCATTAAAATTATTTCTCCACAGGTTGTGCTGCGCCCTTAGTACAAATATGAATGTGACAAGGTGCTACAGAAGTCTTGGCAGGATGGGCCCCTTCTTCCATTTTCTCTAATAAAATACAAAGTCAAAACACTGAAACTTTGCATATTTAAATCCATCCCTGTTCCTGTGTTTCAATTTCTTTCATGTTTGTTGAAATCATTGGTTTTTTTTTACTCGGGACAACATGTAAACACAGTTCAGTGTCCCTCCCCATCTCTGACACCAGCAGCTCAGACCCCACAGGCATGTGACTCTTCCCAGGGGCTCAGGGACACATCCGTGTGGGTGATTCCTTCTTGGCATTGCAACACTCATTTTTGATGAATTGTCATCATTGCTTAACTGCAAGTGGATACTTCTTTAAAAAAAGAAGGGCTCATTTACTAAATTGTTGAACATTTTGAACCTATCAGTTTCTCCATCATTTCATTCTGTCTAAGTCTGTTTAAACATAATTTCTGACTGAACAGGAAATTACACAGAAACAACATTTTGTCTTTTCTCATTACAAGGTGTGCTGCTGTTGTACTACACTTCCTCTCCAGACTAGGATTTGTCTTCATTGCTTTGGGAATTTTTTCATGTGAATAATATTTTTGGATTGACTGAGCACACTCTTTGTTTCCTAAATCCCAGGATAGCTATCATTCTGTGCTAACACAACCCTCTACTGTATCTCTCTAAAGATGAAATTATATTCATGTAATATGAGAAAATATAAAGATATGAAAAAGGCCCTTATAATGTTTATTAATGACTAGAAAAAAAATATTTTCTGAAGTGCTGTTGTTCTCTTTCTTTATCAGATACAGTAGAAATTTCCCCCCAGAAATAATTATCCATAAAATGCTCTTTTCTCTACTGTGAAAAAAAAAGAGCAGCAACAACAGCAGCAGTAGCATGAAGTCTTGAAAGCAATTAGTATAGGATATTTACTAAATTGTATTCTTGGTTGTAGACTCTCCTTTTTCTTAATATCTTATTGGCAAGAAAAGAGAAAAAAGATATTAAAGTGAGTAATTCTAAGCATTTTTAATTTTTCTTGATTGTCTCACACTTCCATGCTAAATTTTGTTGTACAGTTATTAAACTAGAAATTATGTTTGATCACCTATATGTCCAGCCAAAACAGTTCCCAATGTGTGACACAGTTGCCTGAAAAAGGACAACATTTAGAGGTACATCTATTTATTGACGTATTCTAGAAAGTTGTTAGACTCCGGATAAACAGAGAACCTGGCAGTAGTAACTCTGTTCTATCCTGATGAAAAGTTACAGTTTAGTTGAGAACTAAACTCTGCCTATTAAGGGTACTACTGGTAAATTAATAGCCCAATACTTATATCCTGTAGTCAGCAAATCCTTGTTAAAATCTTTAATGTGTCTGAGAGGCCAGATAACGTGAGGCAGCAATAGCTTGAGCAATTGAGTGAGTGAATCTTATTAAAGTTTTCTCTGACTCGAAATTAAATGTCAAGTGAATGAATGGAAATGTATGATGAAGAGAAGTAAGAAGCAAAACTGTATAAACAATTTGGCTGTGTCTACCCTTGTCATTCCTAATACATTTTTCAGCATAGTTTTAACCATACTAGAGGTGTTTGAGAAAATGTTCAAATAAAACAAAGAATCCAGACACACCTGCAGAAAGTTAGTGAAGGCAGTAGTGAAGAGATGCAAGAGTCTGAGAACTTGAAAGACTTTTATGCCTGAGGGGTTTATGAGAAGTAATTAGGATTATTTTTCTTTAATTTGGAGCATCTGTATATGAAAAAAAAAATTCTGAGCTTGTAGTTTTCTAGTTTTCAGGGGAAAAAAAAGACAGACGTTAAAGCCATTTGAGCAAGAAGGTACCAACTTCCAAAGCTGAAGAATTTTTGGAGTACAAACAGATTACCTAAATTTTAGACTTCTAATTCATGTTTGCTGGACTACATTCTTAGCTGCTATATTTCAGTTGAACAACAGTCTTGGACTGTAAGGGTCATAGAATCCAATTTATTGAAAGATGTAAGTGCATATAACTACCAAAAGAAGTCAGCACTGGCTGCTGGGCATCCCAGGGGCAATCCTGAAGCTCCTGATTCCAAATAGAACATGTTGCAGCACCTGTTGGACAACAGGTGCTTTGGCATCTGATTGAGCTAAGCTCCACAAACTTTTTCCCGCTTATGCTTTAACATCTCTTTTTGCAAGTGCAGGAGAGGGAAGACCAGTGACTTCTCCTCTGTGTGAATTCCTTCCTGTTCTGTCAGCAAAGCTGTGAGTGATACCTTTGTACAGTAAATGCAATCAACTGTCATTACATTTCAGTCATTGCCAAGACCAGAGGCAGTTGTGTAGCCATTTCTCCACCAACTGGAGGAAACTACAGCACCGTATCTTTGGTTCTCTCCTCTGATAATTCAATGGCATATTATCTGCTTCTTAATAAGGGTGGGTTTTTTGAGGTAGGCTAATTGCCATAACAATGTTATAACTGATTATAAATAGGAGTTTTATGTGTAAACTGTCTTCATTCTGCTTTCCTTGTCATTAATCTACTATTATCTTTTACATGGAAGAATGCATTACATAGGTCTAAAATTCTGCCTGATGCTTTCAAATAGTTTTCAGATGCTTCCATGCTGTTTCCTCAAATTTACCATATAATTGTTTTTTATTCTTTTTGCATATATTTTGCTGATTACAAACCATTTATTATGAGTATTTTTTTCTTTAGATTTTCAAATCCGAACCACATTGGACAGATGGAACTGGTGACATGGCTTGACTTTTATTCCATGATAAATGGAATAAAAATTCCATGATAAATGGAATAGATACCAAACTAGGAGAAGAACTATTTCAGAAGGAAGAGCCACCATACAGAGATACATTCACAAGGTGGAAGATCTGCAAATCATGCAAATGTGTGATGTCTAACAAAGAGAAATGCAAAGTCCTGCACCTGGGTTGGAATAATCCCAAGTAGCAGTACCAGCTAAGGGATCAATATCTGGGATGTAGGAGTGCTGGAAAAGACCGGAAGGGCTGGTGGAGAGCTGAAGTCAAGTCAGCTGTGTGCGCTTGCAGCAATGAAGGCAAACTGTGTGATCAGCTGCGTGTATCAATAGGAATATATCCAGCAGATGAAGAGGTGTGATTATCTAGGCCACACATGAAATAGAGCGTCCAGTTTTGGTCCATCCTTAGTTTGAGAGACATAGAAAAATTGGAGGGTATGACAGAGGGCCACAAGATGGCTAGAGAAGTAGACATATGAGGAAAGTTTGAAAAAATTGGGACCGTTCACCCTAGAGAAGAGAAAGCTCAGGGGGTACTAAATCACAGCCTTCAAATACCTGAAAAGCTACAGAGAAGGAGGAGCTACTTCCTTCACAAGGGTGTGTTGGACAAGAGGCTGTGGGCACAAGGAGAAATTCTGTCTAGATACATGAAATAATTCTTCATGGTGAGAACTAAGATTCTGCTTTCAACAAACAAGTAGACCAGGTGTTCTCCAGTGATCCTTACTGTCCTGGGTTGTTCTGTGATTCCGGAACTCAAAGTAAAGCTCTGGTGTAGAAGAGGAAGGTTGAAGAATCCTCTTAGGCCTTTGATCTTTCAGAGGAGATATCAGATAATCAGGATTAATGATTTTTTAAAATGCTTCAAAACTTTTCCAGCCTGAATCACACAGGCCTTGCCTGAGGCACCAGTCCTGGAAAAAAATGATGCTATGTTTATTGGCATCACAGTTTAAATGTAATTTTCTCTTGTCACATTGAGATAAAAATAATTGCTTACACATTCCCTGGTTACAAAAGGTTCAGTAACATTCTTGCCTGGCTCATTTGTTTGATTCTGTGCTAATTCTTTGGCAATGACAACAGGACCACATACCCAGTTTGTACAGTATGTAAAGCATTTTTCCATCCAACAGAAAATATATCAAGGGTGTTTCATTAGTTGAATTATAATTTTCTGTCTTTATCCCAATCATTGATCCAGAGTAATTGCATGAGAGTTTGAGGCCCCAGTTATTCTGGATGTGGCTGGTTCCTTGCTCAATTTAATCACATCTGTGAAAAACTAAACCTAGTGGCTTTTAAATCTGTGTAATTCAAATCTAGTGTTTTCAGAGGGGCAATCTATGTTATTTTGGAAGAAATAAGAATAATAAAAAAGTTGGATTTGAAAGATCATATAAAAATCTCTTTCATTTTGCAAGGCTCTTTTCCTATCCATTTGTATTTCATATCGTAAATATTTTGGAAAAGAGCCTTGGTTTCCCATGTCAAGATGTTTTTTGTAGTGTGGTTTTTTTTTCCCTTTTGCCATCCGTTCTACTTCTCACTTTTTATTCCAAGTGAAAAAAAAAGGAGAAAAAAAGAAACAAAACAAAACAAAAAGGCAAAACCCCATAAGCATTGAAAGTGTGGAAACTCATCTTTTTTTCCTAGTTTAATGTTTGAGGAAACAACTTTAAAAGAAGTGCAATAAGAAAAAAAAAGGAATCTGTCCTGCTTAATACCTCTGTCAACAACCTGGATGGTGGCATAGAGTACACACTTACCAAGTTTGCAGGTGACACCAAAGTGGAGGTGGCAGGAGAAAGGCTGGATATGCTCAAGGGCAGGGTTGCTGTTTGGAGAAAACTCAGTAAATCAGAGGGATGGGTCTGCAAAGACCTTATGCAATTCAACAAAGACAGACGCTAAGTCCTGCCCTTGGGAAGGAAGACACCCTGGCAGCTACGGGCTGGGGGCTGAGAGGCTGTGGAGCTGCTCTGTGGAAAAGGCCCTGGGGTCCTGGCTGGCACCAAGCAGGACATGAGCCAGCAGCGTGCCCTGGCAGTGAGGGCACCCAGCAGCACCCTGGGCTGCATTAACAACAGCACCGCCTGCACATCAAGGGAAGGGACCATCCCCCTTTGGACCCTACCCGGAGTGCTGCCTGCAGTTGGGTCTCCCAGTAGAAAAGGGACTTGGACAAACCAACGCAAGTCTGGGGGAGACCCCAGGATGTTCAAGGTGGGAGCAGTGGCCTTGTGAGAAGGTGCATGGGGAGCTGGGCTTGCTGCAGGGCCCCAACAGTCACCTGCCCCTACCCTTGGGGAGGCTGCTGAACCAAGGACCTCAGCTTTTCTCAGGAGGATGAAGGACACTCGGCAGAAAACACAGGAGGTTCAAAGTACTCCAAGTGGTCAAGAAGTTAAGTAGGTGGTCCAGGGAGGCTGTGCAGTCTCCATCCTTGGAGGTTTTTTAAGACAAAAAAAGCAGCCTGGTCTGATCTCATACCTAACGGTGCTTTGAACATTAGCCTGGACTAGAGACCTCCTGAGGTCTTTTCCCAACTGAATTATTCTGTAATTTTATGATATGCCAAAAAAAAGGATGACATTAAAAGCGAAAAAAGAAAAAGAGAAGTGACTTTAAAACATACTTATATGCATATATACACCCACCCTGCAAAGGAAATAGCATTCATTTCTGCTTTAAACTTTAAAAAAATAAAACAAAGCTTTGTATTCTAATAAAAAATGGAGCAAAATTTTCCATCACAATATTGTGTTTTAAATTAACACAACTGCTGGAGAAAATAAATATTTCTCTTCCCTTCCAGTTTCTGAGTGCTTCCTAAAACCACTGAAAATCTTATTAGTCTCTTGTCTTGCAGTTAGACTAATCATACAGTGAGTGGATCATGAATAACCTGGGACAGGACAGATCACCAATCTCACGATTTGGTGCCTCTGCATGTTCTGCCTGTGGATCTCCTTTTGCTAAAACTGTAAGTGGCTTCTTGGAGTATTTATACTGCAACACACGTATTTACACCAAATTAAATTCTGTACTTCTGAATCCTTTTGCAAGCAGTTGTATTTGTAAATCCAAGCGAGCTAAATATTTTTAGTGAAGAGGAACAAGCTCCAGCTTTCCAAAATAAACATACTGTATCTTTGAGTGAAAGAGGTGGTTTTTTGTCTAAATCGTTTTTGTTTGTTTGTGTGAATGATAAAATTCAGCTGTCCAGTGCAAATTGCTAACATTTAAAATGATTTCATAGATTTCATGGATTTTTCACAGCTGGAAAAATTTTTAAAAAATAAAATTGAACAAAGAGTGAAGAAAATGCTCTCATTTTTAAGTGATACACCATTCACTTGAGCTCATTCCACTGTAGAGTGCATCAGGCATTGGAAAGTTAGACAGATGGCATTGAAATGATATCTTGATGATTACTTCTCACAACTTTTTTTAGAAATTTCAAGATTTTTTTTTTAACAGAGTATGATTTTTATGGAAACCTCCCTTACTGAGTCATTTGCAAGCAAATTATTTTATTCTTACAAGAAAAGTGTGGTGCTTCTAAGACAATTACCTGAATATGTGATACTGCTCTCAGTTTATGCAAGGATTTCACACAGAATTCTATAGACATATAAGCTCCTTCTTCTCTTCTTTCATATGAAAATGTTTTCCAACCATATCTCCTATTTTATGTCATTTGCAAACAAGACTCTTCTAGAATCACTACATAGAGTCAAAAGCTAGAGAAAATGGAAAAATGAATTCCCCAGTGGAATTCCTTAGATGAATGATTCATATTGTTACAGTTTGTCATACAAAGTATTAGCATAAAATTTCACAGGATGATGTGAAATTACATTAGATTTCACTTTGTAGGGGCCAATTTAGACTGAATGAAAGGTGTCATGAGGCTTCTTGTAAACTCATGTATCCCTTTATTAGTCTTATGATTTACACTTTGACTCTGCAAAAATATATAGTAAAAAGATTGAAAGAAAATATCTAATTTTTTGTGACCACAGAATTTAAAAGCAGTTTCCATTTCTGTCATTTGAGTTAGGGAAGAACTTATCTGAATGCATCAAATAGAATACTGGTATCTTTTAACACCGCATGCCTTATATTGTGTCTGTGGGTAAACATGTAACTTTGCCAAAATCTGATGGATTGTTACTTTTTGCATTCACAAGTCAATGTCTCCCATGACAAACTCTCAAAAAGCACTAGAAAGACAGTAATATAAAACTGTCTTATATATCCTAATATATTGTTGGGGTTTAGCCATTGCTTTTTGAGATTAAGAATGTCTTAAATCTTCAAATCTTCAAATTTCGCAGGTTTTCCTTTGGCCAGTAGCAATTCTTTTAATGCTTTCTATAATAATAGTTAATAATAATAATAAATTTCCTAAACATTATTCTATAATTAATCCCCAAAAGTTCATATCACACGTGTACACACACATCCCCTCTGCTCACACTCACCTTCTCATCAGAACAGGTACCTTGCCAAAGGTGGGCTGTGCCAACACCTCCGTGCTGACCAGCACAGGAATGGCATGCGACTTCTCACTCTGTGCTGAGGTTATTAGGTTGGACACTTGTGGCACTTTGCATTAAGTAAAGTAGATAAACTTGTGAATTGGTTAAAATATTTCTTTTGAAACCAGATTTTTCATCTCTTTTCTTATTCCCAGGAGGAGAAGAATCTTTTTTACCTCCACCTGTTTATCTTCTTTTCACCAAGGTCAGCAAAAATTTCAGTAAAAGGGCTGGGAAAATATTTATGCCTTTACTTTCAAGAAAATCTGGGGGGAAAGCACATTTCGTGACTGGCTCTCCAGTCAGTTTTACTACATAGCCAGAGCAAGAGCTTCCGGGATGAGGGCAATATCTTGCTGCACTCTGGCCAGTACAAGTTGCACAAGGAGGGGGCATCGGGGCAACCTGACTCCTGAAGGGACTGTAAAGACCTCTGCGGAGCCCTGAATGCCTCAGCTGGGACTGAAACCTGTGCTGGCTTGGTTTTATCCCTAATAGTTCTGGGCAACGTGGATTAAGGTTATTTAAATAAACAATGCGAGTAATTCAAGTTATATACCTGACTTGCTGCTCTTTTCCTGCGCTCAGGACAGACATATCCAGGGCAATTTCACTGCAGAAAGGAGCTGCAGTAATTTATACTGCCCAGTGGGGCCTTTAGGTTGCTGGTGGGATAACCACATAAACCTGTTCATCTGTCCATATCATTTTGTTTCTGATCCTAGTGGTAACTCTCGCATCACATAAAAATAATTTCTGAAAATCCTTGTGGTTATCTCAATATCAAGAACTGAGTAGTGACACAGACATCACACTTGACTGGAAGTCATAGATTTTAAAAAAAATTCTTCAGGTCTTCAAAGTACAGTATAATGACTCACCAATTTCTTTCTAGCACACATCAAACACCATTTAAAACTCATTTCCATGTACATTGCTGAAGTGAGAGGCTTTCCATCACTTTCCTAAGAGAACATTCTACTGTCTCAAAGGTCTTATTGTTAAGAAGATTATTTTCTTCATGTTTGGCTTAAGTTTGCTACTGCCTTTTACCCTTATATCCTCGTTCTATTTACTCCATCTAATTTATTCCCAAAATATGACTGCCCTTTTCCCTCTTTGGATTTTCAGGCATGCAGGAGGTAAAACTTGAGGACTAACACATTTACCTGTAGGATTTTCTAACTTAACTGGAATCAGGCTCACCTGAGAGCCAGTGCTTATCTTATTCCAGTCTAAGATGTATCATGGTGTCATACATGATATGATAGGGAGGCTATTTTACTCAAGGTCATCTCTGTTTCATTCTAGAAACTCCCTTGTTAACCAGTAACTCTCTATCTCTAAAGTGAAAGCGAGACCTAGTATAGAATCATAGAATGGTTTGTGCTGGAAGGGACCTTTGAAGGTCATCTAGTCCAACCCCCTGGCAATGGGACCCCCCCGGCAATGGGCAGGGACATCTTTCACGAGATCAGGCTCCTAAAAGACCTGTCCAACCTGACCTTGAACACTTCTAGGGATGGTGCATCCATAACTTCCCTGGGAAACCTGTTCCAGTGTCTCCCCATCCTCATTGTAAAGAATTTCTTCCTTATATCGACCCTCTTCTACCTTTATATCTACCCTCTTTTAGGTTAAAACCATTCACCCCTGTCCTGTCACTACAGGCATTTGTAAAAAGTCTCTCTCCGCTTTTCTTATAAGCCTTCTTTATATATTGAAAGGCCACAATAAGGTGTGCCTGGAGCCTTCCCTTCTCCAGGCTGAACAACCCCAGCTCTCTCAGCCTTTCTTCATAGGAGAGGTGTTCCAGGCCTCTGATCATCTTCATGGCCCTCCTCTGGATTCTCTAACATGTTCATGACTTTCTTGTACTGGGAGCCCCAGAGCTGGATGCAGTACTCCAGGTGGGGTCTCATGAGAGCAGAGGGGGAAAATCACCCCTCCTGACTGCTGGCCATGCTTCTTTTCGTGTAGCCCAGAATACAATCGGCTTTCTGGAATGCAAGCACACGCTGTCAACTCATATCCAATTTTTCATCCACCAGTATCCCCAAGTCCTTCTTGGCAGGGCTGCTCTCAACTCTTTCATCCTCCAGTCTGTACTGATACCAGGGATTGCTCGACCCAGAAGCAGGACCTTGCACTTGGCTTTGAGGTCCACATGGGCCCACTCCTCAAGCCTGTCAAGGTCCGATCTGAAAGTTATGGTCTTTCGCTGTTTTTAACACTCTTCTCTTTCACTTCTGATATTTTCCAGGGTAGAAGTGAGTTTGATTGAGGTATAGGAAGAAGGTGTTTTGAGTCTTGATTCTGTGTATTAATTACCATTGCACTTGAAGTTTGGAGCCTGAGGTTGAAACGGGGGAAACACACCAAGAATGCAGGGCATAAACAGTGGTGTCCCTTTAACAGAGCTTGGTTGTATGTCTAAATTTCCTTTTACATGTACAGTCACTAAAGAAGAAAGCAATGAGTTTGTTAGATAATATGTACAGATTAAAGTGAAAGATACACATCTACTTACTGTGTTTTTCTTTTAGTAAATAACTAGAACCACATTTTTCATTCATTTTCATTATGGTAGACAGATTCCAAACACATTTCATTTCCTAAGGTCCAAATCTCATAATATTTTGATGCTTATAAATGCATTACTAACAGTTGACTAAGCATAGGAGCCATCATTCTCCACGAGAGTAAAGCACAAATGATTCCACAGTATAAACATCACAAGAATATCAAACTTAGTGCCCCAAAGAGCAAAACACTAATGTACAAATAAGATTTGCCCAGATACTGCCAAATCTGAAGCTACAGGGAACTGGCTGAAACACCAGCTGATGTTTGCTGCACCTGCTAATTGCCATACATACTGTTGAATACTGTGTTGTTTCATTTTGTCTGAAAGATCTGTAGTAGCTAGTTTTATTCTTAGGAGGGATCAGAAAGCTCCTAGATTTTCCTTGAACGTGGCTGGATCCTGCAGTACACTGTTTCGCCCACCATGCTTTGTTTAGTATTAGACTTCCATTCATTACAATATTTCTATAACCTCAACAAACAGCAAACTCCTCTGGACATGCTATTTTAGTTTCTCCACTTGGCTGGACCTGGGAGATGGGGATAGTGGGATGGTGGAGGCAGAACCCAAGGGCTGCAGTTGGGACCTGGATCACGGTAGCCTTGCAGAGAGTGTCAGAGCTGTTGTGCTCACCTTGTGGCCAGGAAGGCCATCAGTGTCCTGGCAGAATCACCAGCGGGTGATCCTTCTCCTCTACTCAGGCCTGGTGAGACACATCTGGAGATCTGTATTTAGTGCTGTCTCCCCAGTACAAGACATGGACATATTGGAGCAAGTCCAGCAAAGGGCCATAAAGATGATTCAGGGACTGGAGCACCTATCGTATGAGGAAAGGTTGAGAGAGTTGGGGTGGGGCTGTCCAGCCTGCAGAAGGAAAGGCTCAGGGGGATTTATCCATGTGCTTGAAGCAGGGAGTAAAGGCAGAAGAACCAGGCTCTTCTCAAGAGTGCTCAGTGACAGGACAAGAGGCAATGGGCACAGAAAAACACAGGAAATTTTACTTAATGAGAAAAACACATTTTCACTATGAGCGTGATCAAACACTGGAAGAGAGGGACCACAGAGATTGTGGAGTCTCCATCCCTGGAATTCTTCAGAAGCCGACTGGACATGGTCTTGACTAACCTGCTCTCGCTGACCCTGCTCTAAGCAGGGGGTTGAACCAGATGATCTCCAGAGGTGTCTTCCAGCTTCAGCTTTTCTAGGAGTTGTTAAAACATTTGTTTAAGATATAGGCAAGAACCTTGGCTAACATACATGAATACCATTCTATGGAAGTGAACGCCTTTATGTCATTATATGCACAAGAGATATATTCTGTTAGGAAAACATTTGGTGAAAACTTATGTAAGCAAAATTTTGAAATAGGGTAAGATTGTATCATTGTTATGAAGAAACATACAACCTTTTCTTAGAATTTCTGTGTCTACATCCCAGTCAACCAGACATACGGAGAAGAGGTAATTGAAGTTGTTTTTAAACAACAAATCCCCTTGGGTAGAGCAAAAAAAGGTTAAAATTATAACAAGGCATGAAAACTTGCAGTAAAAAATTGATCATTTAATTAACTGTGCTTGTTCAAGAAAAGAAGCAGAACTGTAACAACACTACCAAATTTTGAAGAAACAACCCTACATTTACAAAATGCTTCACCTTTTTACAGAGATAGATAGGATTTTTTGCCATCCATATGCATGAAACCTCATATGCCTTACAGTTACTATATTTTCTAAAGACGTCTTATCATCTTTATATATCTTTGTATGTTCTTTCTTGATTTTCGATGTGGGTAATATCCACAAAACCCCTAAAGAATGCTATTTTTCCATGTAAAAGAAAGTTCGACTGTGTCAGTCCCATTAAATTCAATTTATTTTATCCAGAGAAGCAAACTTTCATATCATACTAGACTGGCTAGATTAGAGCTCTAAACTGGTGGACTAGCCCAGCCACTAATGTGTGCAATAATGTGTTGCACATGCTGCTGTTTCATTGCTTTTCTCCTACTCACATTAATATAATCAAAGTGTAAGAAGTACTTTGTTGGCACTATCAAAGAAAGTAAATAAGCCAAAGAAAGTTATGGTACAAATAATTATGTGATAATAGAGGTTAATCCACTTGAAAAAAATGGGGAAAATAAAGAATGCAATTTTCATACTTTTTAAGAAAATAAATAAATAGCTATTGTGACACAGTATCATAGAATCATAGAATGGTTAGAGTTGGAAGGGACCTTAAAGATCATTGAGTTCCAACCCCTCTGCCATGGGCAGGGACACCTCCACTAGACCAGGTTGCTCAAAGCCCCATCCAGCCTGGCCTTAAACACTTCCAGGGATGGGGCATCCACAACATATCCACATATCCACAATATGTATTAAGTAATTAGAATTTTATGGGAAAGTCAAAAGTGTCTCAAGAGATAGCTGTTTGTAGGGTCCCTGGATATATTTCCCACAGCACAGTAGCTATCTCTTTTTTTGTTCTTCTGTACATTGCATGTTTCTCATCTACTATTCTCCTCCATTGCAAGACTGCAACTTCTATTGTGATGACTTGGCTTACAGGGAACTCCTGTTGATCTGTTCATATGACAAGAATTTGTTAGGAATTTATCCAATTTTTCCCTAGATGTGCTTTAATTTTAGCAGTATATGCCTTCAACTTAAGGACAGTTTTTTTCTCAGAATGGGTGTGTAGTGGTGGTCTCCTGAACATCCTTCAATGTTGCCTAGATTTTCCACAGTTACTGTTAGAGGACTAAATACAGGTGATGACTATATGGATGCACATGGATTCCCAAGAACTTGCACAGACATCACAAAGCATTTGGAAAGGTGATATGAGAGTAGAGTCATGGCATGTCTTGTGCCAAGTCACTAAGACTTAAGGCAGCTCAACAGTGTTGGGAAGTTAGTAAATGCAGGCACACAGATACCATGAAAATTAATGAATATGGTTTTAATACTTTCACTCACTCCTTCATGAGTTTGTACTACTTCTCCCCTTAGTAAGAGAGAAATATTTTCTGTGCCATAGGGAATCACTCAAGGTGTCCTAGGAAATGTCAGCTAGTTCAGCAGCCTCATGTGATCACTGAAGATCACCGTCTTTCCCTGTCTCCCTCTCTCTCTCATTTCTTCTGTGCTCACTCTCAAAAGGAATTGTATTGCTGCACCGAATACGAAAGAGTAATTTAAAAAGACTGATTGTCCCACATGTAAGATGAAGGACTAGATGACCTAGTAAGCGATTCCTATTTCTCTTCCAGGAGGCAAAAAACAATTCTTGATTGTCAATGTTGAATGTATTTATTTAATGTGTTTTACTGGCTTTTTTTTGATTTTATGTATACATGAATATCCAGACACACACTACTTATTTACTCATCTCTAGTCATGAACATGAACCACTTCTTGTATGAATTAAACCTTATATTTACTGGTTTTCTTCTGCTGTTTCCCAATTTGCTTTCATATAGTGGAAAGACAAAAGAATAACAAATGAAAACAAGCCGTACAATGCTGCACTTTTCCCCTACTCTTTAACAATACAGTCCTATCTTGAAGGTTAAGAGAAAATGAGAAATTATGTATGATAAAAATCTCTTGTGGAAGCTGTTCATATTCACTGTGCTCTGTGAATTCACCTCTGATTCTGTAAGCTCCAGTGTTATACACAGAAGGTTTCAGCTTCCTGCAGCCAATATTGAGCTCATCATATCTTTTAAAATGAGTCTGGAAAAATTCCCCAGGTATGCATATGCCCGCTTTTCTAACCCATACACCAGAGGGTTAGGCTGGCTCCACATACTCCTTGAGAATTGACTTCTCTCACTCTCTCTTCCTCTTCCTGCTGAAACATCTGCGCATGATTTCTATTTGTCAGCTGGCAAAAGGAATCTGAAATACCTCTGTGACACTTATTCGCAGGCGCGCAGTTTGTGTGATCCATCTGTAAAAAAGTACCCATGTGTCATTTGCTTTCCACTGAGGACCAGGGAAAAGATTTGCAAAACTATGTAGGTATCTAGCTCACACTGTAATCAACCATTTTTGAGGTTACAAATAACTGCCCCAAATGTCTTCAATTTATACTCGATCACTATTTAGATTTCTACTGAAATTGCTGTGTAGGTATCGCAGGATTTGAATTTATTTACATTAAAGAAGAAAATACAGAGCAAAAGATACAGAAAGGGGGAAAGAACATATCTGACGTGAGAACTAAAACATGTTGATGGTCATGAAGTATAAGTAGTTCTGAAATAAATTCATGTTTTTGAAAACAAAGCTCAGTTTCTAATATTTGTTTTGAATAATGTTAAGGTGAACAAAGTTTTCATAGGGACTAAATTTTCTTGACAAGCTTTGTTATGCTTCCTATAACCTCATGCTCACAGGACACAGTGAATGCAAAATTTCTTTGTGAATTTATCTGCGTTAGGGGTGAGGACAATGATCTAACAAAAATGACAATGAGCAGGATCTTTGCCACATAGGCTTGCTGAATGACATACAATTCCTGTTCTAAGAGCCTGAATTGGGTTTAAGAATTGTGCGTGATAAATAATTGAGAATAATAATTTTTTAAAAAAGGTTGAAGGAAGCAGAGCGTTTGTAGAGTTATCCAATGTGAGAGTTTTGACTGGATTGAGAGGAGGAAATTGAGAAAGATTCGAAGAATGCACTTATGAAGGTAAGAGTAAAGAAATTAGAACAATGCATGGAAAGGAAGTGTCCTTGGAGTGGGTGATGATGAAACAGCTTACCTGAGTGACAAGGCTGCATAGCTGATCATTATGGGGTTCTGTTCTGTCTGGTATGTTAGTATAAATCTATAATAAAAGCAATAACATGTTGTCCTAAGGGATGTTATCTCTGAAATAAATATTAAGCTGTCTTCTAACTTAGGTGCAGGCCATTATTCCACCCAAAAAGATTGCACTGAAGTCAATACTCAGTGGACAGAGAAATGATCATAATTTTACTCCCTGACTCATGCTATGGGAAACACTGTAAGTGGCATAAATAACAATAGCACTAAATACACTGAACACTGCCTGAATCTCAGTCAATTCATTTTTTTAACTGGATGTTTGTAAGCCTTTAAAATTACCAGCTAAAGTGAAACAATAGAAAAAGTGACCGTATACAGTTTATAATATATTAATCTGGACTAGGTACTTGATCTTCAGTTGTTGTACATCCTTGATTTTGTGTTAGTTGAAAATCTAGGTGTGTTAAACATTTCATCCATGTCTGGTGTTTTAATCTTTTTACTCTTACTTTCTTTGATTTAATGATGACCACAGTGGGTATTTTTGCTGTATCAAAAATGTAAAAGAGAAAGAACTGCTTAAATCAAGCCTCTCAAAAATTGGTATCTGCTGTGCGATAAAACTGAAAATTGTCACATTAAAAACACTTTCTAAGTATAATCTATTTTCCTTGGTTCATTAAGATATACTGTCAGAATTTTGATTTATGCACATTAACTTTCAGAATCAGGTATATTACTCTGATTTATGTATGCTGCATATAAAACTTATTTAAAAATTTTAGACTTTAGAGTACTGATTTAGTATGTGAGTATATAAATCTCCCTGTTAAACTTTCAGTTTAGTTTCCCGATTTATGTACACAAGATTTCATGCTATTTATGGATCATAATGTTAAAACTCTAATTTAATAGTGTAGTTACTGTAAGAAGCATTAATACAATAAAATATGCAATAGTTAAGAGGCTAGGATGAAAGTAATCAATGATTTCTGCAGACTGCACCTTTGGCCCAATTTTAGCTGGTGTAAATCAAAATAACTTCACTTCAGGAACTTTCTCAGGCTCACAGCATTTATGAGTCTTGCTCTTTAGTCATAATATGCAAATATAATTAGAAGCATTACATTTGGAATGGTTTAATGAAAGGAGATGTTATATCATAGAAATACCTTTCCTCTTTGATCTCATCTTTTTATGATCTTCATTTGCTAGTCATCAAGGAAAATACACCTAGCAGAGATGTGGTGTTACAGATGCTCTCATGAATGTTTTGGTACATTAGCATATACTTCATTCCAGATAAATGAGATGTTTCGATATTCATCAACTTCTTTATATAAAATCAAAATACAATTCTAGGCCATAATTCACTGTTATGTTCAGTTTGCCCATGAGTTGAACCATATATTGTTAATGTTTCCTACATAATATAATACAGTAAAATATAATAAACTATTGCTTTTTATTTTAAATAGGTAATATGAGCTAGTCAAAAAAACCAAACATGAAATCATCCTTCTATGCAAGAAGAGATATTAAAAGAGTTTGGGCTGAAACACTGGTAAGAATTATTTGCCAAAAAGCAACTACTTCCTTTTACAAATCCATTTCACAGCCTGAGAGATGAAATAGCTGAGTAATGGACAGCTGTGAGGCCCACCAGGCTGGAAGGACTCTCCTCTCTCTAACAACGTGTTCAGAGGTTGATGTAGAAGCAAAGTTATCTCCCATTCCCAAACAACTATATCTTCTATAAAATGGTCAGGGAAACTAAGCATTTTTCCTGACCTATAAAGGGTCATACAACCTCAACTTACTCCTGCTTCTGGTGTATGATGTGTCTGGAGTACTTTTTGTTTCTAAACACTGATTTTACACAACACAATTTCCACATGCGCATGATCAGTTTGATTATTACTGAAAATATTTCACTGAATTTCACTGAACTTCACTGAATTTTTAGAGTTGGAAGGGACCATAAAGATCATCTAGTCCAACTCCCCTGCTGAAGCAGGATTGCCCAGAGCATGTGAGAGCAATATTTCTCTTTATCCAAAACAGGGTGCTGACTATAGTCAAAAAGAAAGGAAGAGCATCATGTTCCTCTGTATACTACGGAACAGAATCACAGAATAGCGGGGAAAATGTGTTTCAACAAATTAACACTTCAGAAACAAGTAAAGCTTGAGTTATCTCAGTTAATTTCCATAGCCTAATTGAAAAAAAATAAAAAATGGTGGCAAGAAAATGTTCTTTAACTCCTTGTCTCTATTATGCTATATTTTGTGCTAAGGATCTTCTTCCTGATCTCATGTAAATGCCCTAGATATTTATACATTCCTGCATTTTCTGTAGGCAGTTGAACTGCTTTGTCTCTTTCTAACCCCTTGGACAGATCATCTGGCAGGGGTATCCTTAATTCTCATATTCCTTGCTGTATAAATTGATGCCTGTTCTGTGGAAGTTGCAGGCTTCCTACAATGACCAAGCACGACAGTCCCTCTCCTTCATGAGAGGAAGTGGCAGTGACAGAAAATCTTTATCAACCCTTCACTAGTGTGGCTGCAGAGGTACGACGTGCTCAGCTGGAAGAGTCTGACATCATGAAGTCTTGTTTGTTAGACTAAACTTGAGGCCCTGGCAAAAACACTTTGGAAGCCAAAAAGAAAGTAGCTCAAAGATGTGTGTGTTTGTCATGTGCAGTTTTAACTACCAAGAATAACAACAACAGGCTACAATATGGTTGTTTATTGTTTTTTAAGGTTAAAACTTTGCTGTAAACAGCCCATTAGAGATGTGAAAGATGGTCATTATTAAGGGTGCACCTGTGAGTAAAAATATAAGAGGGAGAGGGTAGTGACACATTGTGCAAACTTCCTTGTATTTTACCACCAAGCATCAAATTCAGCACTTCATGTAACTACAGAAACATAAAAGTGATAGCCATAAATTATACAATAACAGTGCTTTGCTTAGAGGCTTGGTTAGCAGCACCTCACAACAGCCATTTCTTGCAGTCTTTTCACCCATTCTCATGCATGATTTCTGGACCAATAGTTTTGCCATCATCAAAAGCCTTAATTAAATGAAGCAAAAAAAAACCCCAAACAAACCAAACCCAACCAAACGACAATAAGTACATGGGTTTAAAACTGTTCCTTTGTAAGCATGAGCTGATAATGTAAATAATGACTTGAGCAGAAAACATGATTTCTGGGAAATGTATATCCATAACACAGAAGTAGACTATTCCAGGGGAGAGTATAATAACCCTGCCATGCCAGTGTTTTATAGATTTAGTCAAGCATAGCCACTCACACAGGCACACAAATGCTACCTGAGACCTAAAACCAGATTCCAGTGATCCCTGCGAGGGTTAGTTTTAAAAAGCCAGCACTGCCTTTTGTGTTAGAGCTCATTTTCAGCAGAAGTTTTTTCCTGACTCAGAACTGCAGGCTTCAGGAAAGCCGAGTATCACAGCCTCAGCAACCTGGACATGCACCACCATGGCTCCTCATCTAGATCCTTTAATATCTGGAGGTGCTTAAGCGAGGAAGTTCCCTTCCTATTGCTCATCAATCATTCAAAGACAGTACTGGATCTCATGATTTCAGGCACTGGTCTTGTCTGATCAGGATCAGCAGACAGACTTTGGGGGAAAAGTAGGAATAGACTAAATGAGGACTGGAAAATAAAGCATCTGTAAGGAGTAGATAGTACTACATTTGTCTGTGAAAAGAATAAACAGCAGGAAAACTTCCAGAAAAGGATAAATTGAAGGATAAGGGATTGACGCATGAATGGATACTAATGGGCCGGAGAAGAAAAAGAAAAGAAAATTAACTATTTGCTGATTTTCAAACTACGACATGAATTTTATGCAGTGTATGAAGACTTTAGCACTGCAGAAAATTGAAGATTCAACTTTGAATTAGTATTTCAAAGTAAGCAAATAATCCTGGTCTATGATACTTGTCATATTTCAGATTGTCACCAAGAAAATTCAATAAAAACATACTTATGTTGAATTTATGTTTAATTTGCATTTCTTTCATGCTGAGTACTACAAATCTAGAGTATCAGCATCATTATCAAGGTTTCTAATTCTTTTTAAACACATCTAGAAACAAGATCAAACTTGCTTGAGAAAAAAAATCTTGGATCAGCATTAGACAAAAATAATATTTTCACCAAATTTGGAAATGGTTTTTATTGAATTTTTTAAAAATTCTGAAGAATTCCTTTTGTAAAACTGTCAGTCTAAAAGCAACCATTTATATTTACTTATCCCTACACATGCATGTACGTTTGTGCATTTGGGGGTGGTGTGTCTGCATAAAATTGAAATCAGTATCAGTGAAGAAAGTAATTCTAATAAATTTTTCTAATTTTACTTACGTATTCTTTATGCAGGGTAATTCAAGATACTTAATTCAAGTTAACACGCTGTGTAAATAACAAGTGGTTTAGTTAAACTGCATAAAATCCCTGTGTGAAAGCTATAATGAACATTAAGCAGGGTTTAATTCAATGAGTTTAAATCACTTCCAAAGTAAATCAAGCCAAATCAAATTAAGGTCATTACAATTTTCTATGAGACTGTCCAATCAGGGTTTCAACCCAGATTAACCACGTCATTTTAATAACTAATTCAGAATGATTTTTTCAAGTGTCCTTCCCTGTCCAGACAAGCCCTTCGGCTCCGTCAGCAACGCCTACCTCTGGGAGCTGCCCAAGCAGGCAACCTGCCTGCGCTGGCAGATTGCCTTCTCTCTGTTGGGTCATCACCACAGAGGGGGATGCCACAGGAGGCAATGCTGTTTTGGCAATATAATAAAGTTCATGTAGGACGCTAATGGACTATTTATATGAATGCTGGCATCTCAAACGCACCTCAAGTTTCCTTTTCAAACCCCAAGATTGCCTGTATAAAGGCTTAAAAATTAAGTTAAGAAAAAAGAAATGCATATACAATAGCAGCATTCTTTGAAATTCAAGTATTCATAGAATCATAGAATCATAGAACGGACCTCAAGGATCATCTGGTCCAAACTTTCTTAGCAAAAGCATGGTCTAGACAAGATGTCCCAGCACCCTGTCCAGCTGAATCCAAAAGCTGAATCCTCCAATGATGAGGAATCCACTACTTCCCTGGGAAGATTATTCCAATGGCTGATTGTTCTTATTGTGAAAAATTTTCCTCTTGTGTCCAGTTGGAATCTCCCCAGGAGTAACTTATACCCATTACAACTAATCTGTTCCACGTGACTCCTTGTAAAAACAGAGTCTCCATTTTCTTTGTATCCACCATATAAATACTGGAAGATGGTGATAATGTCTCCCCTAAGCCTTTTCTGAAGGCTGAAAAAATGCAGTTCTCTCAGTCTTTCCTCATATGGCAGGCTTCCCAGTCCTTTGATCCTCTTTGTGGACCTTCTCTGGACCCTCTCCAGCCTGTCCACATCTTTTTTGCATAGTAGGGACCAAAACTGAACACATTATTCCAGCCTGAAAAGCGCTGAGTGGGGTAATGTCTTCTTTATCTCTACTAGGGATGCCCTTGTTGATGCAACCCAGCATCCCATTGACTTCCTTTGCTGCAGCAGCACACTGTTCACTCATATTGATCTTGTTGTTCACCAGGACCCCTGGGGTCCCTTTCCACAGAGCTGCCCTCCAGCTGGGTATATCCCAGCCTGTGCTGCACTCCTAGATTATGTTTTCCCAGGTGAAAGACCCTATGCTTGCCCTTTTTGAACTTCCTAAGGTTCTTGTTAGCCCACCCTTACAGCCTATCTAGGTCTTCCTGCAGGGTGTCTCCCTCTTCTGAAGTGTCCTCTTCCTCACTGTTTCATAGCTTCAGCAAACTTCATCAGGGTACCCTTGATCCCATCATCCAGATCACTTCTGAAGATATTAAACAGCGTTGGGCCCAGTATCAATCCCTGGGAGACCCTGCTTGTAACAGGTTGCCAGTTTGAAAAGGAGCTATTTAACACCACTCCCTGGGTGGGGCCTGTCAGCCAGTTTCCCACCCACCGCACAGACCACTTGTCTAGACTGTAACGCACCAGCTTCTCTTGGAGGAGGATGTGGGAAACTGTACTGAAAGTCTTGGAGAAATCCAAGTAAACAGTAAACAATAGCCACTGCTTGCCCCTCATTAACTGAGCAGGTTACTTTGTCATAGAAGGTGATCAGGTTTGTCAAGCACGATTTCCCCTTGGTGAATCCATGATGGCTTTTCCCAATCACACGCTTCATTTGATTTGGGATAGCCCCCTAGAGGATTCATTCCATAACTTTCCCAGGGACTGAAATAAGGCTGATGGGCCTGTAATTTCCTGCATCCTCCTTTAAGGCCGCCTTGTAGATAGAGGTGACATTAGCCTTCTTCTGGCCTTCTGGGATATCCCCTGATCTCCACGATTTCGCCAAGATTATGGAGAGCAGCGTTGCAATGATATCAGCCAGCTCTCTAAACACCTTTGGGTGGATAAAGCCAGGACCCATGGATTTGCAGGGGTCAAGCTCCTGTCACAATACACATACCAACTCTTCCTTCACTGATGGTAGTCTGTGTTTGCATCAGCTTGGATTTTTGTTCCCAAGGCCTGGGGCCCAACAGTGCTGGTAAAGGCAGAGTTGAGGAAAGTGTTGAGAACCTCTACCTTTTCAGCATTGCTGGTGATTAATTCACCTCTCCTATTTAACAGCAGGCCAATATTTTTCTTCTGTTTCTGCTTGTTGTTTATATAACTGAAGAACCCTTTCTTGTAGTTTTTTACGTCTGGCAAATTTCAATTTGAGCTGAGCTTTTGCTTTTCTAACTGCATCTCTGCACAGCCTGACAGAGGTGTGTCTGAGCAAGCTGAAGTTTGCTCTTCAAAAATCTAAAATCTTTGTCTTAGTACTAACCTTCAGCATGCTCAGCAGGATCCCAAACTCCACAACACTGGGATCACTGCAGCCAAGGCTATCACTACCTGCGATACTACAAAGCAGGTTTTCTTGGATTGTAAGTAGCACGTCCAGCAAGTACCTCATTCCTGGACGGCACATCTAATTTTGTATGAGGAAGCAGTCGTCTACGCATTTCAGGAACTTGATGGCTGACGTGTAAGCTGCTGTGTTGTTCTTCCAACAAATGTCTGGGTAGTTGAAGTTACCCATAAGAACCAGATTCTGTTGACTTGACGGTTGCTTAAGTGATCCAAATATTGCTTCGTTGGCCTTGTCGTCTTGGTTTGGAGGTCAGTAGCAGATGCCAGCCTGCTGCCAAAGATTCCCTTGCCTTTTCTAGACAGGTGGATCCCATTCATCCCTAGCAGGCTATAGTCACTGAAGAATGCCCTGTTGTCATAAAAGCCAAAACCCTCACGACAGCACCAGCCACAAAGCCAGAAGTTGATTTGCATTATGCATTTATTTCTGGCTGAGTCTTTCCTCTAACTGGTAAAATGTAAGAAAACATAACTTGTGCACCAATACTTTTTGCTTACACCTTGAGGACTTTATAGTCTTCCTTGATTCTGTCCAGATTCTGGCTTGCGGTGTCGTTCGTGCTCACATAGAAGAGCCGCAAAGAACTTGCTCTGCTCTGTCCCTGCCACAGGCTCCTCTCTGCTGCTGCTGCTGCAGCTGTGAAGGGAGCCAGGACTGGGAGCCTGACCACAGGGCTCAGACAGGTTCCTCCCTGGGGGAAATTATCTACTTTATCTTTACTTTTCTTTTAATTTAACTTCTTACAAAGAGTGGTAATATGACCACTAACAGATATGGCTCTGTAAGTCTCCTGATAAATGGGTATCTGCTTTCATGTCAGGCTGGGCAGTCACGAGTCTCTGGGTGCAATGCAAGGACACGATTACCCAACACAGGGTGGAGTAGCAGAAGTGTGTGTCTGCTATATGCACACGTCTGAAAGCAGGAGAAAGAACTTCTTGCTGCTGCTGCTGGTGCCGTGGAAGGAGCCAGGAGCCCAACCACAGGGCTCAGCCGGGCATGGAGCTCCCTGTGCAAGCCAGGGACACCCTTGTGCCACCCCTGCTGTGCTTTCTAGGGAGGTTTTGGGGCCCTGGGAGCTCTTTCCTGCTGGGGGGGTTGTGCTTTCCCATTGTAGAGGCTGGAGAGCCAGTTGGGGTGTCGCCGTGGCGCCCGTGACAGCACAGAGGACAAGTCACAGAGGGGTGTCACCAGGGCTGCCAGCCGGCAGCGCTGCCGCTGCAGTTTGGCTCGGGACAGCAGTGAGTGGGGCAGGCGGGGGGAAGGCTGGGCTGAACGAGGGTCGGGGCAGAAGTGCTGGCCCCGGCGGGTTTCTAAGGCTGGGTCAATGGCACAGCCGCTGTGGGGAGCACCTGGGGCAGGGCAGGGGCCACCCTCATGGGTGGGCACAGAAGGGCCCGGGGCTGCCAGCCACAGCCAGTGCCGGGGTGGTAGCTGTGGGGATGTGCCCCCGTCCCCGCAACGCTCACCAACCTTTCTCTTGCAGCCTCCGAGCTCCCTCACCCCCTCTCCCAGCCGTCCCTGGGCCACTGCATCTCCTGCCCCATCTGCCATCTCCCTCCCAGCCAGCCCGGCTGAGTGCCCTCTCTCCCTCCTCCTCCAGGCCATGGCTGTGACCATCAGACACATCCTGATGGTGCTGGGTGTCCTGCAGTACACCCTGAGAGTGGGCGACCAGCCAGATGCAGCCACCCAAGACCTCCTGCGGCAGCATGAAGAGCAGCAGAACAGGGAGATGATGTGGCTTCTGGAGGAGATGGAACAGAGAAGCCAGGAGCCACGCAGGCTCTACCAGCTCCTCATTGCCTGCCAGAACTGGGGGTTTTGGTCCTGTGCTGAAATCCTGCTCCTGCTCTTTGCTATCTACTGCCTGCCCAGGCAGAATAGCACTGATTCTGAGAGCAGCAGCCAACTGGGAAGCTCCAGCACAGCAGAGGAGTGGGAGGAGAATGACTGGGAGGAGAAACTAGACCCTTCTGACACCCTGGGTCACAAGAAGTCTCTGGAGAAGGTGGGGACTTCTCCTGCATTTGACAAGCCCTTCCCAAGAGGAACTTTCTGATCCTGCCATGGGAGCGGGCAGCAGCTATGAAGACCTGGCTGAGGAATACCTCCATGAGTACCCATGGATACGTAGGCTGGTAGTATATTTTTGGCAGACACAGATATAGTAGATAGGAGTTGTTTCTTGCTTAGATGCCAATAAATTAGCTTGTTTGAATAAACACTCTGTCCCTGTCTGTCTGGGCAAGGGTTTGTGAGGGAATGCGGGCCCCTCTGAGACACTGCCACACTTAGGTGCTGACAGATCTGGCGAGTGTTTTGTGGAGAAGCAGGTTTTTCACCCACTCAGTTTTAAACCGCTAAACTCCATGCCGTGGTTTAGCCTCAGCCGGCAGCAAAGAACCAGGCAGCTGCTCACTAACCCCCCACAGCTGTGGGTTGGGGGGAGAATCTGAAGGAAAAGGCACAAATTGTGGGTTGAGACAAATGCAGTTTTATGGAGCAGCAAAGGAAAGAGGAAAACAACAACAAGAATACTGATAGAAGAAGGTACAAGCACGATTAGTGTCCCACCACTCACCGACCTGACCCAGAAAGCCCTGTCCCGCTCCCAAGGGGTGACTTCCTGCTCCCACCCCCACCATGCTCCCGTCTCTAGACTGGGCATGGCTTCACATGGTATGGAATAACTGTGTCTGGAGCCAGCAAAACTAACCCTATCCCCAGTGCAACCAGCGCACTGAAGTTCCTGTCTGCCCTCACTCTGCCATCGGGGGGGAAAGTTGGGTGGAGAGGCACGTCCTGGGAGCTGGCAGTGCTGCTCCCTGGGAGGCAGCGTGTGAGCTCACCTGCCAGCCAGGCCTCTGGCAGGCACCGCTGGGAGGGGAAGCCTCCTCTGCCTCGGCTACCTGCTGCTCCCCATGCCCTGCTTCCCCGCCTCCAGCCCTTCTTGCTGCTGAGGGCTGCAGCTCTGGGGCAACAAACAGCCATCCACAGGCACACACTCACTTCCTCTCCCATGGCTGTGGAAGTCGTGAAACCCCATACAGGCCTGTCAGAGCTCCATTTCCCCCTCCCGCTGACGGGACTGTATGCGTCAAGAGCCTCTAGTCATCCTATGCCACCATACTCATCCTTCACAGCTCCTTAGGACCTTTGGGTATTTCCACCTTCGTAGGTAGCATTAATGCTAAAAGAGAAGGGAGAAAATTGTGGAAAAGTACCACTGCCGCACTGTTGTATGTCTCAACTGACCTGCATCTTGTGTATCTATATTGTCATTTCCAATTAACGTACACACCCACACCTTTCAGTCCTGATATTTCCCACAGTATCCTGAGATCCCATCCGTGGTAGTTTCTGTGCCTCATATTATTCCTCAATATTTTATAGAAAATAATAACTGATGTGCCAAGGGTTTTGGCCCAGTTTTCATGAAGAAGCTGGAGGATGCTTTCATCTCCATCCATCTCCAGAACTTACTTAGCCAAGGTAATTCATGACTTTACACTGAGTTGTGCTACAGTCTAGTTTATTTCTATCTTTAACATATTTTATTGATGTATCCTTAGACAGTTATATTCAAAGCTATTACAATTAGAATTAATCATTAGTTTCAGAAGAAAAGTATATTTGATCATTCCTATTTCTATTGCAATACTAAACATAATCATACTTGATTTTTAATAAAATTTTCCTTATTAAGGGTTCCTTTTGTTATCCCTTATGTTGAATACAAATGATAGCCTAGTTCTGTACAGTTTAATACTAGCTATGTTTGAAGACATATCTGAATACTTTGTAAAATAAGTTGGCTTTTTCATTAGAGAAATGATGTTCTATCTAAACATTAATGCTACATTTTTAAACGCTGGACAATTTAATAATTTCATGAATTATTCACATTTTATTTCAGTACAGTTAAGGGTAACAAAAGCAAGTGCACAGATTTAAAAAAAATCTAAAATTACACATTTTTTAAGAAGGGAACTGATTTTAAGTTTAATACACGTGAAAAGAAAGAATCTGGGTTTTTTTTGTGGTTTGTTGTTTGGTTTTTGGTTTGTTTTTTTTTCTTCTACAATCCCATATTGGCTGAAATGTACAAAATTGGGGACACATGCCAGATATTTATTTTGACCGGTAGGATTTACCTGTCTGTTTTTAATCTATTTGAACAATTTAGTGTTGTAGAGGAACAAAGGTCAGTTCCAACAATCTCTATTTAATTTGAACAGAATCTCAGTGAAGCTTAGGAAATGCTTCTTCTACTACTGACAAAAGCTCAGTTTACTTATGTTCTTTAGTAGTCATAGAAATCTTGTACAATTTTATTCCAGAAATCCATTATCTACTGAGCCTAAGGAAATGGAAGAAAATTGGATAAAAGGAATTGAAACAGAAATTCAGAACAAAATAAAATGTGTCACTCTGTTACATTTGTGACCGTCAATTATTTCTGCTTTTGGCAGAATTGGTCACAAGTAATATTCACCAAAGTTGCAGATCATTAGAAACTACTTATTTGGTATCAACACACATCTATGGACAAATAGCTCAAGAGGAAACTCTTATAATGCATAACATAACTATATAGTACTCAAAATTTGTGTTATAGAACTGCATCAAGGAATCGTTGAGACATCTGAATGGAGCTAGTACTTGCCTAATTTAGTTTTAGAAGTTTCTGAGATTAATTAATTCTATGACTTCCTTTGGACTGTATATTAAAGTGTTTAGCTATTCTTACTCTTAAAAACATTTTGTTATGTTATATTCAAAATCTTGCTTGGTTTAAGTCTGGCTGCTACTGCTTATCCTGTTCAGAAGGGTTCATGGCCAGTGGTTTCTTTATTTCATCTTTACACGTACTGTTATCAGGTCTGTGTTCTATCTCCTCTTCTCCAGACTACCCAACCACAGTTTCTTTGCTCACAGATCATCAGTTTTAGATCCTGCAGCACGTAGACCACACTGAATGAGTAGCAGTTTCCCAGCTCTGAAACTATTTTTAGTTTACATGATCCTTATACAGCAGGTAAATAAAAGAGTCATGTTGAAAGGCTAAGTCATAGTTGAATACAGATGTATGTGTTTCAACTGGAATTCAGCCTTTATTTTGTAGAATCTTAGACTTTGTGATTTTTTGTTTGATATTCTCCAACATGCTAGTGTTTGGATTTTACTGTTAATCGTTATCTTGACTTTATAACTATATAAAGTTATCACTATAATGGAGTCTTATCAAGTTGACACAAAATAACTACTCTTAGTACCATGCTCTATGACAATAATTTGACACATTCCTCTCCTTTGACTACTAAATTGGGAAAAACAAATCAGCATGTTAAATAGCTTAGATTATATAATTTAAATACATGTATGCATTTATTTTTATGCTTTCTATAATAAAGGGAAAGTATATATGAGAGCTAGTACATTCCACATCTGAAAGAAGTCTTTGTCAATCATTAAAGACACACAAATCTGAAACTAAGATCTGAATAATGTGTTTGCAAAACAGTCTGTGCTGTTCTTGAGTTTTGATTTTGAGCTTTCTATTCCCTAGCAACTGTAAGTCACAACATTACACTAGAGCAAAACAAGAAGTTCTATATATTAAATGCGTGCAGACCTACATGTATCTATCAAAGCCATGTTTAGAAATGCATTTTGAAAACATTTCCAATTTTTTTTTCTGGAGGGAAGTACATAAAAGAAAATTAGTATCCGATTTTCATGTTTCAGCATAAAAGAGTTATATATTAAGTGATGATAACGATTTGTGCAATCACTATAGGAACTTTTCAGCAACTATACATTTATTTATAACTAAAGGACATTTTTCAGTAATATGCTTCCTGGGTTTGACTACATACCAAAACCAAAACCAAAACAAAACAAAATCCAGAATGCTTTATGCAAATATTTGTAGAACTCCATGTCTTACCTTGCCCGTGAAGACAGTCAAAAGATGTAAGATACATAAAGTCTATGGTTATTTTAGGATGTAATCTTCAGGGAATGCTCTAAATGGGACTGAAACACAAATAAAATCTGGTTGTAATTGTCTGAAATGTGTTTTCAGAGGGTTTGGTTTTTTTTTCATAAGGTAATGCTACCGACTATATACTGTTAATCTATACTACTACTAGCTGGCAGGCAGAAAACATTCTGCATAATGTTGTGAAACAATATTCTGTGAAATTATCTGTTCTGGGTGGAGAAGCGTAAAAATTCAAGTTCAGTTTCATCTGAAAACTTTGATTTTTGTGTGTATGTATATATACATAAATATATACATGAAAATCTTTTTACATATATACATAGCACTATGTAATAATGTTTATGCTAGCAAAATAAGGGAGCTTCCAAAATCTTTTCCAAATTGACATGTATTCTATGTTCCTTGCAGATATGCATTCAGAGATAATCTTTATCATCATCATCATCATCATTAAGAATATTGGTTATATTTACTGATTGGCCTTTCTCTTCGTGCTTAAATAAATTCTCAGTTAGAGGTCATATGATGATGTTATTCTGATATTTCTGAGCTTTTCCTGTTTACACTGATTCTATTCTACCTCACTCCTTTTCTCTGTGGTTCTTTGTGATGAGCACTACTTCCAAGAGACCTGAACCACATTTAGTGTTGAATTAAATATGTATTATACTACAACAAACAGTGTAATGGAACCTTGACTGATAGAAAGAAAGCAGTTTCTCAAAGCACTTGCAGTCTAAGTCTCCAGTTTTGCAATAAGATCCTGAGTAGCTTTCATGAAATGGGAACAAGCAGGAAAAGACTCATAGGTGGGTACAGTAAACTCTTCTTTTTCTTCTCCTTTTGCCCTTTTTTGGCCAAATTAAACTCTAGTTAATAAAGTTGTTAATTTTGTTGATGGATTCATTTACTGTTATGTTGTTTACCAGTTTCTGTGCTTTTTTTTTCCCCCAGTTTGGGAAGAAATTACATCAGAGAGACAATTACATCACTTCTGATTTTTGCAGTGACTGTAATAAATTAATAATAATAACAATAAAAACTATTACCTTTTGATAGTGATGATGGTGAGACTTACAGTTAATATCTTGATTAAGAAGAGGCACCACTGTGTTCACTAAGATTTACAATTAAGTCCATTAGCATTATTTATGCTATTCTCTTACGTACTGAAATTTTATTTCCCTAATCACAAATTCTTTTCCAATATTAAGAGCTGACAACATGTCTTATTCATGATATTTAATCATTATGATATTTTTTCCAGACAGAGAAATGAGTAGATTAATGAAAATAAGTTAGTATAAAAGTAATGAGACAAGCATGATACATACTAAACTTTGTTTTCAGTCAACTAAACATCCAATACCTTGAAACTGCAGTTATTGGATGACAGTCTCAAAAGTACCTCATGATCATCATAAAAATCAGTGGTAGCTTTACAGCTCAGACAGGATAAAAATCTTCTATAGATTACACACCTTTAGGGGAAGAGATTTAGATTTCATATATCCTTTCTAAAGTATCAGATATATTGCCAGTTTTGTATATAAATAAGCAATAGGAATAGAATGAAAACATTAGTTGTCCCCCTGTGTTAACTCAAAGAAAAAATTCTGTCTTAAAAGTATTGTGTCAAAAGTGCACTGAAAGTACAAATAAAAGAAACAGATAACAAGATACTGAAAAATTTCAGGAAATCTCATCATTAATTACCTCTTTTTTGCATACGGCTCATTAATTTTTGATAAATCTTTAAACATGGAAGAACTACTAATATCTAAAGGTCTGCTAACCTTTATATATTATTTTCTAATTCAGGGCTCTTTTTGCTTACTAAATGAAATTTTGAATATTTTTTTTTTTAAGGTGAAATCTGTCCATTTAAGAACATTCATATATATCAGACTAACGCAGTAGTTAGTCCTGCACCAGACCAATCTGAAAATGTGCCATTTGTATAATTTAAAAAATCCATCAAAAAAAAAAGATAAAAAACCCAACCCCCAAGCAAAACCTAACAACTTTTAAATACTTTAAATGCGTGATGAAACAGAAGCACTGAAAACTGTTAGAATAATAGGAGGAGGGAAGAAAAGGAGATAAATGCTTACTAAATTAAGATCAGTTTTAGAGAGATGTCTGTGTATCTGAGTAGATAGGTACCTCAGGCAGCATTTGTTAAAAAAAGCTCCCATTAAAGTATATGGACAGTCTAAAACTGAAGAATTGGGAAATCTGTTTAAAACCTTGCTATGTCAATCTTGGGTGATAATAGGCAAGTTCTTCAGGATTAAACAAGTGCCTAGGTAACCCAGAGGGTATTTCATTTAAATTGTTTTAGGAGGGCAATAATCAGCCTTTGAGGGGACACTTCTTTCCACTTATTAAAAGGCTTAGACCAGATGCACAACCTTTAAAAAGGTGGATTAAAAGAGTCCCACTCCAGGATTAATTAGCAGCTGAGTTCCAGGGTCAATGTTCACAATTTTTTAACCTCACTTGAAAACTAAAGGGTCTTACTTAGAGATTCTTAATGTTATAGTCTTAATGTTTTAGGCGAAAAGATCTCATTTGATGTCAAGATTTAAAGATCAATGTGACTTTTGACATATCTGTGGACACCTACACAGGTTTTTATAATAAAAACTATATATATTTTCCTATGTTTTTAGTTAAAAACATGCAGAAGCAGAAACAAAAACCCAAAACAATCCTGATTGCTCCCTCTATTTTTTAAGCCAAAATAATGATTTTTTTTTTTTTTTTATCTTTCAGCCTTACTTTGACATTGCACTTTTTTAATTAAGGTACTTGCTAAACAAATTCACAATCTAGGCTCAGAAATTAGTATCAATGGCTAATGTATTTGTAGCCAAATGTTTAATGCAAGTAGGTTCACTCTGTGTTCCTGTTTTTTATCACATAGGAAGGTTGACACACAAGGTTAGAGAGACAGGGTGCTACTGAAGGCTCTCGGCCTGTTGCTCTGAGATGTGCTGGCTACACTGCAGCATACTTGAAGTCTTACAGAAATGACCCAGGGGCTCCTGAGGTAATAGGAACCAATAGGGAAACACCAGTGAAATACTCCAAAAGAATTAAGGGATGTTCCTCTAAGAAGCTACTTACAGCCCAGCTGAAATGTCTCTACACCAATACATGCAGCACGGCCAACAAACAGGAGGAGCTGGAATCCACTGTGCTGCTAGAAAGCTACAACACAGTTGCCATTACTGAAATTTGGTGGGACAAATCCCATGACCCCAGTGCATCTATTGATGGCTACAGGCTGTTCAGTAGGGACAGGCAAGGAAGGAGAGGCAGAGGTATTGCCCTCTACGTCAAGAAATTGATAGACTGTGAAGAGTTGTCTCTGAAGAATACCCATGAGTAGTTTGAAAGCCTATAGGTAAGAATTAGAGACCAAGACAAGGGAGACCTTGTGGTTGGTGTCTACTACAGGCCACCTGATCAATAGGGAGCCTATTGTTGAAGCCTTCTTGCTCCAGCTACAGCAGGCATCGTGCTCTCAGGCTCTCATCCTGCTTGGGTGCTTCAACCACCCTGACTTCCAACTCTAACCATTCTATGATTCTATGATTCTATGACATCTGCTGGAAAAGGAGCACAGCGAGCTGTAGGCAATCCAGTATACTCCTGGAGCGCATTGAGTACAACTCCTTAAGACCGGTAATAGGCAGCCCTGCAAGAAGGGATGCAATACTGGACCTGATGGCCAGCAAAGCAAGTGAACTAACTGGTGACATCAAGACTGGAGGCAACCTGGGCTGCAGTGATCATGCACTGGTGGAGTTCGCAGCCCTGAGGGATATGGGTCAGGGGAAGAGTAAAGTCAGGACCCTGAATTTTAGGAAAGAAAAATTCCAGTTCTTCAAGGAGTTAGTCAATAGGACTCCCTGGGAAACTGCCCTCAAGGACAAGGGAGCATAACAGAGCTGGCAGATCTTTAAGGTTGTTTCCATAGAGTGCAAAAGCTCTAGATCTCCAGGTGTAAGAAATCACACAAGGAAGGCAAGAGACCAGCATGGCTGAGTTGAAACCTGCTGGTCAAACTAAAGAAGAAAAAGCACAGACAGTGCAAGCAGGGACAGGTATCCTGGGAAGAGTATAGGGATACTGTCCAGTTGTGTAGGGATGGGGTCAGGAGGGCAAGGCCATGGCTGGAGCTAAACTTGTCAAGGAACGCAAAGAAAAACAAAAAGGGCTTCTACAGGTATGTCAGCCAGAAAAGGAAGGTCAAAGAAAGCGTGTCCCCCTGATGAGTAAGACTGGCAAACTAGTAACAGTGGACAAAGTTATTTTTTGCCTCAGGCTTCACTGGCACCCACTCTCCCCACACCTCTCGAGTGGATGGACTGCAAGGTAGGGACCTGGGGAGCAAAGTCATTCCCACTATAGGAAAAGATCAGGTTGGTGACCACCTGAGGAACCTAAACATACAGAAGTCTATGGGACCTGATGAGATGCATCCCAAAGTCATGAGGGAATTGGCTGATGTAGTTGCCTAGCCACTCTGTATGACATTTGAAACATCGTGGCAGTCAGGTGAAGTCCTCAGTGACTAGAAAAAAGGGAAATATGGCACCCATTTTTAAAAAGAGTGGAAAGGAGGACCTTGAGAACTACTGACCGTTCAGCCTCACCTTTGTGCGTGGGAAGATCATGGAACAGATCCTATTAGAAGCTATGCTAAGGCCCATAGAGGACAGGGAGGTGATTTGAGACAGACAGCATGGCTTCACCAAGGGCAAGTCCTGCCTGACGAACTTAGTGGTCTGCTATGATAGAGTGACTACATCAGTGGAAAGGGAAGAGCTATGAATGTCATCTATCTGGACTTCTGTAAGGCCTTTGATACAGTCCCCCACAACATCCTGCTCTCTAAATTGGAGAGATACGGATCTGATGGGTGGACTGTTTGGTGGATGTGGCTAAATGTCCAGATGGAGATCAGTGACAAGTGGTGTCCCTCAGGGGTCTGTATTGGGACCAATACTGTTCAGTATCTTCATCAATGACATAGACAGTAGGATCGAGTGCACCCTCAGCAAGTTTGTGAATGACACCAAGCTGAGTGGTGCGGTTGACATGCCTCAGGCACAGGATGCCATCCAGAGGGACCTGGAAAAGCTCCAGAAGTGGGCCCATGCAGAACTTATGAGGTTCAACAGGGTCAAGTGCAAGGTCCTGTACCTGGGTTGGGGCAAGCCCTGGTATCAATACAGGCTGGAGGATGAAAGAGTTGAGAGCAGCCCTGCCAAGAAGGACTTGAGGGTACTGGTGGATGAAAAGCTGGGTATGAGGTGGCAGTATATGATCACAGGCCAGAAGGTCAGCTGTATCCTGGGCTGAATCAAAAGAAGTGTGGCCAGCAGGTCAAGGGAGGTGATTTGCCCCCTCTACTCTGCTCTGGTGAGACCTCACCTGGAGTACTGTGTCCAGCTGTAGAGCCCTCAGCACAAGAAAGTCATGAACCTGTTGGAGCAGATCCAGAGGAGGGTGACAAAAATGATTAAAGGGCTGGAACACCTCTCCTATGAGGACAGGCTGAGAGAGTTGGGGTTGTTCAGCCTGGAGAAGAAAAGGCTCCAGGGAGTCCTTATTGTGGCCTTTCAGTACTTAAAGGGGGCCTACAGGAAAGATGGGGACAAACTTTTTGGTGGGGCCTGTTGCAATAGGACAAGGGGTAATGGCTTTAAACAAAAAGAGGGTAGATTTAGACTAGATATTAGGAAGAAATTTTTAAAATGAGGGTGGTGAAGCAGTGGAAGAGGTTTCCCAGAGATGCCCCATCCCTGGAAACAATCAAGGTCAGGTTGGATGGGGCTCTGAGCAACCTGATCCAGGTTGAAGATGTCCCTGCTCATTGCAGGGTGGTTGGACTTGATGATCTTTAAAGGTGCCGTCCAACACAAATTATTCTATGATTCTGTGACTCTATAGCTTTGCTTTTTGACATTTCGGTGTATATCAGTAGCAGAAATGTCCAACCAGTTTTTCATATTCTAGAGTTAATGAAAAATTAAACAACATCTGTGCATTCTCCTTTCCAGTGATGTGTATTCGTTTGCACTAGATTCAAGTATATACTTTTAGTGCATGAAAATGCTTTACAATGATGATATAATGTAAGAAGGCAGAGTGACTTACCGGGTATAAGTGTAATAACAAAACTCAGAGGACATCTGCTTATTATTTTATTCCTGAGTGCTCAAAAAGCAAGATTCACTGAGAATATATATAGTTATATAAAAAAGCCCATAAATCCTTGAAATTCTATCCACGGTCCAGACTCCAAAACTTCACTTGACTTTCATAAAACAGGTTTTCCGCTCTCAAGATAGTCTGTATCCTGAAGCAAAGACATCACCCTTATGTATTCCTAAATAGAATTATGAGTGCTGACTGATCTTTTGAAGTTCACAGCAATGTAACATTCTAAAAATAGATTTTTCATGATGAAAACTGAGAGAAAAATTCTCACTACAGATTACAACCTTAAACACAGCAGTGGATGATTTTATTTCTTTTCCACCCCAAAAAAAGAGATGTTTGTGGATTGTTTCCTATTCCTGCAAAAGAAGTTTCTCCCCCACCCCTCCTTTATTTTTTTACTGAGTATCAAGCTCTTGCGTGCTGCCATTTATACATGACTTCTTGAATAGGTCATGATGAAACTTCATTTTAATACTGTTATGCTCTTTCATTGAGGAATAAAGAGCTAAAAATGGTATACACAAGAGATTGCACACTTGTGGAATACTATTGAATGAATTAGAATATGTCTGATCTATCATTCTAAAAAAAAATTCCCAAATTATTACTGATAAATATATTTAAATACATTTTTTTTGCTGTTCTAGGGTACCATTTACCTACAGTTTTAAACTTCCAAATTTTTACTTAGATCAAACCAATTTATGAAAATAAAACCACTAGCAGTATAGTTTTCAGGCTGCTAACATTAAAGTATCTAGAATTTTCAAGGTAGAGAACTCTTCAAATTGAAATCAAGACACACTAGCTAAAAAATGCATTTTTAAAGCTGTAGCAAAGCATTTCGTAGAATTTTATGCACTGCTAATGCAACCTCTGTGGGATTAGAAACTGCATCCATTTTTATCCTTTTTTTCATTTGTCCAGAAGAATAATTTATATGATGTTTAGAGAACTGGGGAAGAAGAGGGAGGAATCATATAATAACTATTTCAGAATACTGAGAACAAGGTTCCCATTTTATTCTGTATGTCTCAATATGTCATAAACAAAGTTTGTTTCAGTTTGTAATTAAAATTTTCAGTATTGGTAGAACACGACATATTAAAGTGTCATGGATACACGGAATGTCAACTCTTGTACTACACTGCGTGCATAACCAGTCATGCCCAGTATTCTGTCTCTGACAGTGATCTGTGGTAGTCATGAAAGGAATACGCAAAAGTGGACTCTGTAGTGGCCAGTAATGAAATAATCTGCCAAAAGGTGAAGTTTCTTCTTCCTAATCCCTATCAGTTAATAGAATTTGTAAGGTTTAAATCCCTTCTTAAAAAAAGTAAATTATTCTATGTGAAATAACTGTGAATGTTCTTATTATCCACATATGTGTCTAATCCTTTATTGAATCTTGCTAAGCTCTTGGCCTCAATTATATCTCGAGACAATGAGTTTTCAACGTATTACCTTCCATTTTCCCTTAATTTCTTATTTTCATTGTATAATGAAAAAGGTTAAAAGAACTAGATTAAGATTTAGCTATTATTTCTGAACCTCTGTAGCTTTATAGACATGTCTACATTAACAATTTGGAATGAGGCAATAGTATGCTTTTTAACAGAATCCTGCAGTTATATCCGTTTTCTGCATTTGGTTTTCAGAGTGTACTTGCAGAGCGGCTTTGCTCTATGGCACCTATTGCTTTGTGAAAAAAGCTAAACAGGAATCTCACCACAAAAAACAATCCAAATACTTTTTACTGCTTAGTGGGGACATCAAACTGTGAACTGGGTCACAGGCACATGGCCACTGGGTACTCTGACATAGACTTTGTGCGCACGCCAATACAAGGCTCTTGAGCTCCTGTGACAACCAGAAGTGATTCTTGTGAGGCAAATAGTGTGTTCATCATTTTTCAGCCTCTATCTCATTTATGCCTGGAACTGCCCTTCAGCTGCCCTGCCATCTCAGAGATGTTGGTCATTACTTGGACTGTGACACAGTTGCCCACTCTAAGCTGGCTTGCCACTGAATGATAAGAGCCTTGGGCTGCAAAATTCACCAGGAGAGCAACCTCCCTCTTGAAGAGAAATTTAAGCTCTGGAAATTAGAAGAGAGGGTACCAAAGACCAGTTCCTGGAAGGGGAACTCAACTCTTCCATCACTGACAAACATTCCTGCACCAACTGGGCCGGTACCTCCACTAAATCACAAGAAAGGCAGATCTAGAAACTACTGTTTTGCTTTTCAGACTAAAGGGAGTATAACAGAGCTGGCATCAAATAACCTTGTGTCCTGCATTAGTTACTGCAGTCAAAGGATGAAAGCTCCACTCTGACTCTTTTCTTTGAACACTGGCAAAACTAGAAGAGGACAGTTGCGTTGGGCAGCAACCACCATACAATCTCATTTTGAAATATTGGTTAGCAACAGTAAGAGCATGAACAGAAATGAAGTTTTAGTTGTATAGGGACCATAAAGGTGATGTTGGTGGAAACGTACTGATGTGCTAGTCATCCATATGACACAGATGAAAAGACACTGTGTTTCCACAGCGTATATAAGGAAGTGTGTGCAGTCAAGGAAACAAAGTTTTGCAGTACAAATTTCCATCACAGAACTTCAAACCATATGTGTAAAGAGGCATTTGATGTAAACTCCATGAACCACATACAATAGAACATGAGGAACCACAGAACCATTAACTTTGACCTATTGATCTGCTCCTGTTTGATCAGAACTAACATTTCAACTAACTGCTAATACAAACATAGCCTGCATAAGCATCTCTCTTGCTTTCTCTGCGGTAAACATTTAAAACATCTCAGTTTTTGGAGATCCTCTAGGCCTTTATTCACATTGTCACATCATCCTAAAACTTTTTCATTTCATTTACCACTTTTCCTTAAATAGAATGAGAACTAAGCAATCTATTTTATATGCAGACACCTCATAATGGATAAACTTGTACCATTATTACTATTATTGTCTATTCTCTTCTACATCTGTCTTACCTGTTATGACATCATTGTCATAATTTTTGCTAGATATACAGAGTAATTTTATATCAGCTTCTAGAATGATGCCCAAGTCTCTTGTATTTCTTCAGTTTCTGTTAATTTACAACTTACAATAAAGTATTATTTCTAATATGAACTGTCTTGCATGCTTAAGCACACACTTTTACATGTCATGATTGTACTCATTAATTTCATTTTGATGGGCCCTTAGTTACCTGTCCAGTTTGTCCTTTTGTTTTGTTTCATTGACTGTGTCACTGGCCAGCTACTTTTCCAGACTGCTGACAAATGACAGGAACAGCATGCGTGAACTTTACTACTACAGAACTGAGCGAAATGTTTCCTTTTTCCATAGCTAAAATGATTCTCTTTCTTTGTTTTCTATCTGCTACAATTGCATCTAGTGCCTCATATTATACTCCATTACATTTTACTTTCCATCATATATTCTTTTTCTCTTTCTCAAAGTAAAAAGAAACATCAATGAATTGTCATCTTTTCTGAGCACACTGAAGTCATGTATCAAATACTACTGGTTCAGAACCTTATTTTACTTCCGTAAAAGACTTATTTTGCCTCACAGTATTTTGTTTTCTTTCTTCCCTATGGAAGACTCCAGTTAAAATCCCACCCTTTTGTAGAAGCTGGACTGACTTGACCTCTGAAGAGCTCTGTCAAGTCCTTTCAGATGCAACAACAGTGCATCTCTCACAGCCATTATCAGAAGTCTCAACCACTTCCTTGAAGTGTAAAGAATATTCTTTCTCCTAGCATAGTCTGCAGTCATGTACAAGTCTAGATCTGTGCTTCTTCATATTCAGTGTAAACGTCAAATTAACACATGGTTTAAAGCATTTATAACAGTGTAATTAGGGAGGAACCTAAGTATTTATTACATGTACTTAACACTTAGGTAATTTTTAAAAGTGATACGTCTTAAATTGCAGCAATATTGTGCTGGCAATGAGGTACTTGCTTACGGGACATGACATAAATTATAAATGTCTTCCCAAAGCATGATAATCAATCAAAACTACAGGTGCTAATATTGCCAACAAAATTATAAACATGTTGTCAAGAAGCAAATACAAAAAACATTAAGAAAGAAATTCAAACAAATTCATCTTGGTGAATAGACCTAAAAATGACCTTTCTCCAGTAATGGCAGATGATAATTTTGGGACTTTTCTGTCAGATTTAGGGACATTTTATAATAAAAAATTGAATATTTACCAATGAATGTAATGGCTAATGAAATATTCGCTACATAACTCTATTATTAACCAGTAGAAGCTTGGTTAAGAAAAGGCAGGAAGGAAAGGAATGACTCAGGAATGCATCACTTTTCATCAGACTCTTGAGATATATCTAAAAACAGTAGTAGAAACATAATTTTTAATGAAAAAGTACAAATTTTAAAAAAAGTAAACAACATTGAGTTAGTCTCTTCAACCAACTGTAAAAAATGGATTTTGATTAAAAAGGTCAATTTTTTTAAATCCATTAAAATAGTGGAAGTAAGAATTCAAACTGACCCTCTGCTACAAATAAGACAACAGTCTTGGAGCTCAAACTACTGTCTGTCAAATTGCCATTGAGAAATGATTAAGCATTAAATATGGGAATTGTGTGTAGATTGTTTTCTTGTTTCAAAATGTCTTTGTCTTAAAACTTTATTTCTACCCGTAGAATGTATAGTTTCAACAAAAAAAAAAGGAAAAGAAAAAGGAAAAGAAGATAAAAGAAAAAGGAAAACAGAAGGTTTATTACTATATATTACTATACTTGTTACAGCTATCCATTGAAAAACTGTTTTTGAGGCTAAAAGCCTGAGCAAAGATGAATAGTCAATTAAAAAATGTTATTGATTTAAAAACTTAATAACATTACACAGTGCTATTTTACATTATGTATTTATGTACATCTAAGTAAACATTGCCTCCTAAAAATCCTTTTCTCCCTCAAAAATAAAATAAATCACTTTATTTTTGCAATGATAGATGCTTAATGAAGAATACATAAATATTCAGTGTCTTTTTGGATTTCTAGCTAGCATACTGTGTGCCTACTGTGTGGTTGTATCATAATAAAATCAACCTTATCTCTCAAATGTGATACATAAAGTTATGGTTTCTTTTTAAAATTGAGAACATTCCCTGTAGTGTTTGAAATAAATAGCTTTTAAGAAACTGAAACCTGTTGCAAGCTTGGGCCTTTACTTACAATAAGCATTTATTTACTGCACTAATGTTTGGAAGGCCTGTTTAGCACCAACTTCAACAAACATCGAAACGAAACAAAACAAATCAACTGGGAAAAAAACCCAAAGGCAGAATAGCATGCTATTCTATATGCAGTTTATCTCAGCTGCAGTGACGTAACTTTTAAACTCATGTCAGTTTTACCTAGTGAGAAAGATTAAATGTCCTGCTACTCCTACCAAAAGGAAAATGTGTAGTATTTAGAAAGAAAATAGTGAACACTATTAGTGAAAGACGAATGGTACATCTGACCTTAGTTATAATGCTCTCTTTACGATAACAGCTCTTTACCAAACAACTATTCATATAATAACCTTACGTCTAGTAATCTAAAACTGAATAGCTGTGCAGTGATGTTGCACACTAATAAAATCTGTAGCGTGATTCAGCTAACCAACATAAATTCTATGCCCTGCCCATAAAGCAAAATCTATCCAGTCTTGATGCTGAAGCGTCTCAAAGCAACAGCCCAAGATGGCACTTACAGAACCAATGAAAAAGCCCAATACTATTCTGTACAAAACCAATAAATAAATAAAATTAGCCAAAAAGGTGAAGTCAAAGAAGAAACCCTCCAATCACATCATTAAAGGTATTATTTCTACCTGAATCTTCTTACTAACAATAACATTATATTCTTATGTCTGGAGTTGCCTTGTGGATACTTCTTTTCCAGTGAATTTTTTAAGTGTTAGTATGGATCACTTTTCAACAAAAGTTGGCACGGTTCTAACCCTTTTGCATAAAAAATGCATAAAAGTTTAGATCCAAATTAAGTGGTTTGGTATATTGTTTCATTTACTTGAACTGTAAGAATGACTTAGGCTCATATACATCATAAAATATCAGTATTTCTGATGAAGGCCTATTTCTTCTCAACAATTTGTAGTGCCTAGTCTTAGTTAACTGCCAACTTTCTAGAGCAAAGACAATTTTTACCTTGCCTTCCAGAGGGCTGAATACAACAGCCCTTGAGAGATTCTTGAGAGAACTTTTGAGTGTTTTGAGGTTGAAGATTTTTCAGTTGCATACTGCTCCTACAGTATTTAATTTCATTCCTAATTCTTGATCATCTCATCTGATCTCCAGCCAATGCACAGCATGCACTGACACTACTTCTAAGTGCATATGATTGCCAATGCCATCATGAAGGGGTCCACAAAAACCTATTGTATTTCTATTTGATCATTTTATTTTTGTTCTGCTAAACAGAGAAAAAATGGTATTATTCATTTATTCATACAATGAATTTACATAATCACAGAATCATGGTAGGGGTTGGAAGGGACATTCAGAGATCATCTAGTCCAACCCCCCTGCCGCTTCACCTAGAGCAGGCTGGACAGGAATGCATCCAGGTGGGTTTTGAATATCTCCAGAGAAGGAGACTCTACAACCTCTCTGGGCAGCCTGTTCCAGTGCCCCGTCACCCTCAAAGTAAAGAAGTTTTTCCTAATGTTGAGATGGAACTTCGGGTGTTCCAGTTTGTGCCCATTGCCCTTTGTCCTATCAATGGACACCAATGAGAATAGTCTGGCCCCATCCTCTTGACATTTGCCCTTTAGATATTTATGAGGATTGATAAGATTCCCTCACAGTCTTCTTTTCTCCAGGCTAAACAGACCCAGATCTCTCAGCCCTTCTTCCTAAGAGAGGTGGTCCATTCCCTTGATCATCTTTGTAGCCCTAGGTGTATGTAACCTAATGCTTTACACACGTCTTCCAAATCAAACCATAGTAGTTTTGGAAAAAAAGTACTTAAATGGGCTATTGAGGACATTTGTAGCATCTCTTTATGCAGCTGTGAGTCCTCCTTTTTTGTTCTCTAAGTCCTGAGATAAATGAACAGCCAGTGAAGTTTGTAATGGTTTGGGTTCCACTCTGCCACATAGGGTTATTAGTATAATTTTGTTCAGCAAAGGGCATGACAAGGCAGAATAGGAGGATAGGATCTTCACTAGGTCTGTGAAACAGAAGTTACTACTGAAAGTTGATGTAATGACACAGGTAGTAAAAGGAGGCTGCTAAATTCAGGTGCTGTGATTGTTCCACTTAAAAATAAGGGCTATGGTTGTTGGCACCTGGGGAAAATGGATTTTTCTGATAGCTCGAAAGATGATGACCTATAATTGAAAGACTGGAATAGGTCATAGTTATTGGTACAACCCATGAGAAAAAAGGTAGTGGTTCTGTGAAGTGTAATGGGAGCTAAAAGGTACAACCTGCTGTGTAGCCTCACGGCTACTAATAAACCAGCAGACAACATTTTTAAGCATGTAGAAATTTTATGAAAATTATCTATTTCCACAGCAACTGGTAGCTGCAGAGTTATTCTTCATTTTTAAATGGAACGAAAAAGAAGAGAAACTACTTTTGAGCATATAGTAGAATTGAACAAATTGACAGAGCCCTGTCAGTTTTGTACGGGGCTCTGGTCAAGTCAGGAATTTATGCAACTCATGGTGGAATCTATTCCTGGGCGGCAAACAGGATGAAGCAATCCAAAATCAGCTGCCTAGTGATACTGATCTGCCCATGATCAGCTTTGCAGTTTTAGAGCGGGTTAGTACTGAAGAGGCCAAGTAGTTGCCCAGTATCCCATAAAAGATGAATTTAGGGGTTGGAGAAGAAATTAAACCAAAAGTAGCATGAATTACTTTTAATTCCATGTTAATGAAACACAATATTAAAAATTTTCAGTTCAAGGTCAAATTCTTTAGAAACTGAAAAAAATGGAGAATAGATGTCTTTCAATTCATTGAGTCAATCACTTCAAGAGTACAGCAACTTACAGAGGATGACACATGATACCTTTGAATTCATTTTTTCCAGAAAAATTACAAAAAAGACAGTTGGTAATTTTGAACTTCAATGGGAATCAGAAGTAATCAGCTCTTCTCAGGAGTCTGTCACTAATTTCAAAGATCCTTTCCCATTGCAAGTGACTCTGACTTTGCTGTTTCCTTTTATATAAATGTGGTTGCTGGTAAACTGCTCATTTTTTTCAATTCACTGGTTAGTTTCTACTTAGAAGAGAAATCCATATACCAAATAATTTAAAGCCTATTTTTCTAGAGTTTTCTCACCTATTCCTCACAGGTACCTTTCTAATATCTATATATCATCTCTAAAAAAACTGCTAGATATTTTTGGAAGGTATATTAAAACATTAGTCATTAAGAATGTTTGGTGCTCTGAATTCTTACCTACCCTAAATCGATTTTCTTATCACAGTTAGTATGGGGTGAATGCAACTTAAAACTGAAATGTAGAAAGCCTATTAACATGGACAAAGTTGAGTAATCTATGGCTAGCACTGCAATCCTGAAAAACATTAATACTACCTATTCCCTAGCCTAGCTTGTAATTAAATCTATGGAATGTAAATAATAATTATAATCTCAGAATGAAATTCAAATTTGTCCTACAGCTATAGTCATGACGTGGCTGAGTATCTGTACAGTGTTGTGATGATCAGTTCCTCATGGGAGCATTGCCTTACACAAAAAAACCCCCAATAATTTATTATATAGAAGAACCCAACTTAGTCTGTAAGAGCATGTGAAACAACCCCCAAATCCCAGAAGCTGCAGTCCTCTCCTCCCCTTTCTCTGAAAGTTCTAATTTTGCAGCTGCCCTGTAGTGTCTCTCTTTTGGTGATTCATACCATCACCCAATCTAATTTTTAAGAATTTAGTATACATCTAAATAGGTTTCCTGAATTTTTGAAGTGTTTTTAAGCACACTATTAGGAATAGAATCTCTGTAAAGTGACAGTAGGACATTGTGATGCAGGCCTGATGTAAAACTGTGCTGGCACCTTATCTGCAACATAATCCAGGCTAAGACAATATCCAATAGGATTTGGACAACAGAGGTCGGATATACACCTCTGAAAAGTTTTTAATCTTCTCTTAAGACAGATGCCTAAACTAACAGACTGAATTAACTTACGAAGATAGTAGATTCTCTCCATTAACTACAGACAAAACATCAGGCGTCCAGTTTAGACAAACTTTTACACAGATAATATAGGAAAGATGAGTAACACCCCTTGCTGTCTACTTTCTGACTTTCTAAAATATGTGACCAACTAAAAATTTTACAGCAGAGGTACAATCTCCAGTGTATTACACTTAAAACCAGTGGCAGTATGTTTTTCTTTTTGTGATTTTTGTGCCTGTGTTTTGTAACTAATGCATTAATCTGAATGTTCTAAGACTACAGAATGAACGCTGCAGTTCAATAGTATAATAGTGTAAAATGTGAGTTGAGTGAAGTAACAAATCAGTAATTTTCATTTTAAAAGAAACTATTTCTTCAAACTGTGTAGTCGTCCCCCCTCCTTTTTTTTTCACTCACTGAAAGCTTAAAAATAATTTTAAATACATATATCACTAAAAAAGAATCTATTAAAAAGGATGTTTCAACTTTAACTCACAAAATGAATGAACCTGAATGTTTGAAATAAGAAATAGATTAAAAGACATACAGAATGAAACATGATTATGGGAATGTTCATGAAGTTACAGTCTCCATTGTGGAATTATTTTGTTTAGAGGTAGGATAATGTACATTAGGAAAAAAAATGTTTCATTTAAATGATGCTACGAGTAGAAACAATTTATATTTTGCCATTTGGTTGTCATTCTAAATGAAACCTTAGTGCTGTTTCTACAGTATAAATTTGTACAATTATAAGGAAAAAAAGAGAGAAGGAAAGAGAGGAAGGAAGGGAGGGAAGGAACTTTCTTTTCATTAATTAAGGTGGTAATCACAAAACTCACAATATATAAGTTGATCATCTATTTTTGTCTTTAAGTGTGAAGAAAAGAAATTTTGCTCTTTTACATAGAAGTGAAACAAACTAGGCAAACTGTACTTGTAGTCATATGCCAATATTTAAGTATTACATAAAGATATTAACCACCTCACTTGATTATTTTGCAGCCCTCCTGTTTCTTTCTGTTGCTACTGGTACGCCACAGGAAATCAAGACCAAATGTTAATCCCAACCTCACTGAAGGAGGAAGTCCTTAAAGGAAGTCTTTTCATTCTGCTGACAGCCACTTTTATACCTTTTTCGTATAAAGACTAACAAGGTTAAACATTTTACATCCAGCTGTGGATTCTGATTTCATCACAGTTCATAGTATATTAATCTGACCTGTTAAAAACTCCTCCAAGATGTAAATCAGTGTCTTCTTGAAAGGTATTGCAACATATTTCGTCTCATCACTGCCTTTTTGAAGAACAAGAATAGTCATTATATAAAGCCTGTGAAGTGCTTGTGAATGTTTCTGATATAGGACAACTTATAAGTCAAAAGCTGTAAGTGTAAATGATGTTTTGTCTTGCACTTTCTTAAAAATAATTAAGCAAGAATGAAGCTGAGTAATTGATTATATATCTTCAAACAAAAAGTGAAATAATTATAAATAATAATCATAAACCAGAAACAAATTTTTAAATATCATTTCAATATCATATATTCAGTTTTGAGTCACCATGCATTTTAGCGTATTGTATTGTTGTCCACATCCTTTTCAGCTATGATTTCTATACATTACTTTCATATATTATATTTCCTTTTCTCTTTTCCTTTCAAAGTGTTTCACAAGGGCAAATCAGCCCCATTTTAGTTTCTCAGACTGGGGTACTTCTTGATTTCCTGCTGGCTCTTTGTCTATCATCGTCGTATTTCCCGGACTTAATCTGTTTAGAAGTGTTCAGAACCTGTTTATTCATTCTTCTGCTCCTGCAATGCAATGTCTTGAAAAAAACCCTCCTCAGACTTTGTCCAAAAGCTTCTCAGCTTGCTAAATGAGTAAAAGGTAGTAAAATAAAAAGAAAAAATATACACACTGACCATAGGTCAACTGGCAGAAACCTCAACAATTTAGATAATATGTTTGACAACAGTAATAAGGAGGAAAAAAAAAAAGTGTACAGTGAAACAGAACCTTGTGATGAGTCTAAGTAAAAAAAGAATTGAAAAAGAAACTGAACTTTTCTGATAAAAGCAGTAATATCAAGGAAATGACATACTCAGAATATCATCAAATTCAAAGCAATGTCAAAAATCACTGAACAACATTTAACAAAATATCACCAGCAGAAAAATGCAAAGATTCAAGCAGAGCTGCTCTCCCCATGAAGCCATGATATCAAACAGGGCATGAGGACAACAAAGGAAAGACATCAATAGTATGGAGCACTTCTTAGATCAGATGCACAACCAGCCCACTGGAAGGTTAGCACAGTGTTAAAGGAAATGCCAAATAAAAAGTGAGAATATTAGCTCTGCCAGTCATAGAACAACATTGTAAACTTTGCATAAGGGTAAAAACATCAAAATTGGAATGAACTAGATATGGAACAAAGTGGGGAAGGAGAGATGGAGGGAAAGAAAGATAGGAGAAAGAGACGGAGAAAGAGACAAAGAAAGAGGGAAAAAAAAGAAAGGGAAGGAGAAGGAGAAATGGAAATGGGAACAAGAATAGGAAAGGGAAAGAGAAAGGGAGAGAGAATGAGAAAGTGTAGGAAAGGGAGGGAGGGAGGGAGGGAGAGAGGGAGGGAAGAAGGGAGGAAGGAAGGAGAGAAGGATGTTTTAATGTAAAAATTATAGAATCACAGAATCATAGAATCATAGAATCGTCCAGGTTGGAAGAAACCCTTGGGATCATCGAGTCCAACCATCTACCCTACACTACAAAGTTCTCCCCTATATCGTATCCCCCAACACCCCATCTAAACGTCTCTTAAACACATCCAGGGATGGTGACTCAACCACCTCCCTGGGCAGCTTATTCCAATGCCCGACCACTCTTTCTGTGAAAAATTCTTTCCTAACGTTCAGTCTAAACCTACCCTGTTGGAGCTTGAAGCCATTCCCTCTCGTTCTGTCATTAGTTACCTGTGCGAAGAGACCAGGACCAACCTCTCTACAGTGTCCTTTCAAGTAGTTGTAGAGAGTGATGAGGTCTAATCTAATTAATGACAATATGTTTAATTTGATAACTTCAGAGTAATTTTACATGAGAACAGAATTAATTTTTTGAATAACAAAGGTATTTATCCCAGGAGTAGGCAATTTTTTTCTGAACATGACAGTGCTTTTTGCTTAAAGATTTCATTTATTTCTTAATCTTTGTTTTCTCCTGGTTGACTTTTCTGGCTGAATCAGGAAAAAGGACATCTCTATATGTCAACAGGTGTCAGAAACTGATATTTTGGTGTTTTCAGTGATATATCATGGTAAAAACTCATTCTTACAATATTCTGTGTAATGATTGGCAAAAAAGAAAAATAAATTTAAGTTCCAGCGAGGAGAAAAAGAGAGAAATAAACAATATAATAATGAAGAACCAAAAGAAGTTTGGCTGGAGAAGCAGAAAAGGAGGAGAAATAAGAGAATAAATAAAAATAGAAGTGAGAAAATGGGGGAAAAACTGAAGTGGTCTAAATGGTCTAAAACATTTTTTCTAACCAAACAGAAGACATTTTTACAAATTACCTGTAGGGCTGTTTTTAATGTGTTTGCAGTAGGGACACTAAAATGGGAAACGAAGATCTAATGCACAATATCAGATTTTCAAAAGCTGGTCCAGGAATCTTGCTGATTGTCTGCAGCAGCCAGCAGCAATATTTCCATGAAGGCAGCAGGCACATTCCATCTGGACTTTTAGTGGGATAATTTCATTCTTTAAAGACCATGTATTGAATTCAGGCCATTTCTAGTTAATGAAAAAATGCATGAAATTTCATGCTACCAGTAAGAAGACTTGTCTTGAGGTTCCTATATCATGCTATTGACAATAGGGAGCGTAAAAACTAGCCTCCTAACCAACACCTCCTATAAAGACTGTGTTTCTAGGGAAGTAATCTAGACATCTGACTCCACAAATTTTAGATTAGCACACTAGATTATCATATTTCTGCACAGCCATTAATGTAAATGTCAATGTTTTTCTGTCACCATCTAGATTATTGCAAACCAGAAACAATGGTAGGGAAAGGAGAAAATGAACAGATACAAGTTTTTTAAAAGTTCTTCAGAGCAAAAAACAAATAAAACAGAAGTGTAGCAGAAAAATAAATGAGGTGAGGAAAAAAGGGAGAACTAGATAGAGTGACATATAAAAAAGACAACAAGCAGTAAGAGGTGAAAATGATGCCCTTAAGCATGATTAAATGTAAGATAGGATGTCAATAATTCATATAAAGAAATGGCTACTTAGAAATACAAACGTTACCTTGGCTTGGTATGGAGATGTAGTCAATATACAGGTGTGACAGGGGTCTGAGATCTGACAGTAATCAATCAGTATTTTATACCAAATTAAAAAAAAAATAATAAAAAAAAAAAGAGCTTGAATAATTTATACTAAATTTGTCATTCTGTCTTTAAGAGGTGAACATAATACCTGGAAGCAGCTGAGCTGATGAACTCATGAGCGTAAGGAAGATGCAGAACAGAATTACGTCAATCTGACTTACAAGACTGCCTGCCTATAGCATAGGAACGTGTATGGTTCTGACTATATTTGAAAACAAGAAGATGAAACTACATTTCCATGTCTAGACTGGATTGAACAGAGCCTGCAGGTTATCACGAAAGATGTTGGAAGTGTGCCCTGTCTATATGAGATGTGCTACCAATGATGTATCCAGATCCTCTCTAAACCTTCAAAGTAGGACCAGTTTATTCATTTAACCTTTCCCGTCTCTTCAGGTAAGGCAGTATCATGTTCAGAGAGAAGCAAAGAGTGATTTCCTTTTTAGAAAGGTAATGGTGTTACCACTTGTCATTCTATACTGAAGCTGGGAGAGCACTGGCAGGTTGGATGCGTGGTAAGCCTGTTACCTACAGTCTAAAAAAATATAGTTTCATTTAACCCATACTTTGAAAACATCTTGCTACTAAAACATTTTGTGTAGATGCCCTGAAAAAAGATAAATCTTTCATGTCAAAGGTTACCAGAGCGTATATATTCCAGTCAGCAGAATATGAAGAGATGCATCTGATACTGTGGTTGTGATGAGAGGACATAAAGACACAGCACCTAGTGATGAAGGATTATAACAGCTGTATAGTGCAAAAACGTACCTCTGTGCAAGCATGCATAAAGTTTAAAACCACTTATATTTTAACAGGAAAAAATTATTATAATGATCAAATATTTCCAGTTATTAGGCTTATCTAGATGAGCAAGAAAGAAGTAAAACCGTGAACACCACTTTTGCTAAGGGGAAAATCAGGGAGTAGGTTTCACACTGTTTTCTCAACCATAATTTCTAATGGTGCAAAGTTAGTTGTGCATTTAAATATCTTTCTGAATAAGAAAATCCCAATACATTAAGTCCACATGTGTACTGAGTAACACATATTGATTTGTCCATCTTACTTTGATCATTAACATTAAGACTAGATGAGAAACTAGGAGAAAATTTACTGTATAATGGTTTTAATTTTTATGGCTATAAGTATCTTTCAAACACATAAGGCAGTTGTAGAGAAACAAAGTGTGAACATTATGAATATGACTATTCAGCACTTGCTGTTGCATTTTTACTAATTAAAGTTATTTTTAAAGATTTGATTTAGCCCATTGTTTCGGTTGCAGTATTTTTGATAAAACTTAATTGTTCTGAAGTGACAACTTGGAAATGGAGTCTCAGAGCAAGTATTTTGTTGACACAGTAAATAGATTTAATATTATAATGCATATATTTCTGAGAAAATATTTCTCTCTACTTTCTCTCTGATTCTGGTGTTATATTAGCAATTCCACAATGCATCTCTGAGCAGCAGTTTTGTGGGTGTCTTTGGGCATTTTTTCCTTTAACGCTTTTGGTTAACATATATAAAACAAATGAAGAACACCATGAAATCTGATGTTGGGATATTTGCACAATGCTCATCTCAAGACAGTCTCTTTTGTCCCCAGTTACCTCCCTTTCTCCTCTTCACCAAGCTAAGCAGAATATAAATACATTCCATTTTCCAAACATTAAATACATTGCATAGCTTTTATAACTTTACTGCATGAAAATAGTAATATCTGTCTTAACTCTCCAAGTTGCACTCAGAATTCATATGTAGTTAGATTTTGCTTTGAATCTACTAGCAGATTTCAAGCTACCCATCACTATCAAACCACATAATCACAACAGACATTTGGTCTATTTCTTTCCATACTGAAGCAGAGTTCTTAATTTTATTGGGTATTTAAGTGTATTATGACATAAATCTGTTCCATCAATACTCCAAGGAATGTATAATACTAGACTACTAGTTCAAAAATTAGCACCTATTGAGACATGCTTTTTCCTGAGAGTTAACAATTAAAACAAATAGAACAGGTGAACAGCATGCTGCAGATGATTCATAAACATGTGAGATATATTTTCTGTTTTCTTTTTGTTTTTTCATGTCCTCAATAACTGCCTGCACGTCTTTCCTTGAGATCAGGCTTGTCAGTCACTTTCAGAAGAGTTATATCAATTTACATGTTTGGGGAAAGTCATACTGACATTTTGAAAGGAGATTATATTTTTCCAGCAGGGAAAGTGTTTTGGAATTAAATCTTTATAGGCCAATATTTATACCCTAAATCATTAGAAAGATGAGCTTCTTTTTCTAAGGTACAAGGCACAGAATATCTACAGAATATAGTGAGAGTTTTATACATATTATCAGAAAGCAGAATATAGTCAGAAATTTATTTGATAGAAAAATTAAGAATTTGGTGACAGTTTGTATAAATTACAGCTGAAATTTTAAAAGGTAGTCAGGGTGTTATTTATTAAAATTCATAGCAAAAAGTATTCTGAATCAGCTGAGATATGATGTCAATATTGGATGCTAGTCAGTCTGCTAGTATAGTAGACGAAGTAAAATTTACTTTCTGACAATTTATGACTGGCCAGAGAAACTATGGGTATATATTAGGAAGTGGGCTATCAGAGTTATTTACCACCTTAGTTTTGAAAGAATTTCTTGCTTTCCCTGAGCTGTAACATCTTCTTGTGAAGAAGTATGTCCTAGAAATGTAAACAAATCCAAACTTCATTGAGCTTAATCATAGGATACCTTGTGCTTACTCTGACATAGCTGACATAATGTCTAATGGCTTAATCTGATTTAGAGTTTATTTATCTTCTATTAATGTTCAGATTCCTGCAAATGCTTCCTCATGCATTTCTTTCTTTCACTTCCTATCCTGTTCCCTTAAAATGCAACTAGAGAGCTTCAGTTTAAAAATGAAACTTGTTTATAATAGTCTGAAGAGTTTCTTTCAAATCATCATACACAGCTATAATCAAAGGCTGTGCAACTGTTATTCTACATTAGGTCCATTATTGATAACAGTTCTCAGGGCAGTACCAGTAGCTAGGACTGATGGAGTGTTACTTGGTCATTATTATAAAAATAAAAATATATTTATCTATGAAGGCCTTTGAATTTTTTCTCCTCTTAACCTGTGCCTGTTACCTATTTACTTCACTACAACCCCTGGAAATATTTTCTTACAAGCTTAACTTCTAAATGTGTGACTGATTCTATTGACTTTACAGTTAGGCATGATGTAAAAACTTCAGTTTCTCTAAAAGCAGGAAATAACTTTCAGTGTCTCTACAACGTATGTAGTTATTTGCCTTTTCTTCATACACATTCTAATCCTTAAATGGGGGTTACAGAAATATGAAAGCTTAATAAATACCTGTCTATCCATTAGCATAATTGAATCCATTGGTAATAAAATCCTGCAGCACCACATTTGCTATCTAGCTGAACTAAAGCCTGGAAAAAACAAATTGCCTTGGCATCTGACTACTTTTTGTCAGTCAGATTTGTTCTCAGAGCACTACAGTTCATTTAGAGCTCAGACTAACTCTCAAATTCTTAGTATCTCCCCACCTTTCAGAGGATACATTTTTTTGGAACAGGATTAAGATCACTGCTCAATTCTTATGGACCTTAAATAGTCATTATATGCTAACTTCAGGCACGAACAACATGGAATTGTTTGGAAACCAAGACATGAGAGGAACTGTATTTTATTGATGATCCCTTGAGTCATCAAAATGCCTCGGAACAACACTTTTATAAGATAATAAATCCACTTGAGAATTATCTAAAACCACCCAATTTTCATTAGATTTTTAAAATTTATGTTCTATATGCAACATTGGTACTAACAACATATTAAATATTACAGAAAATATTCAAAGTATCCTACGGGACAATGTATTTAGCATAATATCTGGGGCTTATACCATTGGCTGTCAAGTTTGATATCCATAAATAATATTTAAGTTCAATTTTCAGTGGAGGATTCTCAAAACATGTTGCAACACATATGCATTTCCAACATGAGTTACTGGGAAAGATAAGTCCCCAGAAGCAAATAACACTAAAATGAAAAAGTTTTTGTGTCAGTTCTCTGGTTTGTACACATCTCAGAATTTACAGGAACCATTATGTCCCATAGACTCACCTGCCTAGGTACTGGATATGTAGGATTCCCACTGAAGGCACTGAGACTCCTGCTAATGAGTACACACAAGATCAGTCCCATGATATCAATTCAACAGTAGTCCAAAAGACTTGAAAAATACAGAACAAAACTTATTTGAATAGTCTTGGGAATTCCTGTCTTCCTATGTTTCTGATTGCCTATTAGACAACATTAGTCTTAATTTCCATTTAATTTTCATCTATGTAATTTTAAAATGCCATTTCTTTTAATCTAAGATGTTTGCTGGTTACTGAGTTCTAATTGCTTAAAAAACAGGTTCCAGTGCAATTATTAAAGAAATCTGTGATTGCCTGAGGTAGATATATATAATTTCCTAGACTGTACAAAGTAGTTATCATTGATCTGCTTGACATTCCATGCATATCTATATATATGTGCATATAAATATATTTTTATATATATATATATATATATAACTTTAAATCTTGTTTAATAGCTGAGGGTTGTTAGAATAATTTCTCATCATGATGATCCATGATATACATTGATAATTTTTCTCAGTAGAAACTGACACTGATTAATAGGTAAGCTAAGAACTTGCTATTATTAATGTGAACATACAAGCAGCAGATTCCTTTTTTAAGGTAAAATAAAGTCATGGAATTCAAAGTCCTGAAATGGAAGCAAACTGTATGACTGAGTCTTGCTTCTTGCTTCTCTACAGTGTTTCTTTGAAAATGCCTTTAATTTTTGATGTTACTTATGGTGACATGTTGGCATAAAGTCTGCTAACACCAGGCCTTTTTTCTGTGCCATATCTGAATTTTCTTATAATTACCTTCAGAGGTGAGAGTTTTCAGCATGTTTGCCTCATTCTTTTTTCTAGGTAAATATTAATTTACCACTATTTAATGCTATGGCCCACACTGACTTCTGTTGTTTATCTACTGAATGGGTAACACAAGTAAAATGCTTTTACATCACATGTGCATGAACTTAATCTCAAGTAACCTTTGTTTAACGTAAGTCTATATATCTCCCATATCTCCTCATTATCACCAATTCCTAACACTTCACAAGCTCTCTGTTTTGATTTGTATAGTCACTCTTTGTATTTGTTGATTCCAGCAGGATATAAAATTATGTAAGTACCTAAAATAGTTCAAACGTTCTCCAGGCTGAGACACTTCAAGGTGTCACCAGAGGTAAAAGGAAAGAATTTTAATGTTTCAAATGTGTTTTATGAATGTTAAATTCCTCTGCCTTTGGCCATCAAGTAAGTAGAGTTTTGGAGAATTTAAGCTTTTGATGCTTAAGTTCTACCAGTATTCTTATGGGGATCTGGGTCTGACTGAATTTGGTAAGGACACAGAAGGAAACATAACCGATCAGGAATTCTTACCACTCTTAAGATTGGTGTTCCAACCACAGAGGGACTCTACTTTTCCTTAGGTTGGTTGAACCAGTTGTTTTCATAAACTCTATTCCGAGTTTGCCAATTAGGGCTATTTGCAATGGTGAATTTGAAGGACCTATCCATTGGTCACTACGATAAAACAATTTTCTATAAAACTCTCTGACAGTCATCAAAACATGAAAAACTTTTAGATTCTCTCAGTTGACTGTAGAATCAATGCAAATGGTTTCCAGTCCTTCGAGAAAGTGGCATTTCAGAACTCTAGTCTTATTCAGTATTTACTTGGAACTTGTAAAACCTTTTCCCATTTGTTTTGTCTAATGTTTTGTGCTAGCTGTCTTTTACAAGGTGTCTAATTTGTCTCCATTCTGTATACCACAGGTAATGATCTGAAAAGATCTTCTGAAGAATTTCTAATACTGCCTGAATTGCACGCACATAGATGCTGGGTAAGATTTTTAAATTCTGTTTTCTCAGTGACAGTCTGGAACATAAACAAATGCATTTGAATGTTCCCATGGCTGCGTTTCCTAGCTCATTTATTGTTCTCTATATTAAGAAAGAAAAGCCTTAAGAGATTTTCAGAGTCAAAGATCCCATATTTCTTTTTAAGCTTGATTTCATGCAAACTTTTAAATTGTCTTCTATATACAGGTTGTGTTGTGCAGTCTTACTTGGCATATACCATAATCAAATTTCAGTCCGACTATAACCTGATGGTTGTGAGGTTTTTTTTCAGGTTTATCAGGCCTGTTTATCAGGGCTATTTATCTGTGTTGACTTTATCTATTCTGATGTGGTATAGTGGAGGCCTTTTTGGTGTTTCTAATAGTTCATCTTTCTTAGGCTGTCACACCCCCAATTTTGGATTAAATGTCAGGCTTTACCAACCTTTCTGGTGCTGTTGCAATATTTCTTGTCTTGAACCAATCTATTTGAGTGATTCATGTCAAGGTTCATGCTAACTTCTTTAATTAAGAGTATTAATTTATTTTTCAATGAGAACCAATCTAAAGCTGAGCTATAAGTGTTATTTATGCAGATTCTCGAATCATTAATGTAACCACTGAAAAAATCACTTTGAAATAACCCATTTACTGATTTTGTCTCATATTTATTCTGGTTCAGATCCAAACATTTTGCTGTTTTGGGGGTAACAAAACAAACTAAAGCTATATGAGACAAATTCCTAACTGAGATAAACTGACCTATTTCCATGTACCCACACTACATAAATGAAAATGAAATGTTTGCGGTAGTCCTCAATTATTTGCAGGGGCCTCCATTTGTTTAGAAATGAAAATGGAAAGTTTCATTGACAATCTTAGTTATACATATTGAGCAAGGAAATAACGTTTAATGATATGTTTGCTTCTGTTAAGCTGTCAGTCTTAAAGATAGTGTTAACCTGCACTAGTATTGTCTTCAACATAAGCTCTGTGACTTTTCTCTGTATTATTTATTTCTTTTCTGTTCAACTTCCTCTTTCATTTTCTACTGGTATTTTCTACTTTGTAGTAAGTGAAGCATGAACACTCATTTCCACTTGCAAAACAGACCAGTTACCTAATTGGAATATAAAGAGGTTTAGTACATTTACCACTGAGTTTTTCATGTAACAGACATAAAATATAGTGTGATCAAAGAGAAAAGATGTGGGATACCCACTTAACTCTGTCTTAAACATTTTTTATGGAAAAAATGTATATACAAAGAAAAAGATAGTGTAATGAATATCACAACATGAGCCTGTTCTCTCTGCTTTTCATTACTATAGTGATGCAGAATAGCCATAAAGTTGTTGTATCTAACCCTTTGAGAACGGTTTTGACTGATGAAATTTCTAATAGCAGATAATCAACATGTCATATTCTGGCTTTGAATCATTGCTGGGAGAAAAGGGGCACAATACGGCTTCTATTTTTGCTTTGTATACACAAATATATTCTTCCTTAGATAGTAATTTGGGATAGCTGTGAACAGGATGTTCTTGTGCACTTAGTGATATTGAAAATATTTATTTTTACCTTTGTAAGTATTCTTATATGCATTTTCTATTTATTTTCCACACTGAAGCTGGTCAGCACACAATACATATACATAATTTTATGAAGGTCAACTCCAGTAAAGTACTGACAGGATCATGATTGTTCCAACATGTTCTTGCTCCATGGGCCATGCCTGCTGCTCTTGAAAACTCAGAACAAAAAAGGCCTTTACTTTAGCTAGGCCTTCAACATGGCCTTCACATATTCACGTATTCACATAGCCAAGTCAGTGAAATGCAGACTGATAACTGGGCACAAAATTATCTGAACTGTCAGGCTTAAAGCTTATTGTCATCAGTGGTCCAGTGTTCAGCTGGCAGCCATGTCATCGATCAGTATTGCAACTAATAATGTTTATCAACAACCTGGATGGTAGAATGGTGGGCATCCTCAGCCAGCTCACAGCTGATATCAAAATGGGGGAAGTGGTTCATTGCTATTTAAAGTGACCTCAAGAAGAAGAAAAAAAAAAAGTGGACAAAAAGCTTATGAAGATTAACAAAGGTAAATGCAAAGCTCTATACCTGGGACAAAATAATCCCATTCCGCAGCACAAGCCAAGGCAGACTGATTAGGAAACAGCTTTGCCATAAAAGACTGGATAAACATCAAAGCTGGTCATGAGCTAACAATGGGACCCTGCACCAAAGAGGGCCAAACACGTCCTGGGCTGTACTAGGAGAATTGTAGCCAGAAGTTCCAGGGAGATGATTCTTTGTCTAGCACCATGAGACTTTTTGAGTGCCTCAGTAGAAGAAAGACTTTGATGTATCAGAGTAAGCCCAGTGGAGGCCACCAGGATCATTTGGTCCTCAAGCACATGATGTATGAGGAGAGACTGAGAGACCTTGGTTTTCTCATTCACAACAACTCAGTCTGTTTAGCACTTACAGTAGTTATCTTAGAAACAGAAATGGGTTCTAGGTCTTCTCTGCCCCTAAGGCATTTTAAATTTTAAAACCATGTCTCTGATCTTCAAGAGAATGCTTTCACTTGATTTCACCAGGTTCTAAATCTTGATGTAACACTTGCTTATTTTGATCATTTACTTAATTTCTTTGGAACAAACTTGATGGAATTACTTTGGATTTAAGTCTATAATGACTAAAACTGATTGATTAATTGGTTGTTTTTTTCTATTTATGATTTTTTTTCCACTCATGTAAAATATTTATATTATTTTGTCCATCCAAGATTTTTGATACTTTATAAATCTGAAATGTAAGATGTCTGCAACGTGAAACACCAGCTATCTGACACTCAACACCTTCTAATCCTGATTAGAGAAGTGGTGCAACCTCACTCTGTTCATGGAGACGTAAAGGTTTAGAGCCAGAGTCAGTGAAAGCTGTAGGGAATGGCTTCATTGTGCAGTCTCAGAAATAACTTACTATAGAGACATCTGTGTTGGCTTTGATTAGCTAGCTTTAGTAAAGGAGCAATCCAGTAGACCTGCCTGATGTTAATTGTGCAATCTAATTTGTTCTGCTACTCAATGTCTTCTAATAAGATGTTTACAGATAGATACACAAGCGTTTTAGGCACTTGAGTTCAAGAAGTGGTGATCAAAATAGCCATTCTGAATTTTACATTATGTAGTCATTGATTACTATTCCCATGGGGTTACAAGAACAGAATAAGAATCTAACACAATCTTCTCCAGCTTCCCCCTATACCATCCATAAGTGCCAAGAAAACTAAACTAGCAAGTATTTGAACTCTCTCTGGAACTATGTGAATCTTGAATTTCTTTCTGTATATTGGCTATGTAGAGTTTTGCACGGAGCTTGCATGGGCTGGATACCCAAACAAAGGTTTTTTTTCTTTGTTAGCTTTCTGACCATGAACTGATCATCCTTTCTTACATACCTCTTTTTTACGATTCTGTAGTGCCACAAAACTAGTGTCTTTATTTCATGGGACTGTTTTCTGTCCACTTTGCTTGTTTCAAAGCACTTTGAATATGAGTAAATGGTAAATACACTTTGCATAAGTAGCCACTTGATTATGTAAACTCCTGTCTTAAGAGATTTCTAATTATCTCCATAAATAAAATACAATTTGGTCTTCAGAAGAAAACTTTTTATGCCAGTCCCTGGAATGCTGTACTTAAATGTTACTTGTTATCTTAATTGTCTGCTTGTACACCTAGATTTCACTTCCCAATTACTCAAAATGAAATAAAATATATGAGCCAGATCTAATAAATTTTAGAGATTTCTGCTTGTTCCCAGAAAGAAAAGGACATCTGTGCACCAGAAGTTCTAACCAAATGGACAGAGAAAAGACTAGTTGTTAAAAAAACACGAGGAGACATTCTACTGAGAGTTTTGCTAATATATTCTAGTACATAAACTCTTTAATCCATAATAACACAGAAGTTTCCTAAGAAGCATCTCATGGTGTTGAACCTTTTACTTCATGAAAAACTTGGCAAAACCCCATCCTAGGCATGAATACCATTTAAAGAGAAAGTTGCAGGTCTATTTCTAGAAAATTAAAAATACTACCTTTTCCAAGTGTAGACTCATATGCACATAGCAAATTAACAAATAAAAACTGGAAAAATTTTATATTTTACCTTAAACAGAAATTCTAAGAAACCTCAGGCTTCCAGTTGCAAGAAAAATAGTGAAAAATCTGCTGTGATTATCCCAGTGCAGAGTATATAACTGTGAAAAATTTATGATACTTACCTGTTCATTTTTTTGAGGGCTGTGAAGCAAACTTAAAAATCTCTAAGCTACCTGAACAAGATATTTTGTCTATTTTCCACCTTCACTATTCAGAATGGTCTTTTCAACTTTGTAAAATTTAGTAATATTACAAGACAGCTAGAAAAAAGTTAAGGAATTGAATATAAGAAACAATTTTTGTAAATACAAGTTTGTAGTTCTCTTAGGGAAGCTGTATGTCTTGGCCAAGAAAATCATAGAATCATAGAAAAATTTGGGTTGGAAGGCACCTTTAAAGGTCATCTAGTCCAACCTCCCTTGCAATGACAGGGACATCTTCAACTAGATCAGGTTGCTCAGAGCCCCATCCAACCTGACCTTGAATGTTTCCAGGGATGGGGCATCTGGCACCTCTCAGGGAAACATCTTCCACTGCTTCACCACCCTCATTTTAAAAAATTTCTTCCTAATATCTAGTCTAAATCTACCCTCTTTTTGTTTAAAGCCATTACCCCTTGTCCTATTGCAACAGGCCCCACCAAAAAGTTTGTCCCCATCTTTCCTGTAGGCCCCCTTTAAGTACTGAAAGGCCACAATAAGGACTCCCTGGAGCCTTTTCTTCTCCAGGCTGAACAACCCCAATTCTCTTGGCTTGTCCTCATAGGAGAGGTGTTCCAGCCCTCTGATCACTTACATGGACCTCCTCTGGATCTGCTCCAACAGGTCCATGTCTTTCTTGTGCTGAGAGCTCCAGAGCTGGACACAGTACTCCAGGTGGGGTCTCATGAGAGCGGAGCAGAGGGAGAGAATAACCTCTCTTGAACTGCTGACCACACTTCTTTTGATGCATCCCAGAAGTTGGCCTTCTGGACTGTGTGTATACATTGTTGGCTGATGTCCGGCTTTTCATCCACCAGTACCCCCAAGTCCTTCTTGGCAGGGCTGCTCTCAACCTTTTCATCCTCCAGCCTGTATTGGTACCAGGGCTTGCCCCAACCCAGGTGCAAGACCTTGTACTTGGCCTTGTTGAACCTCATGAGATTCACGTGGGCCCACTTCTGGAGCTTTTCCAGGTCCCTCTGGATGGCATCCTGTGGCTCAGGCGTGTCAACTGCATCACTCAGGTTGGTGTCATTCACAAACTTGCTGAGGGTGCACTTGATCCCACTCTCTGTGTCATTGATGAAGGTATTAAACAGTACTGGTCCCACTATGGACCTCTGAGGCGTCCTGAGAAAAAATGGTCTTCTCCTCCTCTGTAAGGATTCTATTATGTTTTTGGTCAAAGAAAGGAAAGGACATACTGTATAGTTGTATTGTATTTTCAGTAGTATGCCTTCTTAGAAGACATTTCTGGCATGAAATATGAATGATTGTTTCCCTTCATATAAACTGTCATTGTAAACAATCAGTTGATACACTGAAGGTAAGTGATGGTATTAATTTGCTAACTGTTCAGAGCATTGCTATATATGGTCTAACTGTTTCCATAGAAATGTCTGTATTTCACCTGTGTATTTAACTTGCAGATTTGTCCACCATAGTACAGATTGTGGAGATTTGACATACTAGTGAGCTGAGTTGAGTTTCCTCCTAATGCCCTTAAACTACTAGCTGCTGAGGTCAGAGTTACCCAAAGCAATTTTGTTTGCTGATATCATCCTCACAGCATCTTAAGAGCTGTATTAGCTGTATACTATAAACAACTTCCTGTTTTAGTACAAAAAAAATTCCCATTACCATTGGATAAGCTTGCATCTTCTTGTCATCTAACTTTCACTCCCACAAGTGTGCATATTTGCTAAAAGTAAACTTTATATGTAAACTTTCCTTTAACAATGTCTATCCGTAGATAGTGATGGAGCAAGGGTTTGGATTTAGCACTCCTATCATCTTCTGAATCATTCCCATCTGCAGTGCAAAGTCCCTCACCATCTGTACTGTGCTTGATAACTTATGCAGGCAATACGAATACTTGTCTCTTATTTCCATCAAGGGCATTTTTTTTTTTGTAAACATGGAACATTTCTCTTGTAGGCCCTAATTCAGCAAAACACTGAATGTATACATAACACTCAACTATTCTTCATCAAACTGAATGATTGATGAGGGGTTCTGTCAATTTCTTTTGGGGGAGGTTCCTCTCTAGGAAAAAGACTAGCTAGATTGTCTGTGTGATAGATATTTTCTAGTTCCTACACAGAGGATTCTTCTTTTGAGTAACAGACCATTAACTTGGCTCACTCTTCTGGTGGTTCTGGAGCATTGTGAGTATTAGGACTGACCTCAGACAGGAAAATTTTGATCTGAGAATCACAAACAAGTACACAGGTGGAAATTTCAGCCAGTGCTTCTAACTCTTTCTATTCTGAGGTAAGGGAATTACCAAGTTCGGGAATAGCCTTTGATACTAGATGTTACTCATAGGTCAACAAAATAATCCATTTATCCCTAAAAGCTTTTTTATAAAATACAAGATTGGATAAACATTATCAGACAGTGAATGTGTCCTGTTCTTTCTTCTGCACAAGAGGAGTGAAATGCACATTTAAGTACCATAAGAAAAAGAGATAAAAATAAGACAGGGGAATGTGAACTTGTATAGTCAAAAATTCCTACATTTTCAAGTCACATCAAAGGTATAAAAGGAGACATAGATAATATATTTTCTTTCCATGTTTTGTTTACAATGAAAAAATTGCATCTAAAGATTAGTCTTGTCTTGTTGTCCTAAGAATTAAATTTTAACCCCACAGGAATGGGAATCCTATCAATAAATCACTGATAGAAATCCATTCACTGGATTTACTTTGGTTCGCATACCTGGGCCTTAATCCTCAAACCCTATATGTATAGCCTCCCTTTGCACTTGGCCTTGGGTCCAATAAATTAGTGCACTATAATTACATCACAGAGGTCTAGGTTTTGTTTTCTTAATGTGTAGAGTTACAGAGGTGCTAAATATATAGGTTTACAGAGTTTATTAAAAAGAAAAAAAAAGAAGGATGAATGAAAATGCTCTGCTGAGTGAGGTGGGACATTAGCTCACTCCTGTTGCCCTTGTACTTATTAGGCGTTGCTGAATCTCATAGCCCTGCTGCAGCTCCGCGCTCCCAGGTCCAGCCAGCAATGAGGCTAAGCACATCTTCGTGAGAGGCACACACACAAACTTATGCAGCACATATGTACATGTCTTCACAGGCTGCTGCAAAGATCCACACAGACAGGAAGACAAGAAACACAGCATTCATGCAATCAAAACCAGCCTCATCTCATCCTCCTCTCCAGCTGAATAAGGATGGAGGTTTTTCTTCATGAGAATGAAGGTCTGTCAGTAGGAATGTATACATATATATGTCCAATGTGGATTCCCCTGGGAGCTGGGCTCAGACACGCGGTCTCTCCAGGCACTGCCCTGGTCCCTTGCTTTGCCCAGCTGCTGGCATCTAGCACACAAGTCCCTGTGGCTGCACTCCAGCTGCTGGGGCAGATTCCCTGGGACACAGCAACACAGCTGGTGCACACACATGTGCAGACCAGGCATTGATCCTGCTGCAGCTGGCCTTCATCATATAGTCCACCTGTTAGCTGCCCTTGGAGGCTCTTGTCTCCAGTCACCTCATGCACATACATGTTCCCCCCCCAGCACCTATGGTCTCTCCAGTAGGTGGCATGGACCCTCTGGTAGCCACCTACTCCTATTGTCTCATGTACACCTTTACTTGGCACCTTCTCAGTCTACTTGATCTACTCCTCAGCAAGTCCAGCCTGATGCTTGCTGGTGACACACACTGAGACACGCACCTTCACATGCTCCAGCAGTGGCCCACAGGCACACAGCCCCTGTGAGCTCTGGTCCCACCCTGGCTGCTGTCACTCAGAAATTCCCACATCCTTGTGCACACAGATAGAGACCCCCTCTCCCAGGAAAATGGTCAGATGTGGAGTTTAATGAAAAGAAAGGATAGATTGCACTGATCAGTTACAGGGCACAGCCAGACAGCCACGGTGACCAGCCCCTGCATACACGACTAACCTCTTTTATCCCCTTATCCCGCTATTTTCCTGCACTTATTCCTTTCCCAACCACTCTAAATCCCAAGGGCACCTGCAAGCCTTTCCCTGGCCCCATGGTGATGGGTGTCCACCCTCGCTGTGGGGCTGCTCACCTCCTGTGACATCCCGGGGAGAGGAGGGGCTGAGGCAGGGTTCCCCTCAGCCCACGTACCTCTGCTTTCCTTTCTGTGTATGGTGATAAACTTTTTATCACATAACCTTACAGTGCTATCCAGAGGCAAATCAAAGCATTTGAGAAAACCGAAATAATATGTTCTGAAGCACAGAGGAGACTGAAGTGTTGCAAACTTATAAGCGTAAAAGCAAGCAAAGAGATGAGATGTCCATGGATTATTGCAGTTGGTGATCTGCACAGATTGTGTCTGTGCTGCTCATGAAGACAGTCTTCCAATATAGCCTCCAGCAAAACTGTTCTTTTCTTCAAATCCAAACATTACTTTTATCCTTACATTGAAAAAAGAAGTAAGATGTCTAAGAGGTGGGAAGGAAGATTTCCTGTTCTACCTCAGAACATTAATTCACCATGTTTCATGGTCTGCAGATAGCATCTCAAAAACAAATACAATTTATTACATATGAGAAATATATAAAAAAAGAAAATAAGTAGATGTGCTAAAGCTAAAGGTATTACTGATGATGAACGAAAGATAAATATCCCACTGCTGGGCTGCATCATATATGTATATACTGGAAAGATAAATTAAAAAAAAATAATCTTGCAATCTTAAGGTGTCATAACTAACAGATACTCCAATAAATTACAGCTGTAAACACAATTACCCTCACTGAGAAGATAATAAACCTTTTTTTCAAGACTGATTCATCTAAGTTCAGTGTCCAGACATTCCTATGCATTTGTTAACAAGGCTAAAAGTTTTTGTTATTATTAGACATCATTTTCACAGAGATCAAGTAATCTTCAAACCTCCTCTCAAATAGTCTGAATTGATTCAGTCTTAAATTTGACATCCCAAAATTTATTTTCCTAGCTCTTCAATCATTATTTTTAACCTTCTCTGAATGTTTTATAGAATTTCCATATACTTTAGCAGCAAATGACACATAATTGTGCAGATCTCCAATTAAAAAAAGTATTTTTGGATAAACAATCAAACTATGCCATACGTCTCAATAGCACTGTCATCATTGTATTAGATAAATTTTTGAGTTACTGACATTTTTGAGATGGCAACACTGTTCTGTAACTATCCAACACGTGCCTCTGATGTTTGCATATGGTAAGTTTTAAAAGAACCTTGAGATATGTGCTAAGAGTACAGTAAAAGATTTCTAACAGGAAGTTAAAAAAAATCTCCCCAAAATTATAAATCAGACTCTTTATGAAGAGTGGCCTTTTGTGAAATAAGGCTTTTAAAAGTCCACAGATTGTCACGGGATTTCAAAATTAAATGCTTTATTGTTTTGTCTGTGTTTAAATTGACACTAAATCCTATCACCTTAAATATTTTAAATATTGGCAATATTCAGTCTTTACATCTTTACTTTTAAAAAACGTTATAATAAATATTGGCACAATACTGCCACAATTGGGACAGAGCAAATTTCTTAATCTGAATGGAGTGTTTGACACTTTCCTAAGTGTCAAATAAGGCACTTCCATCATGTGTTTTCTGGGCTTCCTATTTAATTCATAATGTCATCCACAATGGAAGTGTCCTCACATTTTTCATCCAAGTACAAAGCAGAATCTAGTAAGAGATTTTTGCCTTAGTACTTTCAATTTTATGATCGACAATTTGCCAGTTCTCTAACTAGGCCAAATTTCCATTTGATTTTATTCCCTCCAAAAATGATTTCTGTTTTTCTTTAACCCTATTAGGCATTGGTTTCCCTTCCCTTCCCTTCCCTTCCCTTCCCTTCCCTTCCCTTCCCTTCCCTTCCCTTCCCTTCCCTTCCCTTCCCTTCCCTTCCCTTCCCTTCCCTTCCCTTCCCTTCCCTTCCCTTCCCTTCCCTTCCCTTCCCTTCCCTTCCCTTCCCTTCCCTTCCCTTCCCTTCCCTTCCCTTCCCTTCCCTTCCCTTCCCTTCCCTTCCCTTCCCTTCCCTTCCCTTCCCTTCCCTTCTCAGGAACCTTTACCTTATTTTTACTGGTTTTGTTGGCACCTGCTGAACATTGCTGAATTATTTTCAACTTTCACTTCTTTCTTTAAATTTTGTGTCCCCATTTGTCAACAATTGCTTTAAAATTTATTAAAACTGTCTGTTTAAAGCTCAAAAACTAAATATTCATTGAGTGCAATGAGCTACAAATGCCAAGGCCCTATGACTAAACCATAGCCAGTATAAGACTTTCACTTCAGTGAGATGTTCCCTTTTCTCTTCTTGCATGCCTTCCCCAATATAAAGTTTCTCATTTCTCTGGTCATCCTACAACATCCCTACATCTCTTCTGAGGTCGGCCTTTTTAGAAGTGAGGATTTTTTTGTTGTGAGGATTTTTTTGTCTTTTCACCCCTATGCATAGTTTTTCTTTGGTTGTTTGGTTGGGTTTTTTCGTTTCCTGCAGTCTCTCACCTTGCTAGCCAAATATTTCTCACCAAAATTACTGCGTTTCCCTTTATTCAGGCTACTGAAATACTGTTTGCCAAACTACAGACAGTAAATTATAGCTCTCCAGGAGTTAAGATTAAAACATAGCTTAGACCCCACTCCAAAATATATATATATGTATCTTGTTATGTTGCATTGTGTTTGCTAATAGATCAAAAAAAAATGTGCATGCAGTAAATACATGGAAATTCACATTCATTTCAACTCATACATACTTAGGCTCCCCAAAGCTCTGTGTCCTTGTCTTGTATCCTGCTCTGTTTGGCTTACATGGCTTGTAAGTAAGCTTTTAAATGTAGATGCAGCACATGCCTATGTAAAAACTAGGTTCACCTGGACTAGGAAGATCATGTGTATACTCTAGACTATTAGCAACAGGCTGCATTATTAACAACAACCTGTTGCTAATATTATTGTTAGTATTATAATGTTGCTAATATTATTGCTAACAGCCTGTTGCCTTACTGTATTATTAGTAACAGCCAGCAATGACCAGAGTCATAAAGCATTGGAAATAGAGCCTGTCCTGGAATAGTGCTTATTATGCCTTGTTTCCAATCAAGAAAACTTTCTTTTGGCACATTGTAAGCACTGATAGTATGACATAGTAACAACTGGAAATGTTAAGATAATGGCAATTGACAATCAGTGCTTATTCGCTAGCCCAATGTGTTTTCTGAGCTTGTTTACTTTTCTTCCAGTCTTCTTAGTGAGAATGTATAAAGTGCTGCCCTTTCTCAGGTCAAGATGCATTAACTGTTTGTTCGTAAATTACACTTACTCTTACAAACATTTTAAATAGTCACATAGCTTTTTACTGAATTTTGGAGATACTGCTTGAACAAATACTAAAAGTCTGATGTCTTTTCATCATTATATGGAATCTCATGAGTCTGCTTAGTTGTTTGAAAAGTCAATGTCAGTCTCTGGCAGCTTCAAGAATTCATGTAGGGAGTGCCAAGATATTTTTCACATTAATGAATAAATAGCATATCAGAGATTCACTGGCATTTCATTTTAAATCAAGTTTTGATTTCATTTCAATTGTTTTTCCAGAGTAGTTTGTTCATACAGAATTTAAAGTGTTCAGCTGTTTCTTCAATTCCAGCTTGTCCAGGACTAACTTTCATCTAAAACCTTGAGAGTGGCATTAAAAAAAGAAAAAGATATATCAAAATGGTATATGGAATATAGGCACATTCCTCTGAGTAGTCAGATATACCTGATTTTTGTTGAACCAGATATCAGGTTCTTTTTACCTCTCTCACATACAGTGCATTGGTTTCCTTTTTACAGGAAAAGGAAGCTTTTTTGTGAAGAAGCATTTGATCGTTAATCTGTGCACACCCAGAAAAAAAAGGAAGCCTCATTTCTGCATTAACAACCTCATTTCCAAAGAGGATTACTCTCATATGCAAAGATCAATGAAAGTATTATTAAATCTCCCAGCCCTTTTGCTTTCCTGTGCAAAGCTGATATTGCCAATTATTTTAAAGATGTCTAACTCTAATTTTAGTGGAATATTTTTGGCATGAAGTGGAGGGATGTTGAATATTTTATATCAGGCTGGTCTCAGAAGGAGTTCTAAACTATTTAATACCTTATAAGATGTCATTGGGCTAAAAGGAATCACTTTAATAACAATCCATCGCACTATCAATTTTGTCAACTATATGGACATTTCAATTTTTTTCCTAACAAATGCTTTCCCCTCTTTCTCTCTGATAAAACAATGAATCAGTTGACCCCAGGTTACTAATATTTCCATACTTATTCTAATTCTGGAGCATTTGAATAGTCTAATTTATCTCTTACCTCAGAAAGTGCCTTAGGTTATTTTCCTCTACTGTGTAAAAAGAAGTACTTGTGTCTAATATGCTTGAGCAAATGTATTTAAATACTTATGACAGCAGAATGTATTTGACTTACCTTGTACTGCAGACCCATGATCATGTTAACAACTATGTGACTTCAGTTGCTCAAAACTTGAAATTTTCAAGTAACTGGTTTCATTATTCAGTGTATCTGGTTTTAGTAATGAAAAACATCCAAAATGGGTAACTGAATTTGGATTTCAATACATTACACAATTATGGGTCATTTGTACTTTCAAAAAACTAACTATTTCACCTTGACTGCAAAGGGCTTATGACTATGTTCTACTCAAGGACTGGCAAGTCTCGAGGAAATGAGTTCTGCTGTGAACAAAGATGAGTTACCCTAACCCAGTGAGGCAAAGAGTGGACGTATAGCAAGTCAAAGGACAGCATAGGTACGATTCATGCATCCAGATTTGGACATCAAAGCTACTAATTTCTTTGATTTTACTTTCCATGGAGATTTCAAGGGGCTGATTCATCTATGTTGTTTGCTTGTCTTAGACTCATTATCTATTATACTATAGGCATGTTCAGTCCTCTCTCATTAACTGCAGAGGAAGTCAAGACAGCAATCTCAAATGCACATTAAACATAAGTGAAACAAATCTTAAATTATCAGTCCAAAATCTCTACTTATACATAGCCTGTAGAAATATCTCAACCACCTTCCTTTGCTCTTGGCATACTGGAGAATAGTAAAGGAGCTTTTACCTCACAGAGCACTTCTCTTTTCGTCCTTTCTTCTTTTAACTTCTCTTACCTTCTTACCTTACCTATACTTTTCAAGAAAATCTCACGCTTTGCCAAATCTTGGCAATCACTTGGCAGGCCAACGGAAACTTAAATGATTGTTTCCTCTGTGACATATTCTGAATAAAGATATGCTATGAAAGCAATTTTACAGATGTCAGTGAAATATAATACAAAAGTGGCACTTGAATAAGATAAATTAAGAGGAGCAGCTTTAATGAAATGTACCCAAAATATACAGTAGCCCATAAAGACACAGTTTTAAAATTACACTTTGCAGATACCCATACCTTAAATGTTAGGGGAGAGGAGGAAAAAAACAATCAAGCAAACAACATCTAACCATCTTGGTCAGATGAATTAAACCAAAACCAAACCAAACCCCATGGATTTTGGCAATTACACTTTCATCACATTTTCCTGATTTTATGCCACTATAATTCCCTTTTGATTTACTTAGTGTGGCATGTCCTCCTTTGCAAAATACATTTCACTGTCTGTAAAAATGGAAGTAATTTCCCACAGGACAGTTAGCGTTTTCACCATTTCAGGACTGCATTTTAAATTAGCCTTTCCCAAGGGCTGTATGTACTGAGACAACTGTCCAGATGCATAATACACACAATGTCGGTGGCACGCAGCTTGAGTTGGTGTGTCCTCAATCAAGTTTCAGAATAGTTCTCATTTATTAGAGGAAATGGGGAGACCAGCTTGCCAACTGAAAATAGATGCAATTGTTAAATAGAGACACCCATCTTGACTTACAGCACATATCCTACAAAAGAAGATTTTGTGGCATGATACCCACTCTATCACCTTTTGTTAGCTGGGAGTTTATGTTAGGAGAAGCTCTGTTGGAGGAGAAACAACAAATTAATGGATCATCTGGGCATCACGAAATAAATAGAACAAAATAAAATTCTGTTCTGCAGTTTATTTTTTAAGCTAAGCACACAAATTTAAAATACAATGTAATTCTTAGTAATTGAGCATTTTGGGTTGCAGGTTTCCATTATTATGTGCAACATAATGGTTCTATTATAACTAAAGAAGAAAATAAAATAACGTTAAAAGAAAAATCTAATCATGTTGATGGATATTTAGTTATTTCTCCTTTAAGACATACTATTGTTCCAAATTTAGCAAGTTAGCGTAACTAATAACTTAATTCATGTTTTCAAGAAGGAACCTTTCAATTCCATTGATCTACCCTATCCAGCAACTCTTCTTATAGCAATAAAATCTTTCAATGGAGAGCCACAGATTAAGACAAAATAACTTGCCCTAGTAAGCACGTAATGACTCTTTAAAATTAGTCTTTCAAGAGATGAAATTAGATCTACTTACAAAATAAAATACAGTTAAGGGGATTTGAAGGGGTTTTACATATATATCTCTGGTATGATCTTTCCTGAAATGATTGATACAGATTTATTTTTTATAATTTTTTAAATTTTGTTTCTTTACCGTGTCCAAAAAAGTAAGACCAAGTCTCTCTTGTACTGGGGAGCTCAGAGCTGGATCCAGCACTCCAGATGTGTCTCATCAGGGCTGAGTAGGAAGGAAGGGTCATCTCTCTTCAAAGAAATTTTCAGAAGAATATTTGTAAAACTCTTAGAAGTACCAATTGAACTGGAGAACCTTTGATCCAAGAGGTAGCTTGCTTTACCAGAAAAAATTAACTTTTTAAGCTGAACTCTTCTATTTCTGCTAATTAAACAATACAAAATTTATCAGAAATTGGGACACTTTATAAAGCTAATCTTATGAATCAAGACTTAAGCAAGATTAGAACTTAGAAAGAAGGAATCCTCGTATTTTCTCTTTTTTTGCAGAAAGAGTAGATCAGTTCCTCGAGACTTGAGATGCAATACTCAGGCAGAAGGTGATGAAGGTAAGATCCTTGGCTGACATAAACAACACATACTTTCAAGGGATATGAAGAAGAATGCAATAAAACATTCAGAGAAATGTTTTCTTTTGGATCTGAGTATTTGTGTATCAGTTAAATTCCAGAGACAGTAGGTTTAGAACCATTTATAAGCTATAATTTATTTCCTTTCTTTATCATGTGTTACTGAAGAGATGATTAAAAATGGTATTCAAAATAAAGGAGTACTACACTACTTAAATGCATACTCAGAATCTAGATTGTAGTCTAGTTTTACTGTATGGCATTAGACTTAGGAAGGGTATAATGCAGAGGTACGATATCCTCTGCAGGCTTCTTAGAGATGCAGTGGTATACCTAGGCTGTAGTCATTCTTTGAGTAGGGAATATCTTGCAAGAGAACATTGCCTAAAAGGTATTAATATGAAAAATAAAGAGCTGCTAAAGATTATTCATCTTTGTAGATTTGTTTTAAAACTAACTGACTTTCATGGCTCACCTCTAGTCAAAGCACATACACAATAAGCAGGAGTCTTGAATGATTCTATTCACCCAAACTCATGCATGTGGCATTTTGAAAACGTTTCAGTGTTTATCATAACTCCACCATAAGTTTGTAAGCTTAATAAGAGCTGTGATCGTTAGAAGTTACCACATAGCCAAAATGTTGGCATACCCATACTGGACAATACCATCTATGTTTCCTTTACTCTTCCAGGAGGATTATGTAAAGGGAAATTTTTGATAGTGATGGTCATCGAAACAATGGCGTTTGTTGCACAGAAGATCAATTTATACTCTGCAAAAGCATTTGTGTTTAATATAGTCACCTACATTAACAGTACATACACAGAACTTACAACTCAGTGAAAATAATGTGGCTTAAAAACAATTCTTTAGCTGAACAGTTTTCCCCTGCTTTGGCCATCCTAATCAAAATTCACTCTGAAAGCTAAGCAGTCTTGTGCTTGGTTAATGCTCATACACAGGACAGTACCTAGAAATGCAAGGTACTGTGAACACAGGCTTAAGGAACTATGAAAAAAATCAACAAACCACAAAACCCCTCAAAAGACAAAAATCTCTAAAGTAACAAATAAAAAGGCTCCTTTTAGCAATACTAATGGGATCAAAAGGACTGATGAGAAAAAGGATGAGGGAGAATATTTTACCTCATGAAGGGAAAACAAATTTTTAGGCAAAGATTTATCTACTTTGTACTACATTTTGGTCTGTTTCATGGATCTTGGGCAGGTCTTTTTAATACTTGCTTCAGTTCCTGCCCAATACATATCACATCCATGCTCCCTTCTGCTTAACTTTGCCTGCTTGCTTTATCTAGACTGTGCAATCCATGACATGGGAAGATTTATTATTTCAAATATAATACATACATGTAGCTCCTGTGGTGCATTGCATAAAGTTCTTCGGAGCACTCTTTCAATTATTTACAGAATTTACACATTATCTAGAAGCAGAACTAGTGTTTATGTAGCCTGAAAAGATTACGTACTTCTTTTATGAGTATACCTCATTCTGTTTAGCAGCCCATGCTCTGCTCTGTCCTACCCCATTAGTCCTAGAGGAATGTTGGCAGAATAAATAGGAAAGATTCCAGGAACTTTCACTGGTGCAGAGCCACTTCTTCTGCACATCATTCAGGATGTGTCCAAACATCTGCAGTGCAGCTTCATGGGTTTGGATAAGCCAAGATTATTTTTTCTCAAAGCTGGAGAGTTGAAACTAAGTCAGTACTTTATTTTGGTTGCCATTTGGATTTGTGCTTATTTGTTTCACTCTCAAGTAGTTAAAAAGAAAAATATAATTCAAAAGTACTGGAATTCTGTCAGTCATTTAAATCATAGTATGGAGCCCTTCTGCTCAGCAGCAGTCATAGAGCCAAGACTTCAGTTTTCCTTAATCCTGAAAAACTGGAACTGGTCACAAAATTTTCTCCATACTGGATTGTCTGTTCCCCTCACAGACTCCTTCAAAACACATTTCTCATCTGCTTTCTACGGGAAAGGACCACACAGAGATCTTCACAAAAGATTTTTTGAAAAGGTCTTTAATATTTCTATGTAAATCATATCTTAGAATGGTTTAGGTTGGAAGACACCTTAAAGACCATCTAGTTCCAATCCCCCTGCCATGGGCGGAGAAACCTCCCACTGGACAAGGTTGCTCAAAGCCCCATCCAGCCTGATCTTGAACACTTTTTCTCTCTTATATTTTCCTGGGTATCTCTCGAATATGTCTGCATTTCTTATCCATTGCAATTGTTAATCAGTATTAGTTAATATAATGATTTTGACTTTAAATTGATGAGAGATGAAATTTTCAGTTGAACAAAGAAACCAGGATAGGTCCATAATGTCATTCAGGTTTCTATCTCTAGAGCTCAGACTGCGCATAAGTGGTCATCTTCTGTCAGTTGCAATTATGCTACTAGGAACCTGCATGAGTCAGTGCAGAACACAGAGAAATCAACATTCTGGGAAAGAAGTAGTCTATTTTGTTTAGCGAAAGCTTGAAAACCATAAAGGTAATGTACTTGCAGGGGCTTCTGCTAGAATCTTAGAGCATGCTATAAGTGCATACTTGAAGAGTGTTTATATACTGTATTTATGATTTCTTCTGAAAATTTGAGAAAACATTTGCTTCCTGATTTCCTCCCTGCCCCCCCACCCCACCCACCCAGGGCTGGGTGTGTTCTCCTGAGGAAAAAAAAAAGGCAAACATTTGCATGAGGAAATCATGGAATGGTTCAGGTTGGAAGGGACCTTAAAGATCATCTGGTTCCAACCCTGCTGCCATGGGCAGGGACACCTCCCACCAGACCAGGTTGCTCAAAGCCCCATCCAGCCTGGCCTTGAACACTTCCAATCACTCCAACGCAATCATTGTAGATTCCATTTTTGGTGAGCTTTGAAAAAACAAAGCTAGATAACAGGAAGGATGAAAAAGTAAGGTATTATTTTTTTTTGTAGATATGTTTAAGGTGAAGGAGCTTCTTCCTTCAAAAGCTCTTAAACCATGTTACTGAAAAGGAGAACGTAACAGCATACTGTTGCAATACAGAAAGGGAATCAGCCCATGCTCTGTGTGTGTGTGTATAGGACATGGATACCCATGACCTGATTCAGCCTGAAGGTAGAAATAAAGTCCTTAAGGGTCCAAGTAATTTGCATGGAGCTAACAGACTAGCTAGAAGATCAACAGATGTTTCACGTTTCAGGAGTGGCATATGGAAACAAGAGGGGAGAATCTAAGGCATCTAGGGAGGTACTGGAAGACAATGCTTAGGCTGAGGAGAGAAACAGATCTCAAATTAAGACATCTATATGTTTCCATGCAGGGGTTGGATTCAGGTTTCTGGTGCCATTTTACACGTCTCCAAGCTTCAGCCACCACCAGAGGAAGGCACAGGTGTCCTGCAGGTTCTGCATTGTACCTGTCAGCATCATGTCAAGGGCTTGGACTCCCAAGGGTATTTCAGATGGCACTAAATAGCTCTCTTTAGGCACCTAAATTGCAACCTGAGTGTCTTCATGTGGCCTAGGTCATGTTAAGTTCAATGGAGATATTGCTGATGTAGTAAACAGATTATTTTATCATATTCATCTGACCAAACCCAGGTGTCTACTTTAGGTGAATTGAACCATGCTACCAACTATAAATTCTCTGAGTAGCTCTTCATTGACTTTAATGAGAGCTCAGACATATGGAGGCACATAGGAATTCACTATGAGCTCTAATATTTTTTACCATCTTCACATGCATTTATAAAATGGTGACATGTTTAATAAGTAATAATAAACATTTCTAAAAAATTAAAAATGCCATGAATTAGTAGTCTAACGATCTGAGCATTATTGGTTACAAGGAATGAAGAAAGCCTTGTTCTTGCAGCAGCAGCAGCACTTGAACAGTGTTCATTTTAAATCAAGAGTGCTCCTTATTTGTAGTGAGCTTTCTTCCAGCTCAGAGTTAAGATGCTTGTACAAAAGTCTTACACTGTATGCCATAAACTATAAGTTCTCAGTTACAGGAAAATAGTCTGCAGTGTTATAAACAAATATTTAAGACCTTTTTCCAAAAAAAATATAAAGCAGTAAAATTTTAAAACCTAGTGGTGCTAATAGAAAAACAACAAGATTATGAGGTTGGTTTTATCTATTTCATTTGTATTTAGATACATTTGGTTGAAGGGAATTAGTTTCCAGAACACAGTCCTTCATACATTAAGAAATATAATCAGTATAAAGATATACACAGTTTTGGATTCATACTGCTGCCATAGAAACATTATGGTGATGTGTGTATGGCCACAGCTAAGTTCTATTCAGATTGAAGAAGAATGTCCTAATTAGCTGGTAATTATATAAATATATTTTTAAAAATAGTAAATAGTTTTTCATGCAATGAGGTCATGATAGTTACTCTTCTTTCTTCTAAAATTATTAGAATAATTTTATTAAGTCTTTACAGCTTGCACATTACAGCTTCAGACTACGCATAACTTTCATAAACAATTCATTGTTACATGGTTTGAGTGCTATCTTTGAATTCATCAGATGAATTACTTGAATTTACTTTGGGCAGAATGGAACCTATTGTGGAAAACTATTTTCAGTTAGTCAATGAGCTGCTAACAGTAATGTTTGGAATAAATACATTTTATCAACATTTACAAAGGCACCCTACTAGGTAGCAAGCAGAAGAGTACATTTCACTGTGCATTCTAATTTCCTTGTCCTAAAAATAGCTTCTTTCTTCCTCTTTCAAATTCAAGAATTTTGAAGTTCTTGAAGGGACAATGTTGCATTTTTTTTGCCTCCAAGTACAGTTGTAAGACTTTAAAGGGATGACATTTTGCAAACAAAGAGGACTAGTCTACCTTAAAGAAAGAAGTGTACAAAGCAGTTCACTTCTGAAATGTATTTTTGGCACTATGTATTTTGGAACATAGAATTTTATGGTTTTGGAAATACAGTTTTATACATATGTAGGTGTTTACAAATAAAGAGAGAAAGATAGTATGGTATTGCAAGGTACTGTAAACTCTGTAGGCATTTATAAAGAGTCTCTGAAGGCACTCCAAGTCTGCAGAATCACAAAAGAGATACTTGCTTGTATCTTTGGTGATGAAAAGTTTGACACATGCATGCTTGGAAATATTAGTGGAAAGAAACCTCAAAAGATTATTAATTTGAGACAAGAGGTTCAAGTATTGTACTACAATATTTAAATTGTGACATTTTTAAATATATTGCTATGAAAGTGTTAGAAAAAGCTGACTGAGTGTCACAAAGACTGAGGAGATAAAGACAGGCCAGCATCAGCTGCTGGATGGACTACTAGTGACTTGGAGTTGGTAATTTTTGTTTACCAATAAACCAAATACTTTTAAATGCAAATGCATGATACTGCATGGTTAAATATTTTGTCTGGCACCCTAGACTCCAGTACAAAAATGTAAATCAAATAAATAAGTACTTTGGGAAAAGAAAAAAAAAAGTTAAGGGAATACAGAAGAATGGGTTTAATTCAATGCTTTTTCTAATACCTGATTGCATAGTCTCATAATATGGCTGAAGATTTTTAAAATAGCAAAAGACCAATACAAATGATACTGAAATCCTGTAAAGCTCATATTCTATATTTTTAGTTTTGAAAATGCCACATTACCTGATAAGATGCCATCACCATAGGTGTTATATTTACAGAGGTCCGCAATACATTGCATTTCTTATGTATAACTTATTTTTATATTAATTGAATCTAGAACACAAAGCTAACACAACTTTTAACCTCAGTTCAGCAATCTTTCAGATCTGAGTATATGAATACTTAATCTTATGACTATATTATGTTTCATCATGTTAATTTATTTTGTTGGAATTAAATTATTATTTCTCATTCTCTCCAGATGTTGTGTGTATAATGCTTATTATTAGCTGTGCATTAACATGTAGAGAGACAGAAAATCTCAATATGGGCAAGAATAAGAAGCAGTGAATAAGGAAATTATTTTGAAATAAATGCAGCCCATTCTGGAAATACCTGCTGTATCTAAATCAAAATAAAACTATGTTGCTGAATCAGAAAGTAAAAAGAATACAACCCCCAAAAGTATTTCCATAGACTTAAGCTAAAGGCAAGATAAAACCTAACAAGCATGCAAAAATGCAAAGAGCTAAATGATACACTGTACAAATGAAGTCAGCAACCTCTGCCTCCAAAGAAAACTGAGTTTAAGGTGAATAAAACTCTGTGAGGGAACAGCAAAAAGTAGTGAAAGTACCATACAAGCATGACATATAAAAGTAGGTAACCAGACCAAGAACAACTACAGAAAAGTATTCAAAAAAATGCAGTGACAAAATGTGATGAATGACAACACAAAAAACAGTACTCTTTTTCAGCCAGAGTAGAAGGAGGATGTGCAGTGGATAAGCAGCAGTATCAATGAGACATAGCACCCTGAGTGGGCTGGCAGTATGGTGTGGGAGCAGTTTCTCTCCTCCTATTTTTGTTTTGTTTCCATTCTTGTATGTTTGATTGTCTTTTCTACCCTCTTGCTATCTGTTCTGTGGTTTCTGTAGGTTTGTTTTGTTTGTTTGTTTGTTTTTTACTGAGTCCATATGCCATTTTTTTATCTTTTCAGATACCTTGAAATAAGTCCACCCTGATTCTCTAGGCTGAAATCTGTTAGTGACCAGCTATTGATCATTTGTGATTTGTGTTTATAGCCTTGAGGTCTGACATGTCCCAGTACTTTCAAGGCCTCTGATATCAACCTACGCTTGTATTCTTGGGGGCCCCTGCTGCAGTATTCAGTGGATAACAATGATGAAGGAATATTGACGGAAAACGGTGCTAGGTGAAAATTTAGACTCAAAAATCAGAAAAGCTGTGAGAGCAGAAAACACTCAGAAAACTTCAGTTACTCTCATAAAGACTCATCTCAGAATGGACATTGTGCACAAACAACATTTTTAAGACATTTAAGGCATTTTAAGACATTAAGACCTTAAAAAAATACTTGGAAAATATAAAGAGATGAGCTAGTCTTGATCAACGTACAAGACCTGGATCAAGATAAAATTAATAAAAAGCTAACCTGAAAAGTTATCATCATGCATTCAGTGTATGTGTAGGAGTAAAGAAGTAAAAAGTAGGGAAATAAATTTCTAATTTATTAACCCATCAAAAATAACATCATTTTAAAGATAAAGAAAATAGAATTAGCAGCTGAAAGGATGAAACTCTTGTGAAAGAAAATGTTTGTATTGAAAATGTTACTATTATATAAGAATTTTAGCCGAAAAACATACTTCTTATTTAAAAAAACAAATCTTTTATAGATGATGCCAAAAAGCTGGCATGGCTAAATAGAAATTGAGAGAGTCCATTAGAAATTAGAAAAGTCTTGTTTAAGAAAGAGAAATAGTATACAAATAATGAAACCTAACTGTAACTTAACTGTAAATTACATTGTACTACAGCAGCTGAAACAAGACTTTAAGAAAAGTCTTTTTCTAGGAAAATATTTAACCTCCATAATACTTTATTCAAAAAAGTTCCAATGGCAAAACCAAGAAGCCTTCCAAAATTCTGTATAGCCAAAGATTAATATGTTATAAGGGGTGTCTAAGTAAAGTGAGGCCATAGGACAAAACCAAAATGAATTAACCACCTTGCTGTGCAAAAGCTTAGGAAGGTCACACCTGAAAGCTTTTTGTAACAGAAATCAGTTCTCAGGAACTATCACAGATGAAATGTTAATAAAAAGAGTTTTCAAACAAATTAATAAAATGAATAGCAGCAAACATCCAGGAACAGGTGGTATTCACATAGAGTTCTAAGAAAAATGAAATATGAAAGTGCTGAACTGTAGTGTGTAACTATAGTGTGTAATTTATCACTTAAAATGTCCTTTGTACCAGAAGAGCTGAAAATGGCAAATGCAATACAAATGTTTTAAAAGGACTTTGGAGAACTATAAAATGGGAAGTCTATATCTACACTCATCAAACTGTTGAACCTATGATTAAAATAAATAAGTAAACTTAAGATAGCAGGAAGTCAACACAGGTTCTGTAGTGCTGCCTCACAAATGTAGCATAATTATAAAGAAGGCAATAAAGTAGGCAAAGATAATGATTGATTTATCTACTCGGTTTTGCAAAATTATTTTGAGAAAGCCCCTTTGTAAAAGAGGATGCCATGGGGAAAAGGGGAAAGTCTTCCTGTAACCCTTAATAAGTGGTTAAAGAAATAAAAAAAGTGGTTGGAAAAGATGGTTGTTTTTACCATTATGTAGAGATCCATGGGAATTAGTGCTATTCAACATATTCCTACATGATCTGGGAAAAGATATGATGGCTACCAAGTTAATTGACATGGTGTTTTTCAAGGAAGTAGGAACTATAATTCAATATGAAAGTTTATGAAAGATATTGTAATAGTGATTGAGTAGGGGATGAAATGCCTGAAGTCATTAAAAGCAAAGTAATATGAAATCATAGGACCTACACTAGCTATTGGCATTCAGGAAAGATTTGAACAGTTGAGCTAAGATTTGCAAAATATCAAATAGATACTCAAAAAATCATAGGAAAGGAAGAAACAAAACCCACCATGGTATGTATCATTGTACAAATCCACACAGCACATTTCTTCTACAGTTCTTCTCCAGGAGGTTCTCATTCTTCTATGTCAGGAAGGATGTAGTAGAGCTAGACACTGTACACAAAAGAGAAACAGGTATGAAATGGGTTTTGAATGAGAAGAGATAAAAAAACACAAGAGCTCTCCACTTTAGAATTTAAATTACTATCACAGAGAAGAGGTGTATATAAAATCATAAAAAATCAGGGAAAAAGTGGTCAGGGTTTAATATGTAGTAGTACACTGGAAGGACAGGGACATTTCATATTCTTTTCCTAAACCTCTACTTCTGATCCGTATAGTTTTAAAAGAACTTTCAGTCCAATTTAGTATAGCGGTTCCTGTGTTGTGATACAAAAATCTGAAAAGATGAACATACCATTTGATTTCCGACTGCTTTATAGTGTTTCTGAAAGATTTCATGGTGTTAATTCTATGTCTTTTTGAGCTTCCTCACTTTAGTATGTCTAACCTGAAGAACCACGTCTTTTGGGACAGTGATCTGACTGTACTATGTGCACACACATGCCATCTTGCCCTAAGGCCATCAGTATACTACTCTCATTGCAGTGAAGTGTTTTTTTTAAAACACAAAGACCACTAATTCCAGATAAGAATTTTTTGGAACTTGAAGATTATTAAGCAACGTGAAGGGAAGGAAGCTAACAGAACTTTAAATGTAGACCCCATGGGAACTTTCTATCCAGACAACAAACAGTTTCAGTTATTAACCAAAAGTGATGTTAGATAACAGGAATTAGCTCCTTGGCTTAGTTGTTACACATACAGATTAAGAAGATGCACACCTATTAAAAAAGATAGATAAGGAGACTTCATTTTTTTCCAGCTTGGAAAAAAATATTTTCCTTTAGTTCATGTTGCTTGGCTCTCCAGGTTTAACATCTGTGGAACAGAAAGATTTTTTTTCTTTGATGCATAAATATAACTAAGCTGATTGCCATAAAATCTTTAAAAAATATTTTATTTTGTGATATAAATTAATTACATCATAATGTTTCTAAAAAGATTGTGTACTGAATTGTAATGATGATTCCTCTTTCCCCCCTGCCTGATTTCACTTATAAAAATGCTTTAGTTTTTAATTCTTTCTCATTTCTACAGGTCTGATTATAAGAATGGAAGCAAAAATATACAAGTTTTAAATCTAAAGATGAGTAAGGGCAAATTTTCAAACACTTTTTGCTCCAGTTTCCACATGCTGTAGTTGAGATCCTCCCAGTGAAGTTACCATTAGGCAGTCATGTAACTGGTTAAGAATTAGGTACTTCATAGTTTCACTTGAATTTTGTGCCTGTAATGGCAGGTGATATTATATACTGTGGTTTCTTTAGTGAAAAAGGACAAGCACTGAACTTAAAAAAAACCCTGCATTCAAGGTGTAGCATGATTAAATAAAACAATTGTTGACACTGTTAAAATATATCCAATATTTTGTATATCTTGATGTTTGATTAATTTTTGTCAAAGCTATTCCAGCTTGAACTTCTAATAAATAATTAGTATGGAATAATGCAAAATTTATTTATTATTGTAATGTATGCTTATATTATAGCCCAAGGACCCAATCAGAATTTGTTTGTCTTTGTTAGACTGAAAACTATTATATTAACATAAATTTATATCTGTCTCTGAATTCTCTGGCATAATATTAGACTCAATAGCATAATTGGAATAACTAGAAAGCTTTCCTGTTGCCTAAGTTTTGACATATACACATTTTGTTTGTGGACCAAGTTAGTTATCCTCAACCCTTTCAGTCATTTTAGTAATCCATTGAAAGACTGGAGAATTTGCCCTGCAGAAAACAAAGGCAAGTGTAGGTTGCTGCACCTGGGGAGATATAACCCCATGCACCAGTACAGGTTGGGGGCTGACTTGCTGGAGTACACCTCTGAGGAAAAAGACCTGGCAGTCCTGGTGGACAATAGAATGACCATGAGCCGACAATGTGCCCTTATGGCCAAGAAGGCCAATGGCATCCTGGGGTGCATCAGGAAGAGTGTGACCAGCAGGTCAAGGGAGGTTATCCTGCCTCTTTACTCTGCCCTGGTGAGGCTGCATCTGGAGTACTGTGTCCAGTTCTGGGCTCCCCAGTTCAAGAAGGACAGGGAACTGCTGGAGAGGGTACAGCAGAGGGCTACAAACATGATTAGGGGCCTGGAGCATCTCTCTTAGGAGGAAAGGCTGAGGGACTTGGGTCTTTTTAGTCTAGAGAAGAGAAGGCTGAGGGGGGATCTGATCAATGCTTATAAATACTTAAAGGGAGGGTGTCAAGAGGATGGGGCTGGTCTTTTTTCAGCGGTGTCCAGGGATAGGACAAGAGGAAACAGGCACAAACTTGAATATAAGAAGTTCCATCTAAACATGAGGAGGAACTTCTTGACTTTGAGGGTGGCAGAGGACTGGAATAGGCTGCCCAGAGATGTGGTGGAGTGTCCTTCTCTGGAGACATTCAAAACCCACCTGGACACGTTCCTGTGCAACCGGCTCTAGGTGGACCTGCTTTGGCAGGCGGGTTGGAATAGAAGATCTCCAGAGGTCCCTTCCAACCCCATATCATTCTGTGATTCTGTGATTCTGTGAAAAGTAATAATTCAGTATTATATGCATTTGGTATGCAATTATATGTTTACATGTATGACCTATGCATAAATATAAACTTTAATGTTTATGGAATTTGATGGACTTCAGAGGAAAAAAACCCAGATACAGACAGATAACTAACCTTGACTTTATTAAAAGAAGTTTTTATATATATAGACTTAGTTTTGAAATAATATGTTAGATATAATTTTTCTATGAATTAAGTAAGCTTCATTTACTGTTGGGGCAACTTTTTGTAACTGTTGGGGCACATAGATTGGGAAACACAGATTGTTTCCTTGCACCATTTCCTATAATTTCTAAGCTTTTTCCTCCAGTACCTGTATGGCATGATGAAAAATCACAGTACAGTAACTGATCCTGCTGCAGTTGTAATGTCTTTATTTTTCTATATAAAATGTCTTTTATTTATGAGCCAGGTCAAATAAAACAAGTATTTTTAAGGGAATATTCATACAACTAAAATTATATGAGAAAGAGAAGAATTTAACAAAACTAATTCTGCAAAATTAACAAAACAGAGAATTTAACAAATTCAAATTAAAGAATTTAACAAAACAGATTCTGTACCTTGGAAAGGAGCAACGCTGGGCACAAGTATGAATGGGGAGAGGAGTGGCTGGAGAGCAGCCCTACAGAAAGGGATCTGGGGGTGCTGGTGGGCAGCAGGCTCAACAGGACGCAGCAGTGTGCCCTGGCAGCCAAGAGGGCAAAGAGGGCAAAGAGAGCCAAGAGGGCACCGCATCCTGGGGTGCGTCAAACCCAGCATAACCAACCAGTCAAAAGAGGGGATTATCCCGCTGTACTCAGCACTGGTGTGGCCTCACCTTGAGCACTGTGTGCAGATCTGGAGCCCACCATTTAAGACGGATATGAAGGTCCTTGAATGCCTCCAGAGAAGGACAACAAAGGTGGTGAAAGGGCTGGAAGGCATGTCCTTTGAGGAGTGGCAGAGGACTTTGAGCTTGTCTAGTTTGGAGAAAAGGAGGCTGAGGGGGACCCTTGCTCTCCGTGACTTCCTAAAGAGGGGAAGCGGAGAGGGAGGTGCTGAGCTCCTGGTATCCAGTGACTGGACGTGTGGGACGTGTGGGACTGGTTCAAAGCTGCACCAGTCATGGGAGGTTTAGGCTGGACATTAGAAAGCTTTTCTTTACCGAGAGGGTGTTCAAGCACTGGAACAGGCTTCCTAGAGAAGTGGTCAATGCTCCAAGCCTGTCAGTGTTTAAGAGGCATTTGGACAACACTCTTAATAACATGCTTTATCTTTTGGTCAGTCCTGAAGTGGTCAGGCAGTTGGACTAGATGATCCTTGTAGGTCCCTTCCAGCTGAGTTTATTCTATTTTCTATTCTATTCTATTCTATTCTATTCTATTCTATTCTATTCTATTCTATTCTATTCTATTCTATTCAAGATCATTTTCCAGTTACCAAAACTGAGTTGACTTGTGGAAAATCAGTTTACTTTGTAGCTAGATAAAATGTAAGGGAACTGAGAAATTAAAACAAACCTCTCCCTCCACTACCCTTTTTTCCCAGGGACAACTTCAATCTTCTGTTCCTGAGTCCTCTCCCCACTTTTCAGAGGGATGCAGGAGGATGGGGACCGGGGGCTGTGCACTGCCCCTACCAGCTTCTCTGTGCTGCTCTGTCTCCCTCACACTTTTGCCCTGTCCCAGCATACAGTCGCTCCTAAGGGCCACAGTCCTTCAGCATAAAGCTGTTACCACATGAGCTCTTCCGACCCTCCAGCAGAGCAAATAACAAAGTTAGCTGACCTTGGTTGTTACAGCAATAAGTATAAGCAAGACCCTCTCTGCATACCATTCCTTGGTATTAATTATAAACATCAGGCTTTATTTCTACTAGAAGCCAACACTGTCAGAAAAATATGCCATTAATTTCAGAGAGTGCAGTTAGTTAGAAGAGACTTAACTGAAAAGTAAAATTACTGAAAAGAAATCTGGTTCTGTTTTACCTCAAGCCAGGACAGCAGGCAATGCTCCTCCTTTGGAGGAGTCGTGTAAGAATTAAAAACATAGGTATGCGCACATTATTTGTCTTGCAGGAGCTGTGAAACTGCGTCCAGAGGTGGACAAACTTTCAGCTATGGGTGAAGAGCTGGTGGTCAGAAATAGAGTAACCCGATGGCCTCTTGTAGGCCTTTGTGGGTTTGCTTTATGGGACCAGTCTCCAAAAAAGAACAGCTTGAGGTGAAGCAGCAAGATGCCGTGATGGAACTGCTGATTTCAGCAGCATCCTTTGAAGGAAGCATACAAGTACAGAGGGGTTGTAAGAAGGGGTATCCAGAAGACCAGAAGAAGAGAAAGCAGAAAAGGAGGTGCAACAGACCTGTGCATAAAAATGACCACTGCTAGAATAAATTCAAGCACAAAGTCCATTTATTTGTTAGACAGAGGAGATGGACCCAAGCGGTAACAAGTTCTGGCTGGTAACAAACCCAAAGAGAGGATGAGCGAAGAGCTGTTCAGGAGTACAAGCAGCTGGACTTACTGCCATAAGGAAATGCAGAAGTTACAAAGTAGACCTTGCAGGAACATCTGAAGCAAAAGGAAGAAGGTAAAGGGTCAGGGAGCCAACTGAAAGGGATGTCCATCTGGAGAGTGGAGTTCCTCAGGAGTCAGTACTGGGACCAGTGCTGTTCAACATCTTTGTCGGAGACATGGACAGTGGGATAGAGCGCACCCTCAGCAAGTCTGCTGATGACACCAAGCTCGGTGGCGCGGTCGACACACTGGAGAGAAGGGATGCCATCCAGAGGGACCTGGACAAGCTTGAGAGATGGGCTCGTGCAAATCGCATGAAGTTCAACCAGGCCAAGTGCAGGGTCCTGCACCTGGGACGTGGCAATCCCAGGCACAAATACAGGTTGGGCGGAGAATTCCTAGAGAACAGCCTTGAGGAGAAGGACTTGGGGGTGCTTGTGGATGAGAAGCTCAACATGAGCTGGCAGTATGCACTGGCAGCCCAGAAAGCCAGCTGCATCCTGGGCTGCATCAAGAGAAGTGTGGCCAGCAGGTGGCGGGAGGTGATTCTACCCCTCTACTCTGCACTCATGAGACCCCACCTGGAATACTGTGTCCAGCTTTGGAGTCCTCAACACAGGAAGGACATGGACCTGTTGGAAGGGGTCCAGCGGAGGGCCACGAAGATGATCAGAGGGATGGAGCACCTCCCCTATGAAGACAGGCTGAGAGAGCTGGGGTTGTTCAGCCTGGAGAAGAGCAGGCTCCAGGGAGACCTCACAGCAGCCTTCCAATATCTGAAGGGAGCCTACAGGAGAGCCGGAGAAAGACTCTTTGTCAGGAAGTGTAGTGACAGGACAAGGGGTAATAGGGGTTTTAAATTGGAAGAGGGGAGATTTAGATTAGATATTAGGAGGAAATTCTTTACTGTGAGGGTAGTGAAGCACTGGAACAGGTTGCCCAGGGAAGTTGTGGATGCCCCATCCCTGGAAGTGTTCAAGGCCAGGCTGGATGGGGCTTTGAGCAACCTGGTCTAGTGGAGGTGTCCCTGCCCATGGCAGGGGTGTTGGAACTCGATGATCTTTAAGGTCCCTTCCAACTCTAACCATTCTGTGATTCTATGATTCTCTGATCTGCAGACCTGAGAAAGCCTATTTCTCTCAGGGAGGGTGGATGTACCCTCCACAGTGGAAGCTTTCCAGAGCAGGGCAGGGGACTCCTGATGTGCCCGAGGCCTATTCTTGGGACACTTCTTGGCATCGCTGACTGGCAGCACCATGGTCTCAGCCAAAAGAAGAGCACACAAGACCACCATGTTCTAAGCTGTCCTGAAAAAACCTGATTGTTCTCTAGGTGCACCAGGTGACTCCGCCTCTGTACTTCTTCCCTGCCCATTTTGGGAGGGGGAGTTTTCCATTGAAAGTAGCTCTCAAAAGCCCTTGCCAGCCTTAGCTCCAATTTCCCAAAGAATCCCAGATTGGGGCTTTCCTAGGTTTCTTTTTTCCAATGGGAATTTGGCAGTTGCTCTCTGACCTCCAGTGCAACGTCAGCATGTACATGTCTATGTCCCAGGAGAAAATGAGGCTGAGGCAACAGTGTAGCAGTGGTACTTTTCCACAATTTTCTCCCTTCTCTTTCAGCGTTAATGTTACCTACAAAGGTGGAAATGCCCAAAGGTCCTAAGGAGCTGTGAAGGATGAGTATGGTGGCATAGGATGACTAGAGGCTCTTGACGCGTACAGTCCCGTCAGCGGGAGGGGGAAATGGAGCTCTGACAGGCCTGTATGGGGTTACACGACTTCCACAGCCATGGGAGAGGAAGTGAGTGTGTGCCTGTGGATGGCTGTTTGTTGCCCCAGAGCTGCAGCCCTCAGCAGCAAGAAGGGCTGGAGGCGGGGAAGCAGGGCATGGGGAGCAGCAGGTAGCCGAGGCAGAGGAGGCTTCCCCTCCCAGCGGTGCCTGCCAGAGGCCTGGCTGGCAGGTGAGCTCACACGCTGCCTCCCAGGGAGCAGCACTGCCAGCTCCCAGGACGTGCCAGTGCTGGCCTCTCCCACCCAGCTTTGCCCCCTGATAGAGAAGCGAGGGCAAGTGGGAACCTGAGGTACAGAGTAGGTGAAAACAGAGCGCCCCCAAAGCCGCTTCTCCTCAAATTGCTTGCCTGATTCGATGGCACCTGAGCACAGTAGCATCTCAGGGGCCCACATTCCCTGGCAAAGCCTTGCCCAGACATACACAGACAGAGGGTTTGTTCAAACAAGCTAATTTATTGGCATCTCTGCAACAAACAACTCCTAACTACCTTATCAATGTCTACGAAGACTATACTACAGTCCTACTCATCTATGGGTAATCATGGAGGGATTCCTCAGTGTGGGCTTGCAGGAGTAGGATGGGATCAGCACCGTCCCTTCCGCAGTGGAGCAACTGAGGAGATAACATCCAGCTGCCCTCCGCAAGAGCTGCAACCAGCAGGAGGCTTCCCATATCCAGACAGGGACGGCTGCAGGAACCAGGAGCCCCACCTTCTCTTCGTCTCATTCTCAAGGTGAGACTTGTCTTGAGCCAGAATGTCAGAAGGGTCTGGTATCTCCTCCCAGTCATCCACCTTCCACTCCTCCTCTTCTGCACTGTTGGAGCTTCCCAGTTGGCCGTTGCTCTCAGGGTCAGTGCTGTTCTGCCTGGGCAGCCAGTAGAGACCGAAGAGCAGAAGCAGGATTTCAGCACAGGCCCAAAACTGCCAGTTCTGGCAGGCAACGAGGAGCTGGTAGAGCCTGCGCGGCTCCTGGCTTCTCTGCTCCATCTCCTCCAGAAGCCACATCATCTCCATGTTCTGCTGCTCCTGTTGCTGCAGGAGGTCTTGGGTGGCTGCATCTGGCTGGTTGCCCACTCTCAGGATGTACTGCAGGACACCCAGCACCATCAGGATGTGTCTGATGGTCACAGCCATGGCCTGGAGGAGGAGGGAGAGAGGGCACTCACCGGGGCTGGCTGGGAGGGAGATGGCAGCTGGGGCAGCTGGGGCAGGAGATGCAGTGGCCCAGGGACGGCTGGGAGAGGGGGTGAGGGAGCTTGGAGGCTACAAGAGAAAAGTTGGTGAGCGTTGCGGGGATGGGGGCACATCCCCACAGCCACCACCCTGACACTGGCTGTGGCTGGCAGCCTCGGGCCCCTCTGTGCCCACCCATGAGGGTGGCCCCTGCCCTGCCCCAGGCGCTCCCCACAGCGGCTGTGCCATTGACCCAGCCTTAGAAACCCCCCGGGGACCAGCACTTCTGCCCCGACCCTCGTCCAGCCCAGCCTTCCCCCCGCCTGCCCCACTCACTGCTGTCCCGAGCCGAACTGCAGCGGCGGCGCTGCCGGCTGGCAGCCCTGGTGACACCCCTCTGTGACTTGTCCTCTGTGCTGTCACGGGCACCATGGCGACACCCCAACTGGCCACAGCCATTGCCCGTGGCTCTCCAGCCTCTGCAATGGGCAAAGCTCAAACCCCCCCAGCAGGAAAGAGCTCCCAGGGCCCCAAAACCTCCCTAGAAAGGACAGCAGGGCTGGCACAAGGGTGTCCCTGGCTTGCACAGGGAGCTCCATGCCCGGCTGAGCCCTGTGGTTGGGCTCCTGGCTCCTTCCACGGCACCAGCAGCAGCAGCAGCAGCAGTGAGGAGACTTTGGGGAGAAGTTCTTTCTCCTGCTTTCAGACGTGTGCATGTGGCACACGCACTCACACTTCTGCTACTCCACCCTGTGTTGGATAATCACATCCCTGCATTGCACCCAGAGACTTGTGACTGCCCAGCCCGACATGGAAGCAGATACCCATGGAGGGATATCTGTTAGTGGTCACATTACCACTCTTTGTTATAAGAAGTTAAAGGCAAAGTAAATACAAAGTAGATCATTTCCTGCAGGGAGCAACCTGTCCCAGCCCCATGGTTGGGCTCCCAGTCCCGGCTCTCTTCACAGCCGCAGCAGCAGCAGCAGAGAGGAGCCTTTGGCAGGGACAGAGCAGAGCAAGTTCTGCTCCGGCCTCCCCCAGGACTTTGCTCCTTGTGAGCCCTGCAAGCCGCCTCCTTCCCGCTCCTCCCCTCACACCCCTCCTGCTGGGGCAGGACTTTTTCCTGCAAGTCCCAGGGATTAAGGTGAAAGAAAAGCACGTTCCCAGGGCAAGCAGAAACTGTCCCGCTGCTCCTGCCTGAGGCTGTCTGCTTGACCTCTGCAAGAATGGTGCAGGGACTGGAGAGACCAGGTTCTGCAGGCCCAGGGACCGCCCTGTGGGATGGGGAGGGTCTTGGGGAGAGAAAGGAGATGGCAGGAGGCTCCCATCACCCTTGGGACACAACCTGCCCTCTCTCCTTTCCTTCTCTGGGGCGGTATCCAGCTGAGCCCCAGGCAGCAGCTCCTTTGGTCAGTTTGTCCAAATTGCACTAGAGCTAACCAGAGCAGCAGACGTAGGGTTTGGTGGTGGGTAGACACCAGACACCCATCCAGGTACTCACTCTCCCCCTTCTCCAGAGGACAGGGGGAGAAAAAAAGGCGGAGAAGCTCATAGATTGCAAAAAAGACAGGGAGATCTTTCTATCAATGACCTGCATGCAGGAGTTGAAGCAGCATTAGCAAGTTCGCTGACGATACTAAAGATGGAGGTGCTTTTGACTCTCCTGAGGGACGAGGGGCCTTGCAGAGGGATCTCGATAGATTGGAGCCCTGGGCAACCATCAGTGGCATGAAATTTAACAAAACTAATACCAGATATAATATATATATATAGTATGTTAGATATAATTTTTTTATGAATGAAGTAAGCCTGTCAGTGTTTAAGAGCCATTTGGACAACACTCTTAATAACGTGCTTTATTTTTTGGTCAGTCCTGAAGTGGTCAGGCAGTTGGACTAGATGATCCTGGTAGGTGCCTTGTAACTGAAATAGTCTATTATTTTCTAAATGCACATGATCACAAATTTTCTAGTTAATACCAATGGGAAAAAACCCGCCGTTCTAAATTTTGAGCATGTTATGAAATAATGCTGTTCTGCTGTGTCATTCAAGGCATTGCTAATGAGAGAAAGCATGGAAGAAATTATGGAGGAAATAATTATTTTGCTAGAGGAATATAATGGAAATTTTTCTGATGCTTTTCATTCACTGGCTGTATTTTATGTCTGAAAAAACCTTTATAATTCTTACATTGGAAGTAAATCCCTAATGTAAGAAGAAGAATTACTAGGGTCTTATATCACAACTGAATTAACATCTTTTTACCTACCTAAAGACATCTAACTCCTAAGATTTTAAGGGTGAATAGTAGCATGTTGGCGTTCTACTATTACTGAGAAATAAATATTCTTGCTTATCTCAGCATATGAGCCACTTTGCAGTCCTGTTTCAAACTAAATTGAAAGCTTTTGTACAATAGCTGTTACATTAAGTTGGTAGGTTCTCAGCACTCTGAACCTTTGCATTCACAACCCTATTACTAATTTTCATGTTCATAAACGTGGAATAAAAAGGAAGGAAGATGTCAGATTCAAAATTGTTTTATTTATTTCTGTTATATGTCTCATGGTATGTTTTTAATATAATATTCTTAACAGTAAAAATAGCTAAAATATGCTCTACTTAATTCTAGAATCAGCAGCTAAGATGAAAATACCAAATATATATCAAAAAACTGTAAAAGGCACAAGTGCAATGGAAGAGGTGAAAACCCGAATATTTCCACACCTAGATAATCTAGGATAAGGGATATTTTATATGCCCAGAGGATGGAAAAAACCCTGACCTGTGACAGGAACATGAGAAGGGGGAAAAAATACACTTTAACTCTACAAATTGGGTATTAGCTTGCAATTTAAGTTTGGGAACTGGACATAAGAAGCCATTCCCCTTTGGAAGCAACATATATAGATGTAGTTAATTGCAAGTACCTGAGAAGAAATGTAAAAAAAAAAACCCCAGAAACCTCACTGTGGATCAGTGAAAGGAGGATTCCTTATTTCTCCATAAAGCAATCAATAAAAAGTTTGAAGAGCAGGTTAAATAGCTTGCGAATGTAACGCAGATTAGTTAAAAACTATTCAGAGTGTATAAACACAGTGGAAATATCCCAGATGTAACTCATCTTCAGGCATTCTCCTTTTAACTTATACACACTGTTTTCCATGACTTTGTCAAGTTACATCCTAAAAAATATTTAGTTCATTGCTCTCACTGTTGTATTTAGAAGACTATTCCGCTAATCAAATTATTAAAATCTTCTGATGCCTTGCTAAAAGGAGGTAAAATACATTTGCTTTGGCATATGCTTTTCTGAACAACATCATATCCCTTCTATACTTGTTTGATTAGGCTTAACTGAGACATTACCAATACAACAGTAGCAATGAAAAATGTAATTAAGTTTTTCCGCCTTTTTTGAAAACAGGGGTGTTTTAGTGAACACCAGAAGTGTACCCACACAATTTAAATGAATAGCCAAGATTTAAAAAATGCATAAATGGATAAAATTAATAGTATTGATAAGACGTGTGAAGGAAAACTGTATGAAAACGTTACATGCAGAATGTGTACTTCTCAGGAGGAAAAGAACATGCATTTGCAAAATGCAGTAAAAGGCAGACAGTGCTTGTACCAGTCAGACAGAACAACTGTTTTTATTTCAGTTATTAAGGAAAAAACCTGTTGCACTTCAGTGAGAGAGGAGTTGTAGAAAAAAAGTAGCTACAATCCAAATTAGCTTCAAAAAGCATTTCCAAAGCTTGGGGAAAATGACCTGATTATGTCATCTGCTAGCATCTCATATTCTGTCTGGTATTGTTAGTATTTCTTTTCCCTCTGATTGACTAAAATCAGTTGAGATTACTTCTGAATATTTTTGCTGGGCAGCTAATCATTTAAAATTATATACTGGGGAGTAAACAAACCCCACACCCAGTTCCACACATAACTCAGCTAGTGGGACAGACAAAATGAAAATGGCTAAGGCTAAAGAAAATTGTATACATAATCTCACAGGAACCTTTAGGAGATTAGGAACTTGGTTTTACTCTCACACTATATGCATACCAGTTAACACCTGTAGAGTTATCCTTGACTTGACTAAAGAAGACAGAAATCAGGCCTTTGATCTTGTCAAAATTCTCACTGTTCTCTTCAGAATTGGAACTAATTGAAAACTAAACTTTATCTTTTCATTTCAAAATAATTTGAGGGTCAGTTAATTTTTCTTGGCCAGTTAAATTTTTAATAGGTACTTCAGGGAAATGGGATAAATGCATAGTGCATGATATATCGGAGTGAAAAGTACAGGTTTTTTTGGTTTTAATTTCCTAACAGAATTTGTTCAGCTGTTTTGTACTTAGCATTTCAGCATCCTATTTTATTTACTCACTGTCTATAAAACATGTTGCTGTTAAATTACATTAATTGCATCTATACAATAAGCAGCAACACAAGAAAAAGAAAAACATATTTTGAAATGTGTTTCATTTCGGCTCACTGCAAAATTTGCTGTTGATGTTGGCAGCTGGACATATCATTGAGAGTTAATTAGCTATCAATATGGGACAGAGTTTGCAATTTAAAAGATTTGTATTTTAATATGCCACAGGGAAAAACGTAGGTACTGTGTCTATTACCTAGAATGTGCTGAATGGTTTCTACGGTCGTGAAACTTACAAGGAAAACTTTCATATAGATGTCAATTTAGAAAAAATCCCAAACCTTACATCTTGACTTTTTGGATGTTCAAGAATATTAGCAATAAACAGATCATTTATATATTTTTCAAATATTTGCTTTCTAAAAGCATGCATTGAATTAACCAGGTAAAATGTGTAAGAGCTACAGCAGCAAGTACTGGTCTAGATTATTCAAATGGATGAACAATTTTCCAATACTTTTCAAGGGTAATTCTCAAACTCAACTTCTTCTATGGATTGGAGAAAAATGGAGACATTTTTTAGAATATGTAAACATTATTCAAGAGAAAGACTATGGAGTTATCTTTGGTATCATTGTTACCTTTTAACACCTACTATAATTATTTCTATCTATTGGCACAAGGCACTCAAAACACACATGACTGATTTGCAACCCTGAAATTTTCAGGGTCTTTTCATAGTTTTTCCCAACGGAACCATTTACAGAAGCTCTGCTTTGACTGGTCATCGTCTTGAGCAGGTCAGAGTTGTTTAGAGGAAACCAAACTATATCACAGTAGCTATCTATTGAGATTACATCCAATTCTGAAAGTAGAATAATGCAGATGTGCAGTGCAAAAAAATATTATAAAGAAAAGAAAGTATGTTACTATAGACTGGATTTCTTAGGAAAAGAAAATAGAATTCGCCTGGAGGTCAAATACTGGAAGAATCTAAGCTTCATTACCTATCCCTTACTTCTGTCCATTGTGCTTCTAAACCTGTTCACATTTTAAGAAACATGGAAAATTTGGTATAACTTGCTTGTTACTTAAAGTTTTCTCTGTTGATCAGGTAATGCCTAAACCTGACATAAATATACCAAATAAAAAAAATAGGAAACCTGCCCTTTTATGTCTAAGATACATTCGACAGTAAATCTCAAAATGCAGTCCTTGCTAAATCATGTAAATGCTGCATTTTTTTATTATCAGCAGATCTAATCTTTTCATGTAACTGACAGCAAAAATAAAAGTTATTTAGTCTTCCCACTCCTGTTAGAACTGTAGAAACAAAGCAACTATCACAGCATAATCAAGTCTTTCTCTGACTCATTTGCCAGCAGCAGAATTATTGAACTATGCAAACAATGGCCTCAGCTTACTTGTCTGCATTGCAGCCGAGGGCAGGATTTGCAAAGGTTACACACAGAGTCATAGGGTAGTGTAAGCACTAAAATTGTCTTTCTTATCATATTGAATAATGTAGAAGGATGTAATGAGACTTTCTTTTCCAAATTTAATTTGAAATTGGAATATTTAGGAAAAAAACATCTAACTTGTGAGACAAACAACAAAGAAAAATTAAAGCTGATTTTATTTAGATCAAAAAAACCCCTGAGAGTTCAGTAGTGAAATTTCTTCTATTATTTTTTTCTTAAAATATCAGTCAGCTTCAATGAACTGTGATCAAGTTTAATATTTTGTAACCGATGTTCTAAACCTTTAAACTTTCGTCATCAAAGTCATTGTATTAGAACTCAAGTTGTTGTATTAGAACTCCCTTTCATTTCACAAAAGAACAGCAAGTAACTGCTGTAACCAATACAAAGAAACATAAAAAACAAGAATGGGAAAGAAGATAAATTCTGCTTTTCCTGCATAAGATATGAATCTCAAACAAAGGCAAAGCAAAATAAAACCCAGATGCTCGTGGTAAGTGATTCTGAGCCACTTATCACATGTCATTTTTTTTCTGGGCTCATTTCCTACTACTTATCAGCTGCAAAAATGAATATCAATAAAAATTTTGGCAGAAATGGTATGGTATTAGCAGGAAAGAATTCAGACACACTAAGTTAGGATAAAGAAGCGTCTGATGAACCTTATACACTTCTTGCTTATTTACAAGGTTCTGTGAATGTTGGCAAAGTCACAAACAGCTGAGGCCAGAGGATATAAAATACTTCAAGCTTCAGACATGATAATAATTGAGTGTCTTGTATTTGATCTTTTTCAGAGGTGTCACAGGCAAAAGAAGCCAAGTCTCCAGAGTAAACTCACAAAGCCTCACTTCCCTGTGGGCGAAATGGGAGAAGACAACTACATTTTTCCAGTTTTGTCTGGGTTATGTTTCAGTGATCATATTCTAGGTTTTGCACAAGGGCAGTCAGAAGGATAAGCAATAGCTTTACTAACAACAGCTATATTCCCCTCTGTTAATCTGAACTGGGAGCATGATATCTGTCTCAGATAATTACCTAGTGTAGATTAGGTATTCAGACAGAATGTCAGGGTATTTGCTGGATGTGTGTATGTTTTCACATGGTCTTCCCTTTCTTTTTTCACCTTGTCAGTAACTGGTTTCTTTCTCTCTCACTTTAGGCTGGGATGCAGCTGGCAAGTGACGAAAAAAGATTATGTTTTCCATCTTTTACTTCTCTAAATAGGTACATTTAGAGGACTAAACTGTCACCTTCAGATTGAGAATTCAATCTAATGTTACTATGCATTTATGTAGTTCTTAGTCCCAGGAGGTAGGCTCTCTAAAGTGCATTGTATAATGAATAAGAAATCAAGATGCCAATTGTCAAGGGATTCTGATCTATTAAAAATCATGTTCCTGAATATTGATTTATTTCATCAAATGACTTCAATTTCCCATTTCTGCAAAACTGTTTCTGTTTGTTTTTCTTTTGCTTGTTTGTGTTTCTCCACAAAACTTAACAGTGAAATATAACTCAAAACTTTTGAAAGTGTTTTATTTACATCACTTTAGCTGTGGACTGTTGGGAGATTAGAGAAGATGACAAAATTTATCTCATTTTGTCTGAGTCATGTCTTAGAATCATGCTTCATTCTCCTTTGTTCCCCCTTCCCTGAAGGTCCTTACTTTCAGAGTGAGAGAAAGAGAAATCAGAGAAGGACAATCAAAACTTCAAAAGTTATTGTAAAACACAATGCTTGTCACTCTCTGGACACCATCTGTAAAAATAAAGCAACTGAAATAGCATGCTGATTGGGCTAGTTTCACATTACTGACAAGAACGATTGGGCTAGTTTCACATTACTGACAAGAATATTCACAGAATCACAGAATCACAGAATCTTACTGGTTGGAAGGGACCTTCGAGATCATCGAGTCCAACCACATTAAAAACAAACAAACAAACAAAAAAACACCACAACACACAAAAACAAACAAAAAATCAAACAAAACAACAACAAAAAAACCCACAACAACAACAACAACAAAAACCCACAAAAAAAAAAGAAAAAAAAAAAAGGACCCACCAACTAAACCCCACACCCACAACCTCACACACAACACCCTACCACAAACCAACAATCCCGGGCACTAGAGCATGCCCTGAAGAGCCATGTCTATGTAGACGTTTCTTAAATACCTCCAGGGATGGTGACTCCACCACCTCCCTGGGCAGGCTGTTCCAGTGCTTGACCACTCTCTCAGTAAAGTAATTCTTCCTAATATCTAATCTAAACCTCCCTTGCCGCAGCTTCATACCATTTCCTCTGGTCCTGTCGTTATTCCCTTGGGAGAAGAGGCCAACCCCCGCCTCTCTACAGTTTCCTTTCAGGTAGTTGTAGAGGGCAATGAGGTCTCCCCTCAGCCTCCTCTTCTCCAAACTAAACATGCCCAGTTCCCTCAGCCTCTCCTCATGTGACTTGTTCTCCAGACCCCTCACCAGCTTGGTGGCTCTCCTCTGGACACGCTCCAGCACTTCAATGTCTTTCCTGTAGTGAGGGGCCCAAAACTGAACACAGTACTCGGGGTGAGGCAGCACCAGTGCTGAGTACAAAGGCACGATGACTTCCCTGCTCCTGCTGGCCACGCTATTCCTGATACAAGCCAGGATGCTGTTGGCCTTCTTGGCCACCTGGGCACACTGCTGGCTCATGTTAAGCCGGCTGTCCACTAACACTCCCAGGTCCTTTTCTGCCGGGCAGCTTTCCAGCCACTCAGCCCCAAGCTTGTAGCGTTGCTTGGGGTTGTTGTGACCAAAATGCAGGACCCAGCACTTGGCCTTATTAAACCTCATCCCATTGGCCTTGGCCCATTGATCCAACCTGTCCAGAAAAAATACTGTTGATATTGTAAACTTTTTCTTTGTACAGATTTAACTGAAAGGTATTATTTTATTTATATTTGAATCTACTATTTTTCCTAGTAGATTTCTTTCATTAAAATGACATAGTAAAAAAAAAAAAAAAAAAAAGAGAGAAAAGACACACAAACCCTACACCAAGATATCTTTCTCATTTTGAAGTCAGGTATGACCACATTTTAACTTGCCTCCACCTATCTTCTACACAAATTTCTCATATACATGTTATAAACCTGCTATCCAAGGTTCTTTCTTGACCACCAGCTTTCCTTTCCTCCTAAACACCTCCCAAATCCATATGCAAACCCAATGGAAGTACAAAAAATAATGATACAAAGTAAGACTTATGACCGTAAAGCCCAATGCAAAGTTAACATATATAGTTGGTAGAATCAAGTGAAAATTGTGTTTTATTCTGTCAATTGGAAAGATACAGAACCTTGTAGATATATTTTATTATGTAATTAATTAATTATAAAAATGTAAGTACATTGAGTTGCTAGTTAAGGAGAAAAGTAGGTGACAAAAAGACTTTAAGAGTATATAGAAATAGGTGAAATCATTTTTTTATGAAAGATGACAGTCAAAATGCCAAGCACTCCCTATGTGCCAGCAGACATCTGATTCAGTCAAGGCTACAAAAAGATGGACCTGCAATGTATGGTGAATCATTGAGACATACAACGATTTCTAAATGCTAAATTGCTTTGTCACACTTAACAATGTGTGCTCCAGGAGAGATTCCCTACTCTGTTGATGTTCCTGGCAATTCAAGTGAAAGACAATTTGTTACTTGTCTGCATTTTTGTAGTCTGCAGTTAAATGAACAATAAATTTCCTAAAGAAGATTTTCTAATAGAAACATTAATGTAAATGAAACTAACATTTTCTTATAGTAGAATATTAATTCCAGAAAAAATTAGAAACAAAAGAGATTCCCATATGAAACCGTAAAACACATAGTTCACAGTATGGTCATGGGCAAAATAATTTAGAATGGATTTGGACTAAGCTTTTCAACCAAAAACTAGACAAGCATAAAATAGATGTAGTTACATGCGGGTATGTGCTTGTATCATTTCTTTTAATTCTAATAGATTATAGGGTTTTGTTGGACATTTGCCAGTGGGTATAACCACAGTTGCCATCAAAAGAAAAAAATAATTAGAGTAGCACAGATCACCCAAGGCTTATTCTCTGAGCCCTCGTTCAAAATGCACAGATAAGCATTTTATTTCTAAGCATTGAGAAAAATGGTTAGAACCAGGAACAAAAGTAATGAAATAATGAAGGAGAGGAGGAGGATGAGGGAAGATTTGAATGGAGTAATTCTTTCATATTACCGAAGCTTATACAATATGTGAAGAAGGGACAAAAACTAAGCAAAATCAATCAATGTGCATGCATATTCTTGCCTATGCACAAAATATTTGTGTATGCACATACAAACATATATGAACATATTCATACACATGCATTTATATATGTATGTATAAAAACAAAATAGAGATTGGTGTAGAAGGAATTTATAACCTACTTGGGAGAAAAAAATAGGAAGTTTTCCTAACTGAGAGTGAACAGGAAATTTGGGTGGGTAACAAGAACTGATGAAAATCTAAACAGGGTGCTAAAATGTCCCGAATGACTTGTAGAAACCAAACAGAAAACTGTGTTGGGGCTGACATATTTATCTGGGTTGTGCAGGTCAACTGCCTTATCCCCATCTGACTGCACCATGAAGGACGTGTTTACAATCAAATAGTGATACATTTCCTGTTTTGCAGCCACCACTGAAATTACAGAGATTACAAAACTGACAGGCATTGTCTTTTAAGGAACTTCCAATTACTAGCAGGTCCAACAAATGCATAATTGCTGAAAAAAACTAGAAGAGTAAATTACATGAGTGTCAGAATAAATCATTAATTTTCCAGCTATATTTTCTGCTTTGACACAGTTTCAATTTTTTTTATAAATGATGACATATCAAAATGTGAAGAAAAAACATAAAAGATTTTTTTTTATTATTTAAAAAGACACTCCTTAGAAGAATGACAAGCTGTGCAATAAATTGTGCTATTCTAACAAAATATCAGACTGATTAAAAATACCAGAGGAACAGAACATTGTTTCATAAGGCCCTCTTTTCCATGTGGATTGTTAGTGTGGGAGAAAATCCTTGTAATTTTTTGCACTGCTCCCACACATACACCTACACATATCATCACTTGACTTTCAAACTAACAATAGAAGTGTTAGTAGAGCTATCACCATCTGCAGAATGAACTGTGCATTTTTAAGGCTGCAACAATCTCAGACATTAGCAACAGTAGTCATATAGACAGAAAGTAATACCCTCTTTCCACAGGAAGAACCATGTAAAGGTCAGTTAATAGACATGTTATCCCAATAAATCATGAACGGAAGTTCCTCAACATTAATGAATTAATTAGTTGGAAGCTTTTTTCAGTTTATGTGGTTTAATATGAAAAAAAGAGCATCCACCTAGTATTGGTGGGAGCAATGAGATAGACCAGCACAGAGATCTCTATCCTCACACAGATCAGCTATTTTGCTCAGTATTTTAATGACCTTGTAGAAAACCTTACAGTGATCAACCAGTAATTACTGCAAATAAAGCTATATGGGGACTGGAAGTTCACTTCGGTAAAGGATTCCTGTATTTATTATCTTTTCTTTTTTTCTAATTAGGAATTCTGACCAATCTACTGCCTGCTGCCCACAAAAATAAAGTCTGTAGTACTCATTCTTTTCTCTAAATTTCTGTGTTCTCTGGTCATTCTGAAGAAAAACTTAGGGCTTCACATGTTTGAGTTCCCTAACTGTATGTAAAATTCTTGTTGCAGAGGGACGAAAGCTTTATGGTGCAGATTGCAAGACTATTGGTGTGGTAATATAGGCTGCTTATTTTCCTTGCTATATCGAAACCATCAAGAAATCCTCAGAGGAAATAAATACTGTCAAAATATTGGAGTCAAGCAGGAAAGGAACGCTCAGAAGTTTACAAAATGATTACGCAGGAAAAAAAAATTACAAGAAAAAAATTACAAAAAAAAATTACAAGGAAAAAAAAAGTTACAAGAAACACCGTAACAGATAAAAATCAGGCCACAGAATAACAGAACTGGAACGTAAATTCAGTTCCAGAAGGACAGTTAAAGGACAGTGTACAGTAATGCAGACTTATGATTTCTGGCCTAGAACAATGTATGCCTATCTACCACTGGAACTGAACACAAAGCATTCCCATACACTTCATTTGTAGACTAGCAGTGTAGGATGATGGATGTGCCTGTCAGGATTATTTGAATTTAACTGAATAAATAAAAAAAAAATTAAATCCTCCAGTTTCTAAGTATGCTTCCCTAAACATCCTTAAGGATATGTTTTAATTATAAATATTAAATATATTCCCTTCCCTTCCCTTCCCTTCCCTTCCCTTCCCTTCCCTTCCCTTCCCTTCCCTTCCCTTCCCTTCCCTTCCCTTCCCTTCCCTTCCCTTCCCTTCCCTTCCCTTCCCTTCCCTTCCCTTCCCTTCCCTTCCCTTCCCTTCCCTTCCCTTCCCTTCCCTTCCCTTCCCTTCCCTTCCCTTCCCTTCCCTTCCCTTCCCTTCCCTTCCCTTCTTCCTTTTTTCCTTTCTTATCTTTTTTTTTTCTGTATCATCTGTAATCAAAGAATGAAAACACTTCACCATGTACTTAAACATCTTTACCAAGAACAAAAATTCTGTAATATATGTGAAGAGCTTAGAGGCCCCGATGTTTTGAGGGATGTGTGTATGGAAACTTACACTGCCTTGAAAGGTCTTTCTTACAGCTGGCATTTGCTTTGAACAATTGTGTTTCATTTGGCTGCTACAATGTGGTATACTTGATAAAGTAGGCATACAAGTGATATCAAGGTTATCTTGAGTTCAGCAGTCTGCCGTTTCCCTTTGTTGACCTCCCTCTTCACTGCAACACAATCTTTCCTCTAGACCTGCCTTTCTTTAGGTTTCCAAAAGAAGTCAGCCAATTAATGATAAATTGGGTGGGTAACAGTGTAATACAGAAATGCATATATATATATATATGGGCTACGTTTTATAAAATTCAAATGTGAAATCTTTTAGATTCTTAAAGCTAAATAGCTGTAGCACACCAAAAACCCCCTATTACTATTCTTTATTACTCATTCTCACCTCCATTTACACCAACCTTTGTCATGAGTACTACTATGCAAATTGAATAATTTTCTTTCTTTTCAGATACAGGACAGGTATTATTCACCAAATAAAGACTATTTGAAAGAATAAAATTATTTACTTTGTGGGTGAAATTAATTGAGTTCAAAGCAAAAGATTTCTTTTCCAAGGAATTTAAAATGCCTTATGTTCCATCTCTTCTATGAAGAATGGAAAAATATTTTAGTCAAAAATGAGAAAAAGAATAGAAGGGTCATTAATGAAATAAAAATAGCTATGTGCACTCTTATCTGAAATAGCTGTGGTTTTTTTTCTTTATTTTACTATCTTGTTTTGATGATGCAATACCTCCCTGTCTTTGGGTTGATCTGAACTGAATAATTTTTCAGTTTGCTCAATGAACCAAAAAAATTGTGCTTGCTGTTCTTCTTTTAGTATCTCAGGAAAGTACTTGGGCTGCTATAGAAAAAGGAAAGAACCCATTTAATTTGAATTTGTTGTACAAATACACAGGTCAATTTTTCCTTATAATTTGGAAAATCTGTAGTTTTGACTAGTGGGATTCTAGGGTTTCTGTGTTCCAGAATCTCAACTCAATACCAGAGGAAGGTACTGTAATCATCCATGTAGTTATCAGTTTCTTGGTATGTGTATGTGACTGAAAGTTAGGAAGGAGAGCAATAAATCTTTTGTTGAGCAAGACTTTCCTTAGGAAAAACCTGTTCTGAGGAGTTGTATGGACAACTTGACTGGAGAGAGATGCTGACATGCCAGGTTTGGGGAGATTCACATTGGAAGAGACTGTGATATTGTACCTTGCCATATATTATTCTTTCAAAACTCCAACAGTGTTTGTCCCAATAATATTTTCACTTGTAAGTCTGGTTGACTTTCTCCTCTGGGTGTCTTGAAGCAACATTCCAGCAAGGGACCTGGGACTCAAGCTATCCAGAACATAGCTTGCTACTGTCCTACAAAAGCAGACACTGGTTACCAGTCACCTGTGAGTTGCCAGTGATAAGTTAATTTCTGAGACCCCTAAATGCCATACTCATAAGAGTGAGGTCTAGCTGTTCATACTACAGTCGCAGTTTTAAAAAGATTTTTCTATTGATAGAGTTGGGCTCAACAAATACTCCTTTTACTGCCATTCTCTGCTTCTGAGTCTCAGCGACAGCAGTCTTTCCCTCTGCAGTTACATTTATTTTTACTATGACATAGTTAGCTTTTGCCAGTGGAGTATTGTGCAATAAGCCAACACCTTCTGCTCCCTGCATAAGATGGTAGATGCAAAAGGAAGTTGGAGCTAAGCACATGTGGCTGTTGTTATGGATAGGAAGATGGTTTTGTCATTAAGATGAACCTTATAAGACCTAGATTCAATAGTGAAATCATGTACAAATCAACTCTGAGTAAGCCAAAAGCTTCAATTATATTGACTCATTTCCAGAAGGAGATCCTTGGAAAAGGGAAAGGGACTGGAAAGAACCTGATGACAGGGAGCTGTTGAGATGAATGTTTTTCTCATCAGTGTAGGACAGTTAGAACAAAGACAAATAAACTCAGAGCTCCTGAATGTGGCAAGAGATAGATGCACCCTGCTATGGCAATGTCAGCTCAATCACTCCTTGCATTGCTTTATGTTCGAATGAATTCTGCATTGGACAGGGACTATAAAAAATATTTCTCCAATATCAGCTAGAGCTGTGTTAAAAAATAACATAGGAATCCAATGCCTTATGCATTTATTTTAGAAGTATAATTGGATGGAAGTACAGATTTTTGATGTAAGTTTGATATAGAAATTTATAGCTTTGTAAAACCAGCATGAGTTTTATACAAATATATATAAAATACTAGCAATAAGTTATTGTTGACACTGGTTATGGAGCCACAACATTTCACAACTTGTGAAACAAATATTATAATTTATTTGAATAATTTCCTGTTGATATTATTAAAATACTATGTGTTTTACCCAAGACAAACCAAAATCAATTACTTGACTTCATATTTACATTTACATATTTATGTATTTTTATCTGTGGGAAAACATAACTAGAAATAAGATATAGTGTAACTCATTTTTTTAAAGACTATATTTCACATATGGTTTATAATTCAAAATATTACAGTATATTTGAGCAACTAATCCTCAAGTAGAATCAGCTTTCAGAATTTCCTAAATCTGCCCAACATGTCTAGAGATCAGAATTGAATAACTGAGGGATTTTTAAAAATTTTTTCTTTCATATGCATGATTGACACCAAAGGCAACAGGAATATATTCAAAGTGCTTGCTAATCTATGCAAAAGTTTACTAATAAAGGAGAAATATATGTCCTTTAAACATAAGGCACAGGTGGCATTTAAGATTAAAAATATTTCCAGTATACCTATGTCTTTAGAATTTAGGATTACTGTTATAAAAAAAATATTCGAAGTCACAGACAACATTATCTCCAGCAGAAATATCAAAAGTTTATAATAAGTTACAGAGCAACTGTATGTTAATAATCTGTTGTTTAGGAAGGAGACACATGATCTAGGAACTGGATTATGGCACAGAGAAATTTACAAGACAGATTTAGCATTACTATTTAGAAGTTAAACTCTCCTTCACACAGGATGGTGAAAGAAAAGTGGATACATTCAACCAAGTATAATCAATATAGTCTGTGCTGTATCAGATGTTTAAAAGAAGAGGTAATAACTTCAGTCAGGACCACAACTGATCTTTCAGGCTGAAAGAACAATTGCCCGAAGACCCCTGTCATCAGGGAGAAGTGATGCAAAGCCATGTATCAAATCCCACTATATCTGAAGTTATATCGGGATATGAATATGGAATACAGAACTTTCTAACAAGTACAATACACACAAACATGAAGTAGTCAACAGCAAAAACCAGCATTCATTCTGTTTATTCAAAGTAGAAAAAATTAAGACATTTCTATTTCTTCTTATATATATTATTTATTGTTTTCTGAACTAGAACAGAAGTGCTTACAGTTGGTTACTTACTGAAAAGCTATCTCAAGGTCAATGCCTTTTCCTTTTAAATAACAACCAGGGGCCCTTTCTATAATTTATTAGTATGAAAATTAATCTAAAAAATTAGTCTATTAGCACTTACATTTATTTTTAATCGGAATGATAGAATAATCAAGAAAAAAAAATGCTACTCATAGATTCAGGTAAATCTTTTTTCCTAATACTTCTAATTAATAAGATTAAACTATTTGCAGAGCTACATATTCTCCTGCCCCAAGCACATGCTAGAAAAGAGTGGAAACCTACATTAATGACTTTAATAAGACAAATAAGAAATGAAGCAAAACAGAATTAAAACACCTTTGTGTGAACAATGGACTCTCTCAATGCACAAACCAAAAGCAAAACAAACAAATGAAAACCCTAACAACAACAATAAAATTTTTTCACCAAACTTTTCACATTTGTGTGATTAAGGAAAGTTGATCAAGGGCAGCGTTTTCAGAAGATGGTCAAAAGATAATACTTTTTAAGGTTTAAGTGTTTAAAAATAAATATCCACTTGTACACATAACGAGAGCCCTTTTTTGTTATCCTATTCAGCTAGACGTGTTACTACTAGAAGAAGTATATGTTGAATATATAAGGTCTCAAAGTAAGATTTTTCCCCAACAAGGATTACTCCAACACTGGAGTCCTCTACTTACGTTGTACCATGACTTTGATTTGATGTAGACCTACAAAGATTAATATGAATAAATATCGTGGTGATAGAAAAACAATATTTTCAGATGATAGCAGAGGTCTGCATCATCGTGTATGAAATCTAAATTAATTAAATTTCTGGAGAACTCCATTTACGTAGTTCTTAGAAATAAAATCAGTAGATTATTTTGAGATCTGATTTTAAAAACCATACAGAAATTACATTTTAAGAAAATCTTTGGTTATTTGTGTAACTGTTTTAAATGCAGAAAAAAATCAATAATAACTTTTAGAAATATTGAAATGAAAGTTTTTCCTTCCCTCATACACACATCAAATTAGAGACAAATTGATGTAAATTACTTGTATGATCTCTTCTAGTATTCCAGGATTGCATACATATACACAGAAATACGAAAACTAAATGAACACAGGTTTTTTTCTAGATAGGAGGTGTAAAGCTTTAAAATAGTTTCTGAGGAAATTTTATGACAGTTTGGCTTGCACTTCATCTTGAAGGTTTTCTTTAAAGAGAATAAAATAAAGATTTACTTATTCCATGTCCATATCAAAACAATCAATGGCAAAGATTTTGTTTGATTTCAGCCTTTCCAATAGATTTTCCATTCAGGTAATTTGAAGAGGAAGGGTTTATCTGGGTACAGACTTATAGAATAGAATCATAGAATCGTTAAGAGTTGGAAAGGACCTTGAAGATCACCAAGTTCCAACCCCCCTGCCATTGGAAGGGACACCTCCCACTAGGTCAAGTTGCTCAAAGCCTCATCCAGCCTGGTCTCGAACACTTCCAGAGACAGGGCATCTACAGCCTCTCTGGGCAACCTGTTCCAGTGCCTCACCACCTTCACAGTAAAGAATTTCTTCCTAGTATCTAATCTAAATCTCCCCTCTTTCAGTTTAAAACAGTTACTGCTTGTGCTATCACTACACTCCCTGATAAAGAGTCCCTCCCTGTCTCTCCTGTAGGCCCCCTTCAGGTCCTTCCTATGTTGAGGACACAGTACTCCAGGTGGGGTCTCATGAGAGCAGACTAGAGGGGCAGAATCACCTCCCTTGACCTGCTGGCCACACTTCTTTTTATGCAGCCCAGGATGCGCTTACCTTTCTGGGCTGCCAGCACACATTGGCACAGCTCGTGTCAAGATTCTCATCCACAAACACTCCCAAGTCCTTCTCCTCAGGGCTGCTCTCCAGCCATTCTCTGCCCAACATGTATTTGTGTCTGGAATTGCTGTGACTTCTTTCATCTCTGGCTTTCACCTCCATATGTGGAAAGGTAAACATCACACGGGTGTCTACAAGTGGGTACAATCTTTATGACTCTGTTATAATTAGTGAAGAGGTGATCAGTTTACCTGAAGAGGCATTTGGCTGACTGTCTATTAAGGTATCCACCTATAGGTAGCTCAATGTTTTTCTCTAGGTTCTATTGACAACTGTGAATAAATTTCCACTAGAAATAAGGAGAGGCTAGGTATGCAGGAGCATGCATTAACACTTCTGTCCAGAAACCTAAATTCAGGGTTCAGAATCTTAGTAGAACTGAACTGTGATTAGCAAAGTAGAAGAAAATTCTTGCGCTCCCTTCAACCCCTACAATGCAATGTTCATTAAAAAACCCAACAAAAACCAAACCAACCAACCAACCAAGAAAACCCCTCACCAAATATGTAATGACTCTTTACGTCAATAAAATGCAAGTGGTTCCAATGTCAGAGTAGATAATCTGGAAATAAATTCACTATCCTTCACTACCTTATTCAGTCCAAGTCATGGTGTAGTCATGAGTTTGTTGTTTTGTCATTCTTCAAATTACATATTGAAAAGGGGCAGCTTTAAAGAAACCTATCATTAACTAAACCAGAATGCTGAACAAGTTAAACAAAGTAATAGTCAGATGGTCTTCTCTCAGTTTGAAAAATACATCACAGTCATAGAAGTCTCTGACTTTAATATTGGGAAGTAGGTTTAAAGACAAGACCTGTAATGACTGTAAAGATCTGGAGATAAAAGTCACTATTGAAGTAATTCGATATCACTGAATAGCGTATGTCCATTATAACTGACTGGGAGCTTTATTTGCAGACTAAATGACAATTAATGAATAAAACCTCATCTGGAAAGGGTGGGGTTTTTATTAGCTAAATGACAAAATTTTTTTCAGTGAGTGTAAAACCGCTCAGATATAAATAGATGAACTTTTTATGGAATTGAAGGAATAGAGATCTGGTGTCTTCATAGGATTTTCATTAAAAAGTTCTCTTGAATTTCTTTATTTTATCTTATTTTAGTTTAGGTTTTGTTTTATTTAATATTTTTTTTCACCATAAGGTTCATTTGCTTGTCAGTCTATTCATAATTTCACATACTGAGCTACAGGAGGAATTGCTGTCAGCAGCATTTGGTTTTAATGTAACATATTTAAACAGACTTGTTTTTCAGTCCTTGTCTGAGTCAGTATGAATCTCAGTTGCTTAGAGAACACACAATCTTGCACGCAAGTTGTGTATTTATTAGAATACAGCTATAAATCTATGTATACTAGACCCTAATTTTCAAACGCTGTCATTTTAACCATAATCAAACTAAAATAAGTTAGACAAATAAGCCAGAGCTAGCTTCAACAAAGTCAAGCTGTCTACCAGCTGTTTATTCAGCTCATAAGGCACTTAATACAGAAAAAAAGGGAATTTGATATTTTCTGGTTTTATGTTAAACCATGTTGGCTCTTCACCTCCTTACCTCTTTATACTATCCCTTACACTGTCAAGTGTAGCCAGTCACAACAAAAATCCACAAGTTTTACCGACAATAGACTGGGCAGAAAAAATTAAAGCTCATTATGCTTACTAGGTAACCAGATTTCCAGAAATTATTATTGTGTTCAACAAAATAATTTACTCTAATGAAGTATGCTAGTGGAAGTTCTCACAGTATTTGGAAAAACCTCTGTTATCTTATCAAACCTTTATTACTGTAATCCTGGTGACTTTGTTTCTCTCCCATAAAGCTTTTCCATATGTCCCAGTTTGAAGTAAAACAGAGCCAACTTACTGTTCTGTAATTTTACATCTTGGCTAGGCCTCTTCTAACTTTCTGGAAATAATGGCATATTGTGGAGAAAACTGCCCATTGTGAGAGTGATAAGACCAATGTTTGTACTTCACGCCAAGGGACAGTATGCAGAGAGGCCCTTGCTTATACTTATTGCTATAACAACCAAGGTCAGCCAATTTCAATATTTGCCCCATTGGAGGGTCAGAAACGGAAAAAGCGTAGAGGACAGGTGACCCAAACCTGACCAACTGCGCTATTCCATCCCATCTACCCCATGCTCAGTATAAAAGCTGAGGGATCAAAGGGTCAACTCTTTTTTCAATGGCTGACATGCAAGGAGGACCCTGTCTGTTCATCTGCCTTTGATCCCGATCCGTGTGTTCCTGACTCCAGAGCTGGAATCCAGTTCCCATCCATCACTGAGTCCAGTCTGGGACTTGCCCAGTGCCTGCCAGTGACGTCATCCTGGGGGCTTGATACAGTTTTGTATATATTGTATATCTATTTCATTATTTCCTTTTTTTTTTTATTTTATTTTAATATTAATTCTTCATTAAAGTAGTTTAGTTCATTCCAAACTTCTAAATTTCCTTATCTCTTCCTCTCCTCTCATTTGGGGAGCGGGGGAAAGGGCCATCTGTTATTCTGGTTTTGGTAAATTTGTCTGAAACCACTACACCATAGAAGAGAAAATGTGACTGATTCAACCACAGCAGTAATTTGGAAAGTAGGTGTAAGAAGTAAGTAAGATTCATCAGTTTGGCAAATAGCTTTTTTCTTATAATTTTGAAATATTGGAAACCACTCATGAATGTTGATTGATTTTTCAAACCAGGTTTGCAAATATAGTATTTGTGATCTATGTTTGCTTTTACAAAAAAACTTGCAAGTTCATAGAAACAGTATATTTAAAGTAACGTGAAAATACCCAGGCACAACTGTTTTAGGAATTTAAATGTGCATATTTACACTAGAAAATTAATTGTCATAAACAACCCAAAAGAACTTTTATCAAATTTGTGTACTATATGAAAAGTGACTGAGTTAATCTAGCAATTTATACTATGAAATATTTGTTGATGTAAATGATGAAACTGAAGAAGAGACAGGTAATTTGCTGTTCTACTTATCTTAGGTCTTGGAAGCTTGCTTTGAAATAAGTCATACAATTTTGTTTTTCTAAAGCTGAATATCACTGAAAACGAAACTCTTAATTTGCTTTCAAAGTATCTTTGTCAAGCATCTGAAAATTGAGATACTCAAACTCTCTAGCTCTTACTGAAAAGCAATTTGATACCTTCCCTCCATTGATTCTGCCATATGCACATATCTAGTTTCTATAGAGATCCAGTGACAAACCAGGAAAAGAAATCCAGCATAACGAACACTTGCTTCCTTAAATTACCTGCAGCTATATATAATTTGCACTTGGAAGGGGGCATGTGAGCATGCAGTAAGGGTTGCATTCAGTATGACATGGGTAGATGCAGAGTGGTTGAATAGCTGGAAATGGCTGGTAACTGTGTGATAACCTATGTTCCTTCTACTTCACCTTTCAATGCAGACTGAAACAATTTTACCTTGACTCCAAACTCAGCGCCTAAATGGTAAAATGTACCCTTTGCTGGATAATTGCATTAATAAGGGAGTATAGCATCTTTGAAGACACAGCAGTACCATGAGACTGTGTAAACGGCAGGAATGACCTTTAAGACAATGTTCAAATGATTACATCTCTTTTAATGCAATCTTCTCTGGTAGGGTTACCTGGACACGGATGTTATAATGGTCTTTTGGGACATGCAATTCTGTTCTTCTTGAGTTAATGCCTAAAAATAACACAGTTGAATTGAGGCTTTTTGTTTTCTCCTCTGCCAAGAGGGCTTCAAAAACACTGGCTACCTCTTACAAGACCTGCAAACACTAAATCATTTTCAAACAGAACACCAAAGATAATGTGTAATGTCTCTGAATCACTGTTCTGTTTAAAGATATATTTAATATTTAAGCAACGTACACACTACCAAACTTAAGCAATCAATGGATTTAGTAAGTATTGTAACTATGTTATGCGTTAGCTCTGAAATTCTTTTGTAGTTCTGTAAAAAACCCCATTTTGTAACCGCAATAAAATGCAACATATTCATTGTTTAGCCTGCAGTTCAACACACAGATGAAGAGAGGCACTAACTCTACAGTTAGGTCAGAGCTGTTTTACAGCTGAACCCAACCAGTTCTACACAGATCATGCATTTTGTGCAAGAAAAAAAATTGAGAGAGCAGAAGTGTACTTTTTAAGATGTCTTTAGTATGCCCACCATGCCAGAACAATATATAAATAAATAAATAAATAAAAATGCAACACAACTTTAAAACAGGAATAAAGGAGAGGGATGTGTTCTCTCATGAGACATTTTTGATGAATGAGTATGTTCTGACTGACACCAATCTATGAAGCATACTGATGGTACAATAATTTTTATTAGAAAGCAATGTGTAAAATACTTGGAATAAAACTTCTGTTCTTTCCTTTTTGCAGGTAGGATACAAGAAAAAAGTCAAAACAAGGTTCCAAACAGCCTATTTTTGAAAAGCAAAAATCCTATACAATGTTCTGATTCTGTCTGCTACTGTCTCCTCTGACGTTTGCAGATGAAGCTTCAATCTCATCCCATCCTCAAGCCAAATTATAAATTAGCAGCTACAAAGTAAGTAATTAATGTTTAATTCAATTTATTTGAATGGAATTCAATTTAAATAAGGCAGCAGACATGCAGAGTATATGCAAAACAGTTTTCATGCATACTCATGCCTATCTGTAAGATAGCCAAAAGATACTGGGGCATTTGGCATTGTAAGATTTACTGGCACAAAGTAATTCACTCTGTCCCAGTTTGTGGCCACTTATCAGTACGAGAGAGATTCCTAATTACCCCTCGAAGTCTCAGTCTGGAAATGTTTTGATTCTTCTGATGGGCATGTGCCTCGTTTATATCATGTAATTTTTACTTCTAGAGTTTATGTATTCTGCATACTGGGTATTTTAATAGCATAGCTCAAGGCATCCTAAGAAATAAGTTTTGAAATAGAAACTGATGGGAGAACAGCTTCTTATGGGAAAGCGGTATAATTCCAGTTGACAAATGTACTACAGTTCTTTGACTTATATGCTTTTCTGTTTGTTTTCAACCACTCTTTGGGATATAGGATGGTATCCCATGACTGATAAAAACCCCTAGGATTAAAAGAACTGGCTTGCAAAGAACAAATACTTTGACGACAAAACTCAATGCAATTTAAAGAACTCCCTTTCTAGAAAAATGTTGGAAAGCAGTTCATTTATTCTTCCTTACTTTCACAAATCAGATTTGGTTGATCTATTGTCATTTTCAGGAGTCCCATTCACCTCTCTACTGCTTCTCACTCTTCACATTGTGGAAGAAGAGATAGTCACCCTTAAAATCTCCCTTGACTATTTGAATGAGCAGTCAGTGTGACTTTCCACTTACTGAGGTGATGTAATTCTCCATGGGGGGAAAGCAAAGTGGGAGAACAAACTGCTCCTTCAGATCATTTACTCACATCGCCTGGAAGGCAAAACTCACAGGCCCAGTCGGTAACTTTTTTGCCTGTTCCTGCTCTCTGGCTTCCTGCTACTGATTCAAAAAAATGGCAAATATTTCCTCCAGTTATACTTTTTTTTCTCAGTTCTTTGTGGTGAACACATTCTGCTTTGACACTTTTCCACCTATATATCCTAAAATTACTTTATCAAAGTGGTTTTGTTATTTGTTTGTTTGTTTTCCCCAATAGTGTACACCACTCAATGTTTCCATGTACAGAACATGGAACATAAAAAGTGATTTTTTTTTTTTCTTGTAGGATGGTTTGTTGTTGTTTGTTTTCTTTTCTTTTCTTTTTTTTTTTTTAAGAAAAGTAGAAGACAAAACTTCAGGGAAGAACATTTGAAATAAAACAAAGTAAACTGGAGTGAAGCAGAGCAACTTTGTTTGAAGGGACGAAAAATGTCCAGAAGAATGACGAAATAACAGGAAGTCCTCAATAAGTTCCCTGAAATTTTTTAGAAATCAATTGTTATAGGCAGCAGGTCTAAATGTTTTTATCATATGCTGCTTAAGAACTGAACCAATCAGAATTCAAGACTGGAAAAGATCATAAATCTGTTCATAACACAGAATGTGTTGGATATGAGGAAGGTACATAAGCAGCAAAATTAAAAAGTGGAGGAGAAAACAGTTTGGAACTTGGAGAAGTTTTATTTCAGTTAGAGTGAACTTACAGCTGCAGGAAGTCACTTACTTTCTTTTTATATCTGTGCTTGCTAGATTTCTTCAAAATTTTTTCCTGTTTAGAATTTGAAGCTTTTGAGAGCTGGAGAAGCTACTGTTTAAGTGGGGTGGGGTATGGAAGTTGCTGACTTTTTGTTAGAATTAGAGTGAACAACAAAAAACAGTACCAGAAAAGGGAATTTCCCTTTTAAGAAAATATTGTTTTCAGCAAAAATCCTGTTTTCTGGCTGTCTAGAAAACCTTGAAGTAATCTTCATCCCTGTAATTCAGGTGTCTGTGATCCAAGGTTTCGTTTGATGCCACTTAGCTCTGTGACCTTGTCTCAGTTTTACTAAGAAAATTATTGTTACAATGAGAGGTGTGCAAACTGAAGCCCTGCATAATAGAAAAACACAAAACCACAGATAAGTATCATTGCTGAGAGAGTAGTTAGGAGCTGAACGATTCAAGATGAAAAATATAGACATGAAATATATTGTGGAAAAAAAATGTAGAATTTGAAGTTGTCAATGCGACATCATCAAATCTCAGCACATTTCAAGGGGAAACAGAAATGTTTTCCCAAGTGACTTCCCGGCTATCAAAGATTCTCTGGCTATCTTACTGGGAGTGGGTCAGCATATTAATCCTTAGCTTCCTACTTCATTAGCCCTACATATTTTTGTTTATTCTTAAGTTAGGTATATTCTGCTCAGGGAGTTTCTCTGTGCATCCCTGAACACAAGGGGCCTAGTGGGTATATGAGTGCTACAGTTCATCATTGACTTTATTGGTGCTCTCCTGAATATTTTACAAGGCCACGAATCTTTGGCTAGCAATAAACAGAATCTTCCATGAAGCATCTTTTGACCAGTATGACTATCTAAGGATTTTTATGCCAAGTAATATATGAAACCACTAATTACCTTTTCATTTGCTCAGTTTTGAACTGAGATCTCCAGATGTAAAAGTAATTGTACTTTCTTTGTTACATCTGGGTCATGTCAGAAGTATTATTAGATGAAATAAAATTAGAGTTGTCTAAGTATCTTTCAACCAGTCAGCTCTAAATTCAAATGCATGCACTCTAACTGTTAAATTTGAATTTGGAAAATTTCTTAAAAAATAAAAAATTTGAAAAGTATTTATGGGAACAATTAGGAGGCACACAACTTATTTGCCAGCATGCATCCAGGCCACACATGCAAGGTAGCCTTTACTTCTGATATCACAATAGAGAAACTCATGTTGTTCACATCAGAAGCAGTTTCTGCCTTAATGCAACCGTATGTCAGAAATAAAAAGAAAATACTCATGAATAAATTTGTGTGTCTCATTTGCATATCTGATGCAAGTCCCCTCCTCCAGTCTTTCTATCTGCTGCTGCATGCTGTGAGAATGCTGATACTGCCTTTATCATCTTTTCAATATTTGTTTCTACAACTCTGAACACTCCTGTTTTATATACCCCTCCTCTATCTAAACCATCCACCAACTTTTTTATGCATACTCCTGGAAGCTTCTTCAGGAAGTTAAATTTAACATTGCCAAAACCAAAAATTGTCCATTTACTCTTTTTTGGGGGTCATTATTGACAACATCATTGTCTCTGATCATCCAGCTCTTTGTCTCCTGCTCTGTTAGTTCACACACACCCCTCCAGAAGTTCTGGATGCTTTGAAGACAGTAATTCTGCATACTTGCATTTTCTTAATCAGAGCAAACGACAACAGCCATGCAAACAATTGACTCTTTCCCACATCTTGACTTTACCTTCCTTTTTCTTGTTCTGTGTACTAACCTGAGGTACTCATATCCCAGTCTATCCAAACTTAGCTTCCATTACCTTGCTGTCTGGTATTATCATCTCATAATTTCTTTGTTTCTAATGCTAGTCTACATGGCCCACTAAATCCAGCTATTACAATTGATGTACTGGTGAATGCTGTCAGCCTGTGTCCTCAGTCCAAAATGAATTTTGGAGGGAACTTTGTTCTCAGTGAGGTCTCTACTCATTATTCTGTTCGTGCTTGACACTTATGAATGATACCTAATTATAGTTGCAAAACAGAAAACCAGTGGAATATGTACATATATGTGTCTGTGTGTATATATATGTATGTGTGTGTGGATAACTGCTGATTTCCTAGTAATGTGGGGACCATCAGGGTGTGTTTAACTAACCAACACAAATGCACATATATAGCCAATACAATTGTTTGTTTATAGCTGCTGTTATTCTATTCGCTTCTGCTCTTCCAACATGTTGTGCCATGTCCTCTGAAGCAGGAGACATATTCTTGTGTATTGCTGCAAAAACAAATCCAGTAGAATCTTCAGGTTTATGTCAATCTCTGGGTGCTACAAAGACAACAATAAGTAAATCGAGATGCCATTTGGGGAGTGGAGTTCAGCATTTACATATGTTAATTTGGGAAAGTGAAGGCTTTAATAGTACGAGAGCTTCAATTTGCAAGAAAGAAAGGTATCAAACAGCTGGTGTTGAAATAGCTATCATCATTTTCACAGAAAAAAAAATGTAACTGTTTTATAATGTGTATTGTGGTTTTGCAGGTGACTTGGCAATGAAGAAGAAGTAATTTTCTCCAATGAACTGCATGCTATGTAGTTGTCTGTTGTTACATCTGTTGAAAGATAATCACTATTTAATTCTATTTACTCTGACCATTTTCACTGTTGGTGATTTTTATGTATATTTATTAGCAAAAATCGCCATTTTTCCTTTTTAAAAAGAAACAATAAACATATAAATCTTAGAGTTAAATCTTTTCAGTTACTGTTGTAATAGCAACATTAAAGGTCTACTACACAGATGGGATCATCACAGTGAAATTATCTCTGTTCCTATGCCTATTTAGTTCTGAAGGTCTAAGAGGAAATTTAGCCATCCTTTGTGTTTTGAGTCTCTTATTCAGCTTTGCTCTGCTGTACTAGTTATTTTGGTTTTCTCTCTGGTTTTCTCCTAAAACATTTTTTATGCAAAGGAAGGCTTACTTATAGACAACAGAATGAAAAATTATAGCAATCCAAAGTGATCTAATAATCTAATCCTTAAATAGAAATGTCATCCATGGATCAAAGAGCATTACTAAGTAAATTATATATTAGAACTGGCCAGAGAATGAAAACTGTGTTCCTTTGCTGCTTTTTTTTTCTTTGAATAAAAATCCCCAACATTTCAATTTTTTCATAAAATGGAAAATATTTGAACTGTACACCTTCAGGTTGAAAGAAGTTCAGTGTTTTCACTTAATTCTATGTGGAGAAGCAGCACAGGGATTTTACTTTGGGCCTCAGACACTGTCTGTCTGAAACTTTGCTTTGTATCGTGAGCTTTGAAAAATAACCTTAACATATTTTTGATGAAAATGCATTTAATCAAAAATTCTCCCATCTATGCTAGTAATTTTCTATTGCTTCTCTCCTACTAAGAAGAAAACTTTGTTCTCTGAGAGATGAGGCAACCTGAGAAAGATTTCTCCATGTTTCTCTCTTCACTCAGACAAACACAAAAAAGCATTGTAACTGGATTAAATACAGCCTCAAAAAATGTCGAGATTACTGCAAGGTGTCAAGTGGGCCAAACTACCTTTACAATCATCTTTCTATCAAATACTTCAAAATCTATAAGTTCTGTATGACTAGTGTTCGATTACTGAAAAATAGACCTCTACTACTTGTATGTAATAATGAAATGGGTATTTTGGAAAAGTTAATTTTCTTAAAGATAACAAATTGTTGCAGGTGTCATTCTACAAAAGAAGTAAAAACTATTACTTTTACAATTTGAGAAGGTTAGATTTATCACTAGAGATAAATTTTAGAGTTGGCTAGGCATTCTCTGAAAAGGTGTGAATGTTGCAAGATTTACACAAATGATGGAATGATTTGTGCTCAGCAGTATAATGGATTTAGCACTAGTATTTTAAAAAATAAAGACATGCCAATTTTTGGCAGTAACTAGTGACTGCGGGTACATTTTCATAAAAATATAGAGAAAAAAAATTTATAGAGCCATCAGAATAGTAATCTGGGGGAAAAAAACACCACCAAACCAAAAAAAAAAAACAACCAAGCAAACAAATGTCAACCCCCCACCCCAAACCAAACCAAAACAAACAAAACAAACAAAAACAAATAAACAAACAAAAGCCCATAAGAAATGCCCATATACAATCAGCATGGAACATTTCAAAAATTTTTCCAGTATATGAACATGTTTGAATAATGACTAAAGAAGAGAGAATAGTTTCTTGCAGCAATAATTACAACACTCTTCTCGTATTTTTTTTTTTTTTTCTGGGAAACAGTCTTGCTTTACTGTAGGAAAGGTGGTTGGGGAACTGGAGTGAGCCTGAGGAGTGATTTCAAAGTTGCTCTGATTATTCAAAGATACACATTTTTGGTAAAGGGAAAGAAATTATGTGACTAGCATTATGCCACTGTGTTACTCGGAGATAGTCACAACTAAAACTTATGTATAACTTCATATATTCATATAAAAGGTACAATTATTATTCCCTTGAAGTTAGGCTGGCCCATTAAGAAATTGCTTGCCTGTTTTACTTCTGACCTGGCAATGAGGAAAAATAGTGCCAACCACTAAAACTTTATCTGTAGAACAAAACAGTTAGTGTTAATAACTTGACATCCACATTATCAGAATTTCAGAGAGTTTTTACTACTGCTGTCTCTACCCTGGTTTTGATGGATACAAGTAGTGGAATTGCTTTAGGTGTGTGCTGCTGGAGAACACCTAATTTATTTACATACAAAGGAAATCCAGATAGTACACTCTGAGACTACTCTGTGATGTGTACTAAACCACGATGAATGGGAAAACCAAGTGGTTTGCTTCAAATAGTACATTTGATACAAGATAAAACACTTATGTAGATGCACCTATATCAGTGTTTTCAACATTTCCAGCTCCTATTAAAAACATCTGGTTTCAGAAATGTTGTCTAAATAGGTAGAAATAACTTTTAAAAACATCACCCATAAACCAAATCAATTTGTGGTAGTCATATTCACATGGAACATGCAACAAATATGCCACTTTCAGTCCCCTTCCAGGGTATATTCAGCATTTAAGGGAATTAAATTTGTAATTATCCCTAACTAAGAAACATCACATAATAATGCATCTCATGATCTCACTAACATCTCAAGCCATAATGGAACTCACACTGTAATTAAACAACTATCAACTGCAGAAACCAAATCCCAAAGTTTTACTTAGCCCTTACTCAGATAACTCTAAAAGGCAAAGGATCAGAGAAAATCTGTCTCTCATGCTAATTCCACAACTCAGTTTTCTTTGTTCTCTTTTTTTTTCCTTCTTGCAAATGCGATAATTTTGTAGTACTTTTTCTGCAGATTTCTGAGTTATATTTGTATCACTGAGATTTAAAGGATTTTAGTCTCCTAAAAAAAAAAAAAAAACTGACAAAAATTGAGCTATGACCTTATGATTTAGTTCAACATGGGCAGAAATCAAAGCTAGCACAATTGTTCTCCATTGATGTGTTAGCTGAAAAGAATCTCAGTGTAAAGTCCACATGTGAAAATGTCAGAAAGTAAAAAAAGACTATGGGAAAGCAGAAAAAAAAATATCTGTTTAGCTCAGACCACCAATGTGTAGCATGAAAAGGTTAATTCTGCAGTGAACGCTCTTTCATGATACCTAGCTATAGCAATCCGGATCAACAGCTCACATAAAATTTTTCATTGCAATTAAAATGTGCAGAATTACCTCAGATAAGATTCTGTTCCAAGTGACTTAGTTAAACTCCTGCATCAGCTCTGGGAGAGTGAAGTGGCTCAAATACCATGCACAACATATTATTAATTTCTTATGCAACTACAGAGTGTAAGCAAACTTGTCCAGAGAGGACATGCAGAGTAACAGGCTTCCTCTTCATCCCTAGAATACAAAATTAGGGCCAGACTCAGCAGGGAATAGATTAGTTAGTGATCTTAAGCCCCTGGATGAAATGCCTAGTCTTCTTAAAGGTTTATGTCAAATTCTAGTAGGATCATCTCAGTTCCAAGATTCCTTCTGTTCAACAGGGACATTAATGAGAATGTGAGTCTTTTTCATTGGTGTAGTGGTTTGACATGATACTATTGAAACAAAAATGAACATCCTGGTTCTTAAGTTGCTGTGTAGTTACTGTCACTGACTGTCCTCAGACATTTCTGTGGACAAATAAGGATGAAGCATAACAACAGGAGTTAAATAATTGAAAGAATAGTATTTTTAAACAAATGCTAGTACTCTGCAAGACAAGAAATGAACTTTGCATATGAATAATATAATACCTTTTGTGGGTACTATTTTGGATGCAGTATAAATATCAGATAAATCTTGTGAGAAAACATATTTCACATTATTCTCTATGACTACTAGGGGAAAAAAATCTTCAGAAAAGAAAACCACCCTGCCATCCTGAGCACTCATTGCCTGTAATTGTGTGCATTCATTTTTGCTTGGGGGAAAGGTGCATGACGTTGATTAGATATTTTAAAACAAAAATGTCTCCTTAGCAGCGTTGGTTTGTCAAAAGAGAAGCTGCTCACAAAAAATTGTCTGGATGGCACTTCTTATAGGCTTTTCATTACTGGAAAAGGATTTCTGGTCAAACCTGTAGTGAATGAACAGAAATCCAAGACAGATGGTAGCTTAAAAAGGGTTAAATCACTTCCTTACGAGAGCTATATTCAAGTCCTTGCTCTTTCTGATTCAAAGGACTGATTTATCTTCACTAATTGTGATGTCTTCTTCTTACTGTCCTTGTTTGACTTTACACTCTCCCAACCTCAGGGTCTTTTGAGGTGAATCAGGTATGGGTATATCAGTAGATATTCCAGCACCTTTCATGACTTAATAATTCAAAACCCTCAAGCATGGATACTCGCTTGGGCCACCTGCTTCCTTGAGAAACCTCAGGTCATAACAAAATCAGTTTAAGAAGTCATGCTGTTTGGAAACATGCTACCACTTGCTGGCACAAATAGTCCTCACAAGACCTCAGCTACTGTAAGGTGAAGACCTTTAAAAGTAGAGAATTTGCCTCATCCCAAGCCTGGTGCTGATCCAGACAGCCTTTTCCCCCTCTCTCAAATGCACGTGTTTTTTTCAGGCTGTGGCTACAGTCCTGACTTAGTTTTCCTGTCATCAAATTTTGTATAGGAGAGTAGCACTATGCATTGGGACTTAACACCATGTTTCTTATAATGAGAACACATGTGAGAGAGGAGTACAGAACAACTATTAGCCTGAGTCAGTGTTTCACCAAAGTTTAAAGCTATAAGCTACCATGCACATATAACAGGATGTAGAGTACAACCATACTTATCATTCAGGTACTCTGAGGAACGTTTTTACTGACATCCAATACAAGACATTTCACTTGTGTTATGCTGCACACATCACAGAATCACAGAATCATGTGGGGTTGGAAGGGACCTCTGGAGATCTAGTGCAATCCTCCTGCCAAAGCAGGGCCACCTAAAGAAGGTTGCACAGGAACTTGTCCAGGTGGGTTTTGAATGTCTCCAGAGAAGGACACTCCACTACACCTCTGGGCAGCCTATTCCAGTCCTCTGCCACCCTCAATGTAAAGAAGTTCCTCCTCATGTTTAGATGGAACTTCTTATATTCAAGTTTGTGCCCATTTCCTCTTGTCATATCCCTGGACACTGCTGAAAAAAGACCAGCCCCATCCCCTTGACACCCTCCCTTTAAGTATTTATAAGCATTGATCAGATCCCCCCTCAGCCTTCTCTTCTCTAGACTAAAAAGACCCAAGTCCCTCATCCTTTCCTCCTAAGAGAGATGCTCCAGGCCCCTAATCATGTTTGTAGCCCTCTGCTGTACCCTCTCCAGCAGTTCCCTGTCCTTCTTGAACTGGGGAGCCCAGAACTGGACACAGTACTCCAGGTGGGGCCTCATCAGGGCAGAGTAAAGAGGCAGGATAACCTCCCTTGACCTGCTGGTCACACTCTTCCTGATGCACCCCAGGATGCCATTGGCCTTCTTGGCCATAAGGGCACATTGTCGGCTCATGGTCATTCTATTGTCCACCAGGACTCCCAGGTCTTTTTCCTCAGAGCTGCTCTCCAGCAGGTCAGCCCCCAACCTGTACTGGTGCATGGGGTTATATCTCCCCAGGTGCAGGACCCTACACTTGCCTTTATTGAAGTACATCAATTTCCTCTCTGCCCAGCTCTCCAGCCTGTCCAGGTCTCACTGTATGGCAGCACAGCCCTCCGGCGTGTGAACAACCCCTCCCAGTTTTGTATCATCAGCAAACTTGCTGAGGGTACACTCCATCCCCTCATCCAGGTCATTGATGAAAATATTGAAGAGGACTGGACCAAGTACTGACCCCTGGGGAACACCACTTGTTACGGACCTCCAACTAGATTCTGTGCCACTAGTCATGACCCTCTGAGCTCTGTCTTTCAGCCAGTTTTCAATCCACCTCACTGTCCATTCATCTAACCCACACTTCCTAAGCTTACCCGTGAGGATGCTGTGGGAGACTGTGTCAAAAGCCTTGCTGAAGTCAAGGTAGACAACATCCACCGCCCTCCTCTCATCTATCCATTCAGTCATGCCATCATAGAAGGCTATCAGGTTAGTCAGACATGATTTCCCCTTGGTGAATCCGTGTTGCCTACTTTGTCGTGAGCAGTCGTATACTGTTCAATTAGTTTGCCCAGAATTTTGTTTCAGGGTTATGCAGTGAACAAGCAGTAGACGCATTTGGAGAAGTTAATATAGCAACAAACAGATCGAGCCTTATATGCAGAATGATTGAAGATCCTTTAAACAAGCAATCAACCTCCTACCCCCCAAATATCAGGAAGGAATATGCTGAATGAATCACACTACTGTTTTGCATAATGAGGTATTACAAACTGTTAGAATATGGTTTGAAATGTTTTATTTGAAAAATTATATTTCAGGATTTAAAAAAAAAAAAAAATTCTACTATTTAGAACCCAAATCTGGGTCTACATTTTCAAATAAGAGGTTTGTGTACGATGTGCTAAGACTTCCTAAAGTTGTATGTTAGGTTATGAAAGTGCAAAACACTAATTAAAATGCTGAACTGCAGATCATTGAAGTACTTATATGCAGGCATAACTAAATGTGTAAAATGAGGTTGATGTGAGCAGCCATAAAGTTGGCCTGGTTAGGAGGCAGAAAACAGGCTGGATTGATGGGCTGAGGCCAGTTATATGAGGTTCAACAAGGCCGAATCCCAGGTCCTGCTCTTGGGTTACAACAATCCCATGCAGTGCTACAGGCTTGGGGAAGAGTGGCTGGAAACCTGCCTGGCAGAAAAGGACCTGGGGGTGTTGTTTGAGAGCTGGCTGAATATAAGCCAATAGTGTGCTCAGGTGGCCAAGAAGACCGACAGCATCCTGGCTTGTATCAGAAATATCGTGGCCAGCAGGACTAGGGAGATGATTGTCTCCATGTACTGAGCACTGTTGAGGCCGCATCTCAAATGCTGTATTCAATTTTGGGCCCTTCAATACAAGAAAGACATTGAGGTGCTGGAGCTTTTCCAGAGAAGGGCAATGAAGCTGGTGAAGGGTCTGGAGCACAAGTCTTATAAGGAGTAGCTGAGGGAACTGAGGTTGTTTAGCCTGGAGAAAAGGAGGCTGAGGGGAGACCTTGTTCTCTACAACTACCTGAAAGGAGATTGTAGCGAGGTGGGGGTCGGTCTCTTATCCCAAGTAACAAGCAATAAGACAAGTGGAGATAGCCTCAAATTGTGCCGGGGGAGGTTTAGGATGGATATTAGGAATAATTTTCCTCACAGAAATTATGTCCTCATGTCTTTATAACAAGGATTTAATTTTTACACAAAATGGAACCTCTCTGTGAGAACTTCCTGAGCTGCATGGACCTTTCCTTTCCTACACAGGATAAACCCTCTGTAGGACCTTTCTACAAGACCTTGGACTCTCACTGAACATGTCCAGCTGACTCCAGGCTCTGTGATGTGGATCATCTGTGAAGTGAGATTCTGCCTGCTGTCTTACTGGTACCCGCATGAGCCCACTTTCGGGGTCGGTTTGGTTTGTCCTCTGGGATGATTGGGTCCCCTTCTGAGATTGATTTGTTCTCCCCTCTGGAATGGTTTGGCCCCTTCTGAAATCTGTCTAATTCACTTGATATCGGCATTATATATCCATATCAGTTATCTATTGTAAATATATGCTCTTATATTGTTGGTAAGTTGATATTATATTATTGATTGCTGATAGTAACTTGTAATATCTTGATATAGATCAAGATAATAATAGATATACTTGTTAGTGGTGATTTTGTGGTAGTTTACTTGCTAGGGCATGATATATTATATATACATACATGCATACACACACACATCCTATTTTATAATTTTCCTGTGGTTGCTATTACAAGAATTGGAGCACTAAGAGATAACAAACCATGGAATCCGGGTGTTCTGAGTTTTTGTTACAAACCTAAAACTTGAGAAAACTAAATAAAAGAAGGAGATCCTTGAACTGCTCAATAAACTAAAGTAATTTTAAGGCGAGAGATGAGATGCATGAGATGCAAGTTGGCCACAGTGACAATCATATTATAATTTTGTTTTATCTATTTTGCAAGTAACAAAATAAAGGATAATATTTTCTTCATACAGAGAGGGTTTTAAGCTTTCATAATATTCCAAATTAAATTTCAATCTATAATTAAGGAGACATTTACTTTCATGGAACAAAACTAGAAAAAAGAATTCCTTTTATTTTTTAGAAACGTAAGCTGTCAGTTTTTATGTGTAAGAAGAATATGTACACAAGTTATTACTTGGTGGAGAGTTTATCATGAAGACTGATCTACAGCTCACCGAAATCACTGGTACGTTTCCACTTATATAATGGATTTTAGATTTCATTGTGTGACAACATGATCTCCTGTGGAAATAACTTGTGAAATAGTAGCCTTCTGGAAATACCATTTTAAAAATGCTATTATTCATACTAGTGATCTGTAACGCCAGCATATTACTTGGTGCCATTTTGATCTCTCAGAAGTCACTTCTTGATTTGGACCAACCCAAAATGGAAACAGATTTTTCTTCCCTCCAGTTTTTTACATGTATGGACAAATTATCAGTTTTGGAATCTCTAGAAGCATGAATAAGTGCAGTGCTTTCTGACTTCAGCCATATGGTTACCCTAGGCAAGAAAAAGAAACTTTTGCACATTGGCTCAAACACAACCACTTTAAATGAAACATCCTACCCTGAGCAAGATAATTGACTCCTAATCGATTTTTAAATTCAGTTTCATTCTAAAATTTTTGAGACAACACAATATTAATAATAATTTATCTCAGTGGTTTTGGTTTTGTAAACAGATTTTATAAGGACAAATGAGAACTACTCCAGCAGTGAGAGGCTGTAACTCATCAGGCAGTACACTAATATTTTGTGTGATTAGAAAATATTTATTATGATGGAAAAAGAGAGGAAGTGACAGAGAGACAGCATGACATTTGTTTTCAAAATATGCAAATATTTTTGCAAAATGTCATTTTGAAATAGAAAGAGAAGGGAAACCACAACTAACCTGTTATGTGATCCATATTAAGAGAAAAACAGTGTCAAATTCACTGAGTAATTGTTCTATGACAGAACCAAAACTGTTCTAAATGACCATGAAATTCTAAACCTTTCAGCCTAAATTCTTCCGTAATCAAAGCTTGTGTTTGCTAGCTTGCTACTTAGTCCTTCCGTTCTTGATTTTGAATTATGTTCTTTATCCTGTAAAAGTGATAAATACTACAGCTTTCACAAATGAGGCCCATGGAGAAATTTTAATTGACTCAGTCACCCACAAGAAAATGTAGAGATGAGGTCCCATCGTGCTGGTTCTCATAAAACATAACAGAGTTTAAAAGGCTGGGAAAGCACTAAAGCATAATAAATTGATATAAGGGAAGTGTTTTCCTTTTTAGTAAAATGCATGGGTTTTATTGCTTGTCTTGTTTTCTTCAAAGCAAGTAAATTAAGCAGTATTAAATGAGTCTAACAGTCATTCCAAAGAAAAGTGACCCAAGGCAGGGAATAGAAGAAAATATTTCAACCCTATCTGATGGGAAACATCTGAACACAAAAAGCATGGTGATTTTGTATTTAATAAATATTTAAAATTTAAATAAAAATTCTGCATTTTATCTTTCTTCTCTAACTTTCTCTTTTTCTTCTTATCTGAGGAATAAATACATCTTCTGCTTTTAATGGTTTGTCTTCCCCTGACAATGCATGGCAGGACCAAAGACAACATAAACTGTCAGAGACAGAGAGTGTTGAAATGTTGCAAAAAAGCAAACAAACAAACAGGTCTTTCAATAAGATATGCCATATGTCATTGGTTGAGCATTTAGGGTTTTCACTTCTTGAAAGTACTGCTTGAAAGTACCGCCAATAATAGCTGTCTTATTTTTGCTGAGGCTAGCATTCACAATTGAAAATACAGTAGCAAATGAAAGTCTCCATTCAGATTATCCTGGACAAAAATTTTAACTAATACCAGACCTCCTGCTGTGTCTCTGTACAAAGAGGAAAGGAGAATTAGACTGATCTGTCCTCTTAGACCTGATTGGGAAATTATTTTTTTTCCTATGACTAATTTTAAATCTCCGTAATTTGATTTTTTTTTTAGGATATGTGTCGAGAATCTGAAAACTGAAAATGTTATCTTTTTCAACTTTTATTTCCAGGAAAAAAATGGTTACCAAATGTTTTTAATAAAAAAAATTGTTTTTTTCAAAAGCTATTTTACAAAAATGGTTATTTTATGGAAGATTTGCCACCTGTTAATATATGTGAGGTAGTGAGATGCTATGGTAGTTAGTTCCACAGAGATGCCCGTAGAGATATGAAGCAATGAGGGGCAGAGAGGAAGAGCAGAGAGAAAGGCATAGTCAAACAGGGGAAAAAAAAAGTTTTATATATTTTTATACATAAGCATAAGTGTTTTCTGTATTCAAAATCATGCCTGTGACTACATCACAGGCAGGAACTGATGGAGGGAGGAGTCTATTATTTCAGTATTTGGTAATTCTGTAACGATAACACTAGTAGCGTTTCCCATATATATAAGGAAAGTAGAGTCCTGTAATTTTGTTGGGGGCAGTTGTCCTCACGGGAGGTCCAAATTTATCACAGAATGACGAAGGGCTTTAGCACACACGGAAATTTTCAGAGACTGGATGCTCCTCTTCAGATTCCCTTTTCCCATGTCAAATAAACAGAATTTCTTGCTTTTTATGTGTACGGCACTCTAATCTGTCTCGTTATTTGAATATACAACCACAAGTCCTGTATTTCAATGAATGTACAGCTTTTCCTTTTCACCATTTATGAGAATGTTCTCTTCTTACAGACAGAGCCATAGGATTTTGTGATGATTTAGTGAAGATTTACTGTACTTCACTGGTAGCAAAAGAGAGGTTGGAAATCATTTCCATAATCTCTTGTACTTTATTGCAGCGGAAGCCTCAGTCATGTAAGAGCTTTCAGGAAGAGACTTTTTGGCTCTTGTCTATACATGGCTACATCTTCCAGTTCCTGAAGGCAATGCACAAACTGTGCTCCAGAGCTCATCACAACAGCAAGTACTGGCACACATTGCAGTTCTATTACAATCTAAAGCAGGAATGATACTGGAACAGGCAGAAAAACAGGTTTTCTCTATCCAAGCTGTAAAACCATAGGGGTACATTCTACATGAGAACAACTACAGAAATGTGTCATAGGATAACAATTCCTGGTTATTTCTAAGGGGGCAATCAACAATAACAGCTAATTGTTTAACATAAGCACTACAAACCCAAAATACCCTGCTGTGCTCTCTTCTGTTTTATATCAAATAGAAGACCACAGAAAGTAATTACTCTAAAATATTGAAGCTGTTTGAACACTACCAGCTCTACTCACTTTTTTAACTATATAAGCTTACATAAAACTCAAGCTCAAATCAACACATATTCTTGTGATAATCAGGAAAAGAAAGAGCTAATACAGCTATGGCTTTTGTGTCAAATGATGTGCCTGTCTCATAAGGTATAAAGGCTTGAAGGAAGTAAATTAATGTTGTATGTATAGTCTAATTTTCAAGTTGGTAGATGAAACTGAATTCTGTCAGTTTTCCACCACTATTTCACTCAGCTCTACAGAACAACCACTTGTGTATTCAACACCTTGTTTTTCTTAAACATATTGAGTCAGCAATTATTTCAGATTAGAACGTCACCTAAAAATACTAAAATACTACTCAGTTCCTTTTTTTTTTTTTTTCCCCCTAGCATTTCCCATTAACAGTGAATTCTAATCAGTTTCCTCATTTGTAGATATTTCCCATTCTTCCCACTGATGGAGACTCCATCTTTGTCAATCCCTTTTATTAAAACAAACTTTGTTAATAACACTTTTTCCCCCATTCCTTAAAAAAAAGCTGCTGTTTTCTATCATACACTGGAGCTTTTATTTGGTTTCTCAACTTTTCTTTATGTTGTTTATGGTGAATTTTATTCACATCACCTTTTGCACATTTCATATGAGGATATGAAGCCCAGCTTACAATCTACTGTGTCCCCCAGGTTTTAGTATTACAAGAAGTGAAATAACAGAGTTACACAAATGTGTACAACAGAGGAATTAGAGGAAAAGGAAGCAGTAAAGCTAGGATGATGAAAAATAAAGCAAAGCTAAGTGGGTAAGTACCTGGGGAGCACTGTGACATTTGGGGTATAAGTCAGATGGGGGATGATGTTAAGCCCTACCTGAGTTTGCAGAGTACTGAAGGACAGAAAGATAAGCATGTGGGACTGAAAGGGCCATATGAGTGACTGTGGCTAATTTATCCTAGAGCCCTCATTCCCTAGTTGCTGGTAGAATCATAGGTCAACAGATGTTTAGATTAAGAATAGATGAAACAACCCATGCCTGCAAAAAACCCCCTATTCTCCTGACTCCATAACAAAAGACAGTAAAGCCAGACACTCAAAAAATTTCCGCTTATGATTGACATGATTAGTATAAGTGTTTTCTCCTCAGTACTAGTTTAGTCCTTTCAATATGCAGTTTCTAGCAAAGACGTAATACTCTTCAGGTAGAAGAACCTGCCTGGCTTTGACACTACCCCTTTTTCTCCTCAAAAGTGATGATTGCCACAACGTGTTCTTAATTTGGACTTGTCCATTACAGCTTACTTCCATTCAATTTCTCTTCTTAAGAAAAACATTTGACACAGTACCAGAGGAAAAAAAAAAATCATTATATGGAACTGGAGGCACTGATCTCCAAATCCAAGCTAATGTCCCATCTCACTTGAAAAAACTTCCTATGGACACACTCAGAGAAACACAGAATGGCTGATGTCGGAAGGGACCTCTAAGGTCATGTTGTCCAAGCTCCCAGCTCAAGCAGGATCCCGTAAGACCAGGTTGCCCAGGGCTATGTTCAGACAGCTTTTGAATATCTCCAAGGATGGAGACTCTAAAACATCTCTGGGCAAGCTGTGCCAGGGCTTGCTCACCCTTACAGTCAAAAAGTGTTTCATGATGTTCATACAGAACCTCCTGTGTTTCAGTTTGTGCCTATTTTTTCCCATGCTGTCACTGGCCACAACTGAACAGAGCCTGGCTCCATGCTTTTTGCACGCTCCCTTCAAGTATTTTTAAACACTGACGAAACCCCCACAACCCTTCTCTTCTCCAGGCTGAACAGCCCCAGCTCCCTGACTTTTCTCGTAGGAAAGGTGCTCCAGTCCCTTCACCATCTTTGTGATCCTCCATTGGACTCTCTCAAGTGAATGTCCATGTCTCTCTTGTACGGGGGAGCCCAGAACTGGACCTGTACCTCCAGGTGTGGCCTCACCAGTGTTGAACAGGATCACCTCCCTCAACCTGCTGGTGGAAGGGTAAGTTCCACTTGCTTCAGGCTTTCCCCCTGGTCTTGAGGGCCTTGGAATCCTAAAGGCCGGTCTTACTATTGAAGACTGTGGTGAAGAAGGAATTCAGTAGCTCAGCCTTTTCCATGTCCTGTTTCACTGGGACCCCTGCCCCATTCAGCAACGGGGCCACATTTTTCCCAGTCTTTCTTTTGCCACTTGCACACTTATAAGAGCCCTTTTTGGTGTTTTGGGTTTTTTTGTTTTTGTTTTTTTTTTTTTTTTGACATCCCTTGCCATATTTGACTCCAGGTGGGCTTTGGCTTTCCTAAATCTGTCTCTTTATGCTTGGACAGTTTTTCTGCATTCCTCGAAGTTACCTGTCCCTGCTTCCACCTTCTGTATACTTTCTTTCTATGTTTGAGTTACAGACAGGTGTACCATAAAATTTAACTATTTGAACTGAGAGTTTGAGGATAAGGGTCAGAAAGGGGTGTCTTGTTTGGGCTTGTCACATGATATTTAAATAAATTAAAAAAAAAAACAACAAACCAACAAAAACAAAACTGAGAAACATTTTCATAACCCCATAGCCCGAAACACTGAAGTACGCTTTTACAGGTAAAGTTTATCAGGTTAGATAACATATAGGTGGGCACGCAATGGATTTTGTATAGTCATTTTCCAAAAATCTGTAAATCCAGTGCTTTAAGAAAAACTTAAATTAAAATCGGAACTGATACTATGCCTTTGCTTCTTCCTTTTCTGTCACATTATTCTAATAGCAATAAATGTCCAAGTCAGGGACATTCAGAAGCTAGAGAGAACTTGGAAGGCTGTTTGGAAATGATAAAGGATCTTGGGGAACCCTGAACACAAGTTTCAAGGTCTAGCTTGACCATATTATGTTATGATGTCTTAAGAAGAAAGCTGCCAAACTAGGTGTAGAATGGGTATGAAATCTCATAGCTTGAAAGCCTGAATGAGGATGAAGGAAGAATTATAATAATTTTGGAACCAACGGAATGCAAAGATTGTTTCCACACCAGGCCTATAAAGGAAGATTACTTTTTCGTGTGTTTTTTCTTGAAGTTTGTTAAATGGGGGCGGGGGGGGAAGAGCGTTAACCAGTTGCTAGGACTAAAATTCCACAGATTCAAATGTATCCACTTGGGTGGTCTGCAGCTATTAGGCTGACAGCCACCCACTGTATATCTCCTCTCACAGAACTGAAATGAACTATTTCACCTTGTTAACTTTGTCTTTATGCTCTCATTTTGAGCAGTGAGAATGAAGAGTATCTACCACACTTTCTCAGCAACAGATAGGAAGGAAAAGAAGCTCCCAACTTTAAAAAATACTGCTTGATTCAGGCAACAGATCTCAGTAACATTTTTAATTAGTATTTCTGATCTACTGCGTGTATAATATTGCTATGTTAGGAATACAGATAAATTGTGCTCTAAGGTAATGGGAAAAAACAAGCAAAAGACCTTTAGCTGAGGTTATTTTGAGGCCTTAACTATAAAAACTAAATTAAAGCATTTTATAAACACTATAACTTAAATTGTTTAAATAGAAAAATACATACATCAAAACCAGGAAAAATATCTCTTTCTTCCCTATGTATCAAGTCATTAACTGCAAAATTAATAATTAGTATATTAATATTTTAATACTAAAGCCCCTTTCTTTCAAATTGAAACTCAAATTGATGATACTGTTTAACATAAGTATTCCAGAAAAATTACATTAAAATAGCTGTGTGAATTTGAATGTTAGAAAACTGTTACAAAGAATGTTTTTATACAAACAATTGTGCATTGTCTGTACAGCTTTTGTTGAGCTGATTCTATACAAATGACACAGATATTAAGTGAAAATGGATGTTTCTAGCCTAAATGACATTCCTGACAAGAAATTAAAATTAATTAAGGAGTTACAATTAACATATATGGCATTAATGTGTGTGACAGAAAACAGTTTATAGAGAAGTAAAGATGAAGACCAGCTTTCTAGTGGGAGAAAAAATATACAAGAAACTTGTTCTTCCCAAGTTCAACTACATAGCTTTCCACTTGAGACCTTTAGTAATCAAACCATTTGCACTAGGCAAGCATTATTTCAAATTCTGCTGTATGTATATGGGGAAATAAATACCTTTGTAGGAAAAGCTGCAGAAAAGCAAAAGCATGCTACTTAAAACATATCTATAAAAATTCTATTGACTCAGTTTAGGCAGCATGGTGGAAAATGTACATTTATTTTAACACAGGAAGGATAAAATTAAATGGTTTTATAAGAGTAACACATCTAGTTAAACGAATCAAAAGAAGGTATTAAAAAATATATCATCTATTAAGCTATAGGATTTTCCATTTTGGAGCATTTAATTAAAAAGTTGGTAAGTATGTCCTATTTCCAGTACATTTAAATAATTTTATCATGTCATATTATTACTTTAGAAGATCTTTTCTGGAACCCATTTTAGTTTTGCTGATGCATATATTGTCTGTTATAATTATTACACAAGAAAATATATTAAACTTCATGTTAGCTACATACGTATGGAAATAAAAGTACTAAAACCAACATGATGAAGAAAAAAAAATTTCCAGACTTTACCACATTTTAAAATAAATCAGCAACAAACACACATAAAAGGTATACAAATAGAGAAAACCAAGTTCTAAATAAATGATGAATGTTGTATTGCGATTAACTCTGCCAGAATATGGGAAACACCTCTATAAAAAGAATGCCTTTTTGCAAAAATAATGTATGTATGGCATCTGGTAGTACAAAGGACTGAAGAAATATATAGAACAGGCTGTTCAGATATTGTGGCAGTGTGGGCAAGCGGAATTTCTTATTCATAGCTTGTGAAACTGCCAACTTTTAGCAAACTTCACTGCTGAATATCACAGACTATGACATTAAGAAATCTTGTGACCTTGTCCATATGCTTCCCAAAACTGCTTCCTTTTGCTGAAGCACTCAGTCATGTCCACATTACAAGAGGCTTTCCCGCTGCCCTAGTTAAAAACAACAACAGCAGCAACACAACAGGATGTGCGGAAAATGTGTCATTGCTGAGCTCAAGACTTACTTCACAGAAGTTTGTGGCAGTGCTAAGGAGTCCGTCTTGCACCCCCTTTTGCTCTTCATTTAAGCCTTTGGCTCTGACATGCAGCCCTTCAAAATGGGCCCATAAAACAGTGTCCTTGAAAAATCTTACAAGGTTGAGAAAATATGAAGAGGGGAGCTCCAGAGAAGAAATTAAATCTGGCAAATAACAGCTCCCTTTTTTTTTTTTTTGCCTTGCTTATCATGGTCTTCTTTTACCAGCTGTATTGCCATCATACAAATGAATACTTTGCTGTTCTTCAAATTTTTAATAGTAACTTTGCCAAGTTGCTGGATGCTACTGTCACCCAGCTTAGACCTGATATGTTTTTATAACTCAGGTCATGCATCAAAGCCTCTACTTGCTTTTGACCAAGGTGAGATGAGCAACAGCCTACAACTAATTTCAGAATATAGAAAGCTGCATGAGGTCAGGTGTCAGAACTAGAACTGGCTTGGGAACAGCAGCATACTTGTTTCTGGTACCTTATTGCAGCTTTGGAAAGTGCCATGTGCCTGCTGAAATCTAGACTCACTAGACATTTACAGGTTGTGAAACAATGGTTTAGCCTCAGTAAATCCACTTTAAATCCATCATTACTTTATATATAGGAGCAGACCTGTATTTATTTTTATTTTAAATAGTTTGATAGGCTGTATTCTACTGGGCCCCAGGATTTTGTCAGCCAGTAAAGGCCATTTGTTCTTTCCAGTGCTGGCTAAAATGTCTTCGGGATCAACAGCTGTTTCAAAAGTACAGCGTGTATGTTTGAGGACATTATACAAATTGACATCAAAATTGAGGATTAGCAGGCAGTTATTTTCATCAACAGTGATAATGCTTGTTGCTATACTTGCTAGTTACTATATACCTTGCTATACTTGGCCTTACTATCCCCACAGTAGTTCATGTGCATCACCTATTGCTGCAATTAAATTAATAATTGATCATATAAAAGTCAGCTGGGAGACACAGTGACTTTGAACAAGCTCTCAAAATGCTTGAAAAATATGCAGTAAAGGAAAATCTTGAACAATTACTGTGTATAGTAATATGATTTTCAAGAAAAAACTTCTCCTTCAGACAAACATTGAGAGTGCTGGATGGAGGGCTGAGAGAACATATTCCCTATCTTCAAAACCAACTCAAATGGGGTTTTAGTGAAAAAGACAGCTTAAGTGGCTAAAGTATATAAAACCAGCCACATGAAAGTCACTTGAGCAATTAAAAAAAAAAATAAAAATCAAATGGTAGAAATATTTTAAGTAGTACTGAAATGATTTTGTACACATGCCGTCAGTGGAGACCAAGTCAAAGATGTCAGTCAATGGCAGAATAGTACAGCTCTGTTTTCATTAACTGAAAGAAAAGTATCCCTGTTTCCCAGATTCATTTTCACCCTCCTAAAAGAACTTTACTGACGGTTATTAGAATTATACATGAGAATGAATTATACATACTAAATCTTGGGGTTTGGTTTTTTTTGTTTGTTTGTTTGTCATTTGCTGGTGGTTGTGGTTTTTTTTCTAGGAGTGCTATACTGAAGAGAATAATGTCTGAAAGGGGCAGAGAAGTTTAGGAAGTTTAGTTTCAAGCATTTTACAAGGAAGTACAGATTTAGACATGCACTCGCCACCATCATATTCAATTCAATGAATATAGAAGCAAATAGCATGAAAATAGTAAAAAACCCTGATTGAAAAACTCTGGAGAGTCAAGTACATATTTTTTAGCTTTGTTAAATTACACACCAATACCAGTGAAACAATGCTTGTCATTTTAAATTTTGTTTAACTGAAGGTGAAATGGTCTGTAACACTATCTGCAAAGAAAACAGGGTTTTGGAAGAGTTCCATAAAGGCAAATCCCATGAAGGAGATCTGCTACGATGTCACCAGTGTGACTCATTGAGTGGTATTTAGTTGTCTAAGTGGTATTTTGGAAGCTGTAAAGTATCTGGGACATGCCTGTAGCTGGTGTTTGTGACATAGGAGATCTACAAAAGACTTGCTGCTTTCTAAAGAAGTAGATGAAGGTCAAGTGGGATTCCATAGGACGTCTAAAATGGCACCAGGTGCCTTTAGGTAGGCAACTGAATCCACTCCCCTACCTCCACAAGAAAATTATAGTAACAGGACAGAGAGGCACCTATTCTTGCTGTAGGCTGAAGTGAGGTCGAGGGAGGTGATTCTGTCCCTCTACTCTCATGAGACCCCACCTGGAGTACTGTGTCCAGCTTTGGAGTCCTTAACACAGGAAGTACGTGGCCCTGTTGGAACTGGTCCAGCAGACGGACACAAAAATGATCAGAGGGCTGGAGCACCTCTCCTATGAAGACAGGCTGAGAGAGCTGGGATTGTTCAGCCTGGAGAAGAGAAGGCTCCAGGGAGACCTTATAGTGGCCTTCCAGTACCTGAAGGGGGCCTACAGGAGAGATGGGAAGGGACTCTTTATCGGGGAGTGTTGTGATAGGGCAAGGGGTAATGGTTTTAAACTGAAAGAGTGGAGATTTAGATTAGATACTAGAAAGAAATTCTTTACTGTGAGGGTGGTGAGACACTGGAAGAGGTTGCCCAGAGCAGCTGTGGATGCCCCATCCCTGGAAGCGTTTAAGGCCAGGCTGGATGGGGCTTTGAGCAACCTGGTCTAGTGGGCGGGGGGGTTGGAACTTGTTGATCTTTAAGATCCCTTCCAACTCTAACCATTCTCTGATTCTATGAATTTTTTGTTACTCTAGACAGACACAAGTGACACAATAGCTAGACAGAAGGGAAAGGGAGAAAAGAAAACACAGCCTTTTCTCTTTTCATAGAATCATAGAATAATTTGGGTTGGAAGGCAACCTTAATGGTCATCTAGTCCAACTCTCCTGCAATGACAGGGACATCTTCAACTAGATCAGGTTGCTCAGAGCCCCATCCAACCTGACCTTGAATGTTTCCAGGCATGGGACATCTACCACCTCTCTGGGAAACCTCATCCAGTGCTTCACAACACCCATTTTAAAAAATTTCTTCCTTATATTTAGTCTACGTCTATCCTCTTTTTGTTTAAAGCCATTACCCCTTGTTCTATTGCAACAGGCCCTGCTAAAAAGTTTGTCCCTGTCTGTCCTGTAGGCCCCTTTTAAGTACTGAGAGGCTGCTATAAGGTCTCCCCAGAGCCTTCTCTTCTCCAGGCTGAACAACCCCAACTCTCTCAGCTTGTCCTCATAGGAAAGGTGCTTCATCCCTCTGATCATTTTTGTGGACCTTCTCTGGACTTGCTCCAACAGGTCCATGTCTTTCTGTGCTGAGGGCTCCAGAGCTGGATGCAGTACTCCAGGTGGGGTCTCATGAGAGTGGATCAGAAGGGGAGAATCATCTCCCATGACCTGCTGGCCATGCTTTTTTTGATGCAACCCAACATACGGTTGACTTTCTGCCCTGTGAGCGCACATTGTCAGCTCATGTCCAGCTTTTCGTCCACCAGTAGCCCCAAGTCCTTCTTGGCAGGGCTGCTCTCAATCCCTTCATCCCCTAGCCTGTATTGATATTGGGGATTGCCCCGACCCAGGTGCAGGACCTTGTACTTGGCCTTGTTGAACTTCATGAAGTTCACATGGTCAGGCTCCTTGATCTTATTCAGGTCCCTTCTTGGATGGTATCCCATCTCTCAGGCGTGTCAACTGCACTACTCAGCTTGGTGTCCTCTGCCAACTTGCTGAGGGTGCACTTGATCTCACTGTTTATGTTATTGTTGAATATATTAAACAGTACTGGTCCCAATATGGACCACTGAGGGACACCATCTGTTACTAACCTTCATCTGGACATTGAGCCATTGACCACTGCCCTCTGGATGTGACCGTCTAACCAATTCTGCATCCCCCAAACAGTATACCCATCAAATCCGTATGTCTTCAATTTAGAGAGAAGGATGTTGTGGGGGACTGCGTCAAAGGCCTTAGAGAAGTCCAGATAGATGACATCCATAGCTCTTCCCTTGTCCACTAATGTAGTTATTCCATCGTAGAAGTAGTAAAATACCTTTTACAGAAAAATAACTGGGCTGGGACAAACAGCCTAGATTTTAAAAAAATGAAAACAAACAAACAAATGAAAAAGATTGCTGTCTCTGGGTAGCCATACGTCAGGTCAAGCATTGAAAAAACATTTTTATGATCTGAATTAGCATAGATGTATTACAATTTTGAGATTTTAGCTACACAAACGTTAAGTGCAAAGCTTAACTGAAGAGGGAAATTGTGATAAAATTTCTTGGAAGTAGCAGTTATCAAAAACTTTGCTTTTGGAAACTGGAAACTTGTGGGAGGTTGCATACAGAGGCAGTGGAAACATATCAGTGAAGATCTCTCTGTGGGTCTACACTTAGTTGTGGAATAACTGGCACATTCTCCCACAGTTCTCCACAATGTAACCATTAGAGTGACTGAGGGTAGTCAAACACTGACAGCTGTCCCCAGAAATCCTAGAACTCAACCTGGGTAATTACAACAATGCTATAGCTTGTGGATATGCAGGCATGAATCATAAGGAAGGATATGAATGAGGAGTCTGCAGAGAAACTTGCCAATCAGACGCCATATGTGCAAGTGCTATACTAAGGATACAGCCTAAAATGAAGAGTATTGTAACTCAGAGGATGTAGGAACAAGGTCCAAAGAGCTACAGATCTCTTACTTTGGACAAAAAACAGAGATGTGGGAATGTTTCCCCTCTGTGTACTATCTTCATGCTTATCTGTTACTAGCGTAGAGAGAGCAGGCAGGAGAGGGTCTGATGGGACGTGCATTCAAGATCATTGAAGGACCTTCTTATCTAGATTTTAGCTATCCGGAGCATGAAAACTGAGTGCTGACAGGACAAAGACAGAAGAAGGAGGTATATATAGTTCTGTCGAAGTTATACAAGTCATTTATCGAACCTACAGGCTTGTTTCTCAAATGCTATACAATGATAATATTTTGAATTACAAATAATCCCAGATCTATTGTGACTCTATTACTGTAGTTGAGAGACCCTGATGCATGATATTTCGAAATCAATACATGTATCATACTTTGTACAACACCTAAAATGTACTAGATACTGTTTTTCTGATGTATTGTGCCAAACACAATAGTCAAGAGACTTAAAAGGAGATCTGACCACACAGACATTCAGAAAGAAAATATATTTACTGGCTAATAATTAAAAGTACATCATGAAGAAAGCTACTTTGTATTTTGAATAATTTATACCTGTTTATATTTTTTCCTTTTTTAAATATAAGCAACAACTTGCATCATCTATCACTCAAAATGGGTTTACAGAATCACAGACTCAGAATGGCGGAGGTTGGAAGGCATCTCTATATGTCATTTTGTCCAACCCCCATACTCAAGCAGGGCTACCTAACAGTAAGTTGCCCAGAACTATGTCCAGGTGGCTTCTGAATATCTCCAAAGACAGAAATTCCACAACATCCCTGGACAACCTGTGCCAGAGCTTGGTCACCCTCACAGTCAAAAAGTGTTTCCTGATCTTCAGACAGAACTTCCTGTGTTCGCTTTGTGCCGATCACTTTATCCTGTCACTGAGCAACACTAAAAAGAGACTAGCTCTGTCCTTTTTGCACCCTCCCTTCAGGTATTTGTAAACATTTCTGATATCCCCACACCAAGCCTTCTCTAGGCTGAACAGTCCCAGCTCTTTCAACCTTTCCTCATACATTTCCTCCCTCCACATCTCTCTTGTGCTGAAGAACCCAGAATAGTAAGTTATGGCCTCACCAATGCTGAGTAGAGGGCAAGAATCACCTCCCTCCACCTGCTGGCAATATTTTGCCTAATGCAGCCCAGGCTAACATTAGGTTTCCTTGCCAGAGGAGAGCATTGGTGGCTCCTAGTCAACTTGCTGTTCACCAGGACTCCATCCTGGTCAGACAGTCTATAGCAGGCACTGATTAAAATGTCACACATACTGTTTTGCTCTTTAATCCTCATCAATAAACTCTCAGCTGGCTCATCACCCACCCATCCATAGGCAGAGGTCCATGCATCCCAGGTACTCTTTCACATAAATGACAACTCTACCTCCCAGCCCATCCTTCCTAAAGATCTTTTATCCCTCCAGTGCAGCACTTCAGTAATGTAAGTTATCCCAACAAGTCTCCGTGATCCCAACAAGACCACAGACCTGCAACACTAGTTCCTCAAGTTTATTGCCCATGCTGCATGCATTACTGTACTGGCACTTCAGAGAATTACCCCAACATGCTGTTTTCACATAAAGGGTCTGTTGGGTTTTTTCCATAATGTTGCCTTGTAGGCAGTTCCTTTCTTACATATCAATGCTTGTGGTTACCATGCTTAAGCCCCATTTTGTTGATTTTGTATTCTCTTTTTTTTGTCCTGCCCATCACTCCCTCACAGGGCTGCTGGTAACACTCTCTTTCCCTTTTTGTTCCTAGTTTAAAGCTCTTCTTACCAGGTCAGCCATCCTGCTGGCAAATATACATCTATCCCAAGCAGATGCTGATTGCTAAATAGGGTCTGGAGTCATAGAAGCTAAACTCTGTGCCTGACATCAGTTCTGCAACCAGTTGCTGGCATACAGTATCAACCCCCTCCTCTTTGCAACCTTTAGCCTCACCAGCAGACAGAAATGAGAACACCACTTGGGCCACCGGAGCTCTGTAGTCACTATTGATACTCTTGAGCTTGCCTCATTGGTGCCCACAGGGAAGAACCTGACACACCTCAGCAGTCTCTCCACAACGTCCTTGGATCCAGGCACCCATAAACAGTAAACTTCTTTAGACGACAGGTCAGGTTGGCAGATGGGTTCATCTGTGCCTTGCAGCAGGGAGTCACCTGCTACTATCACTCGCCACTTCCTCCTGGTGGTTTGCATAGGTCAGGGTCAGTTGGCCCAGATGCCTCACTTGAAAGCACGCCTGGCTCTTCCCCAGCTTTACGGGCAGTAAATCTGTTCTGTAGTGACAAGCCACTTTATGCGCTTCTTCTATTTTATTTTCCTAAGTTGCAGAGATATGATTTAAGTATTATCTGAGCAGTATAACTTCTCACTGCATCATATTATTATACATTAGCATACACTGTTTGACAGATGAAACACGTTCCTTTCATTGGTTTGTCCTTCTGGCTGTTGGCATGGCTGGTGATGAGACAATTAGCCATGTAAAGCTTTTGTGAGTGTATGGCAAAATAGAATGTGCAAGTAGTGGCTGGTATTAATAATGTTTGGCAGTGCAGTAGATTTACTTATTTGTGGTTTGTACATATATTTTTGTTTACCAAATAAATTGGCCAGCAATACTGAAGGTTATAGCTAAGTTAAAGCATATCTGGGATACCGCTACCAAAGAATGCTTTTGTTTGAGACTCAACAGAAGAGAATACAACTGTACTTTCAGTTTCCACGTGAATACCTCATTTTCCTCTTTTGGATGGGTTTTGTGATTCATTATGGCTATATCTGGACTTGCTATATGTCACTCCCACATTGTCCATTAAATTTGTTTCTTACCTTGAGTATGTCAAGGTTGGTGATCATCAAGGACATAAATAAAACTATCCCTCCACTCTTTTTGCTTTTATTTCCCCTGTATATTATGCTTTCCCTGCATCTTTTAGTTTTCCTAATTCTCAGGAGTTTTCTGCTACTTTTCGGTTTTCAGATTCAGACCTTTTCTTATGCTCTAATAAACCTTTTGCTTCTATCCTTGGAACAGTCTCCTTTCTAGATGAAGAAATACTTTTACAAATAATTTTTCTTCACACACATGAATAGTTATACAGTATGTTCTCTTCTTTTGATGTGTCCTTTCTATTTCAGATTAAGGTACTAAAAATTCAATCTATGTATCATAGAAAAGTATGAAATGATTAATAAATCAGTCATACAAATAATCATCTCAGCCCTTCCTAGACTTCAGAGTACTATATTCAGTAAACCAATTTAAGTGAAGAATTTGCCATATTTGCAATAGGTGTAGAATGTGTTATAAAAAAAATATAAATAGACCTACTGTTTTAATAAAGTTTATAATGGTTGAAGGAAGCTTTTGTCTTTCATTGTAATACAGTATAATACATATCTAAAAAGAATAAAAATTAAGTATACAAGCTGTTCACATAAAAAGAGAAACATTTGGTTTTATTCGTTGTTTTGTTTGTGTTCAGATCTTCAGAGACAATTGTAAAAAAAAAAGTTAAAACCAAATATATCTAAGATGAACGGAACAAAATTGTTGTCTGTTTACTGTTGTTATTTGGTCTTTTTATGGAATAATGCTTTTTCTGTATGACAAGTGAGAAATAGGAGAATTTATGTTAAAAACCCTGCAAAAATGAAATGTGTTGAAAAGGTTAGATTTGTATTCCTGCATCTGAGTCAACAAGGGTAGTTTTGTATCAATGGCAGTATCTGAAGCAGGAGGAATTTACTTTGTATATCTATATCAAGCCTGGATATAGAGTGGAACAGACATAAAATACTCTTAGAATACTGTTTTTTCTTATGATAACTCAGACTACATTAAACATCATCTGAGAAAAAAGCGTGAAAAGAACTGATGTGAAAGATTTCCATTATTAGAAGAAAAGCGTTAGATAATGATTTTTGCACTGAGTTTTATCCTCAGCACCTTTATAATAGAATGATATATTCAATCACTCTTAACACAAAAAAATCACAACTGTAAACCACATTTATTCTATATTCTTTCTGTTCTCTTTCAGTAACATATCGTAAGTTACTTTAAAATAAGATTATCAAATTCTAAAACATTCTTAATGTTTCAAATTGCATTTACAGCTTTTGAAAGATTCATTGAAATGTCCATTCTTGGCAAAACAATCTTTCTCTTTTTTATGATATAAATCCCACAAGATAATGTTTTTGACCAAACTTTTATTTCTGAAAAAAAAAAAAAAAAAAAAAAAAAAAATTAGTGCTATTTTTTTGTCGTATCCTAATACCTAATTTTCTCCCTTAAGTCAGCTTTGGTGATTGTGTGGAAACGCTTCTTTACATGTCTCAGAGGCCTGTCTAAACTACCGTTGCTCATTTTGCCCTGACATTTATGCAGCAGTATCTAGTTGGAGTTAATATAGTTAGGTAAGTCTGGGCAATGTTCCAAAAGGAACCACTTCGCTTTATGATGAGGCAGTCTCCACCCGACATGATGCCAGAAATATCCATCCTTGGATGGATGGCATATTTATGACTCTTCAGTTTTATTTTATTTTTGTGAGTTTCACCAGTGTTTGTAACATCAGTTGCGACTTATTTATTTCAGTCAACATCATCAAGGCATTTGTGAGGCCTTCTGTGTTCTCAGACTTTATGAAATAAATCAATACAAAGGAAGGATGTTTTTTTTTCAGAACATGTTCTACACTGTATTCTGACAAAAGTCCCTTCCAAACCAAATGAGCATTTACCCAAGGAAAGTGTATTTTGATTCTGTGTACTCTTGAAAATTTGGCATTTCCAGAGTTTAATAGAGTTGTGCAAGCTCTTTCCCTTTGGCTACAGTCATATGCAACAGCTATCAGCCACTAAAGAATAACAAACCTTTCTGTGATTTCTAGTTTCTCATGAAAGGATGACTTTATAGAACTCAACCCTAGACTACAACAAAAGGAAAACACAGTATCTCTGTAGCAGTACTATAATTCAGAGATATTTCATCTCTCTTAATCCAGGGAGATATTTGGATATAGAACACTGCATGCCAATCAGCAGCTATACAGAAAGTCATGCTTTCACTTATACATGGGTAAAAACAACAGCAATAATATCAACAGGGAAGTACAGATTGTGTTACAGAAAATATTTATTTATTTATTTATGCACTTTCCATGACTTACTACTAAGTAAACATTTTGCTTCAGGAGCTGGATGGTTAATGTCCTTTGTATGATGCCTCCAAAAGGGAAATCAAGAAGGTGTCATAATTGTGATGGCTCACATAAGAGTTAGAAAAATGACACCTGACACAAGTGTGTTAGTACCCAGATCCACAGTCTCACTTTTCAGATTGCCTGTGGACTGGCCTTATTACACTGGAGTTGCCTGGCACTTTTGACTCTACGATGCACATGGTTGCCATCACCAATCTGCTGTCCTTGGCTTGCAGGGGTACTTTGAGCCTGCAATGCTGCTGCTGTGGTTTTGCTTGGATTCCAGCTCCCTTTCTCACTTGGGGTAGTCAGCCTTCCCTGCTTCCTGACATTATTCCTGACCTGGCTGAGATTTCACTGGAAAAATCATAATGCTCCACTCAGAAGAAAATGGAATATCCCAATACAAAAAGATTATGTGGGCTGAGATAGGGTAAATTGGTTATTTACTGGTCTTACATTCGTAAAAATACTGATTTTCAGTTTCAAGCAAGGTGCTAAATGTCATCCTAAGCATCAACATCCATACTTGAATCCCAGTCTCAGAGTTAAAAGCATGCAAATGTCTTGAGTAAGACGTATTACGTAGTTTGTCATTCTTGGCTGAAGTTTCTACTTCAGACAAAACCATAGAGACATATACTTCCAGTGATGAAAAATTTCTCTGCAGTACAAAAAAAAAAAAAAATCAACAAAATAAAAAAGAAACCAGGAGAAAATTCAAACAACACACAAGTGTTTTGCAACTATAAGGTAAAGAGAATTAATTTTTTCTCGCCATCATATATTTTATTAAATTATATTGTCAGCGTATATGAGTGGGATTTCAGAATTTTAGTCTTTTCATTGGTTGGGTCATTGATGTACTCAGTAAATATTAGTTAATACAGGAAGTATGAAGACAGACCTAATCTGCTGATATCAAAAAAGGTAACTGAAAATCATTCTTAAAGACATTATATTTTACGCTGTTTCCTTCTGAGATTTGGGATGCTGTTCCTCTGGGGTTAGCCTTATGTCAATTTTTAACAGCTATAATTGCCTAATTAGCTGCTCCAATGAAAATACAAAGCTTCTCTCAGTATTCAGTATTAATTTTCCTATTAGTATAAAATATCATAATTTGGAAATTCTTACATTGGATTCCCAGAACTCTCATGACAATGTATCCCTGCCTGGTCTTTTCCTTTACGCACGAGCTAAAAATTTCTATAGGTCCTTAGTGACATCAAGCTCATCTGCTGTTAATTTGAGCACATAGTCCTTAATGCTTATATATCAATACAGTGAGTTATTAGTTTAACTCTTTAAAATTTAAACAATACATAGCTGTTCTAACTCACACTTTGCTATTTTATATATCCATAAATACTAATGGACATGTAGCACCTGTTTTTCCATTGTAGTTTTGTCACTCAGCGCTACGGCTAAATTGAGGAAAGCTGAATGTAGTAAAGCAGCTTGCCTGAAGTCACAGAATGAATGAAACCTGTGAACGTTAGACTAAAGAACAAGCAGCCCAGAGGCAAAATATCAGTGCAAACTCCTTTCTGTTGTCTTATTTCAAAATGTAGTTTCATTCATTTTTATACATCCAATATAAAGGAATCAAGGAATTTTTACATGTTCAGCTTTTTCTCTTTTTTTTTTTTTTTTTTTTTAATGTGGATTGTGAGTTGATATTATTCTTCAATCTGGAAGAAATACTCTGGTGATTAAGAAATCTTCAAAATCGGAGTTTAACTCAATATCTGTGTCCTTGTGTTTCTATTATGTTTTTATGAGCTTCTATGCTCTGATCTGTAAAACTGACCACTTAGCCTTTGTATCTCTTTAGTACGAACTTAAAGCAGCCTTGAACAATTGTTACAGAAAAATATCATGACAAATATGTTCCTGAATACTAACAAGAGCACTTAATCAAATTTGAATTTATTGGCATATAATATATTTATAAGGAGACAAAAAAAAAAAAAGACAGAAACACTCAGAATCAAAATTGTATCTGGGAAGCATAAGAAATACATCAGTGCATATTTATCAGTAATAATGCATGCTTGTAAGTGAATTGTGGTATTGCTCACTGAAAATTTCCCTGTGGAACCTCTCAATCACACATTATTGTTTAAGAAACAATAGAATTTTGAAAGAAACTGAAACCTATGTGTCCATTTACCTTATATTCACTTAATATGAATACCAGAAAATTAGACAGTGTAATTTGAAATTCTGCATAATTTCAAATTAAAATACAAGCACCTCTTTATTGATAATTCTTCATTAGCTTGAAGTTTAAAAAATCTTTACTAAATATTGTATCACCATGATGCTTTTTATTTTTAAAATGTTATGGAAATTAATTTAAATATGTCTGTTGTGGCAATATACATGCACTTTCACATATATGAATTTGGATGTCATAGAATAGCTGAAATTTGTTCTCCAGTTCATAGCAGACATTATAAAGACCTCATAGACCAGTACGCATGTGATTGCTGGAGGGTGGTATCTGTAGAGCTTGGTTCACACTCAACGAATATATTTTCTGAACATGTAGCTGTAAATTGACAGAAGGCTACAGGTTGCTTTCAAAGAAGATGGAACTCAGTGTGCAGAATCCTAACAGAAGAGGTATCACAGAAAAAGGGGAATGGAGAAGCTGTTCAAGGCAAAGTATGGTAACAGTACTAGCAGGAGTGTTTCAAGGACTCCATGACTGAACAGTGTGGATATTCCTCACTGAAACCCCTGCTTTCCAAATGAAAGTTGAGGCCAGTCAGGTCCTCAAATAACTATTCTTGATTTAAAATATATTATGAAGGAGTGAAAAATGCTGCATGGATTTCTTTCTTCATTTTTATCCATGGCTTCATGTATCTAACATAACATTTATAGACTATAGACTTCACTACAACAAACTACTGACATGACCATTGACATTATAGTGTTCATCAATCACATTATTTATTAATTTCTATTTATAAGAATATTTGAAGAAAATTCCAAAGGTTCTTCCTGACCCCAAGGAAAACAAAGCAAAAACCAGATTCATTCAACAGTATCCTTAATAGTGGACTTTTATGTCTTTTAGCATCTTTGTTATATGAATGATTACATAAATTATTTTTTCCTACTTAAATAAATATATTTTAGTATTCACATATCCTTACAGTCTTAATTTATACATGTCTCAGAAGAAAAAAAAAAAGAATATCCTTGAAGAAAGTATTGGATTTTATTACTTAATATTTTTAATTCTACTGAGTTATCAAACCAACAGAACATTTTCCTCGGGACACTGTTGCCAAAATCTAGTAATGGGATACTGCTTAGTGTATTTCTCAAAATCTTATACAAAACCCCTATACTGGAAACAACATTTCTTAACAGGAATGTAATATTAATTATTTTCTTTATGTTTGTTTTTTAACAGTAATTACAGTGGTCAACATAAATGCATAAAACCAACAGATTTTCAACTAGAACTAAAGGCAATCCTTAAAGCAAAGAACATGAGACAGACATTGCATTCTGCATCCAGGGACCGCAGAACACAGTTACTTTGAATCAACCTTAATCGCGTGTTTGATTAGCCACATTGCTTCAGGGACATTCATGGAATAAACGATGGTAATTTTTGAAGTTACATAGTTTAATTTGTGAACAATTTCAGGTCCTGAATTAAGTCAGCTGGGAACTGCAGAGACAAAGTGAAAAACAGAAGCTGATCAGAAACAGAAAAGGATGAAAATTGGTTTATTACCACTAGTAGATAATGGATGTAAAATGATGACACAATAGCAGTGACAATTGCATGATTAGCCTAAGAATACAATAGGCAAACTTTCAGGATGATAAAACTGAACTAGAGGGAGATATATTTTTTATAATTAATGAAAAGTGAGGTAAATTTTTTCTCTAGCCTGATTAATTCACGAGTCTTTACCAAATGTTAATTAAATTGTATGTCCATATATTGAAATATATTTAAAACTAATCCATTAAAAAAAAACTAAACCACAAGCAAACCAAAAAACTCAACCAACAAAATCCCCAGAAAGATAAAGGTTTGAAATTCAAAATTAAAACTGAGATAAACTTCCAGTATGAATCACAAATGTTGCTAGAAGCTTCAGCATCTCTGCAAAGCTTCTTTACTTATCTACATTTTCCATTAAATATTTAATTCTTAAAGAATTTCCATATCCTGTCCAGGGAAGCAGCAGATTTCTGCAGCTCTGGTTCTAATTGATGCTGTCAGTGATGATATTACAATAATACTCATACACAGAAAGAGATAACTAACAGCATATTTATAAATGTTCCTAAGAAAAAGTACGGGTTTTTTCATGTCTTTCCATGTGGGAATTTACTAACAATCTTGAAATTTAAGTTCAACTAATACTGTATAAGACAATTCACACACAGATGACTATAAGAAACCAAGAAACACACCAAAATAAGCAAAGCTGTTTTGTTCTATGATGGAAGAAGAAATGATATGCAGGCATAGATTGGATAGGAGAGACGAGAGATTCAGAAGTATTTTTTTCTTTACTTTATCATACAGGGAAGCTGTCTTTAAGACAACAATTCCCCTTTTAAGGGACAGTCAGTGTGGATGAGTGAGGACATATATTTGCCATCATTTGAAATTTTCATGAGAGAACCCAAAATAGCCAAAGCCTGTTCAGATTTGACATTCATCACAACATCATTGAGTAGGATATTAAGCCTGAAAGAAAACTTGGCATATAAGTTTGCTGGACCATAGGGGCCATGTCAGGCCCAAAGATTTTGGTAAGTTAAATAAGGACCAACTTGACACTGGAAAGATATGAAGATGCATTAGGAAAAAAGAGGGGAGCACTGAACTTCGAGAGCAAAAGAGGAAAAACCTTGGATTTAGTGGATTAGACCTCATGCTTGGGGAGTCCCAAACGGTAGGAGCACTCCTAAACCTTTATGATAGAAATTGAACAAGTCTGCTTTTGCATGAATGCAGTCTTACTAGTTGATGTGTGGGAAAGCTGAATTAATATCATTTAGGTTAAACACCTAGTAGAGGTTCAAGTAAGTCTAGAAGGAAAGGAAATTTTTAGATACGATATTGATACGAATATTGAACATTTTCTTCATTAGTGCTGCTATAACTTTAGAAAATGTTGTGAATGTGGTTTTAATTGAATTCAGTAAATAAGTTTTTTTTTTTAAAACTGACCTAAACTGATTTGAGTGTGACTGCAAGGTGACCAGCCATTATTAAGTAACCCTTATACAAGACAATTGATATTAAACACTGCTCAGCTTCTCAAAGCTTTCTCAAGCATAAGTCAATGGTAGCAAAGTATTTCTTCCCTTAAGTGTTGTGACTGAGTGCTGTTAATGCAAGAATTTCTGTGGAAGAAAAGGTTTCTTAGGGAAACTGCACAAGCCAAAGAAAATGAGCCATGATAATAGGCTGTCTGATAATAATGAGCCCATGATAATAGGCTGTATGAACTGGAGTGCTCGGGAAGAGTTCATGCCAGCAAACAAACATTATTCTGGTAAAATCTTCAGTTTATTTGCTCTTAGTACACCTAATTTTCTTCTTTGGTCTTATATAAAGAGAACTTGTTGTCGAGCTTGATGACAGTGATGATAGGGTTGAGTGTTTGCGGGTAAGAATCAGGGGAAAGGCCAACAAGCCAGATATCATGGTGGGAGTCTCTTAGAGACCATCCAACCAAGATTAAGAGGCAGACAGAATGTTCTATAAGAGCTGGGATAAGTCTCACAATCACTAGCCCCTGTTCTTATGAAGGACTTCAATTTACCAGAAGTCTGCTGGAAATGCAATACAGCTGAGAAGAAAGAGTCTATGAGGTTCCTGGAGCGTGTGGAAGGTAACTTCCTGACACAGCTGGTGACAGAGCCAACGAGGGAAGGCCAGACCGGTTGTTTGTGAACGGAGGACTTGTGGGTGGTGCAGTGGTTGGAGGCCCTCTTGGAGTCTTGGATGGAGTGATGCACTTCACTCATAAAGAGAACAGAGAGCTTTGGCTGAAACTCAGGGAAATAAGGGGAGGTTATGACCTTTGGAAGAAGGGGCAGGCAACTCATGAGGAGCGGCTGAGGGAACTGGGATTGTTTAGTTTGGAGAAAAGAAGGTTCAGGGGAGACCTTATTGCTCTCTACAACTACCTGAAAGGAGATTGTAGCAAGGTGGGGGTTGGTCTCAAGTTGTGGCAGGGAAGGTTTAGACTGGATATTAGGAAAAATTGCTTCACTGGAAGGGTTGTCAAGCATTGTAACAGGCTGACCAGGGAAGTGGTAGAGTCATCAACCCTGTAGGTATTTAAAAGGTGTGTAGATGTCCCTCTTTGGGACATGGTTTAGTGGTGGACTTGGCAGTATTTGGTTAATGGTTAGACTCAAGGATCTTAAAGTTCCTTTACAGCCTAAATGATGCTATGTTTCTATGATACTGTGATTCTATGATTTGCATCTGACAAGACAGATGCTAAGGTGTAAAGCAGTTGTTATTAGTCTGCAAAAGTGTGGGAGGCAGCTGGGGTCTTACAAGAGTGACTTTGTTGAACTGATACACACCTCTGCTAAGACAAGCAGAACAGAAAGTACCTGCTGCAGCCAGACGCATGCTTTGGCTTGTATTGAGCAGTTTGTGCCATGAATAAGAAGATTTTAGTACCTTTTTTTAATTTTTTTATTTTAGCAATAAGAAGAAAGAAGTTCTAATATCACCTTCAGGTGTTCTTCATAATATGACTCCTACAAAAAAAAAGGCATAGGAGGTCTGCAGTGTATCTGCCCAGTTTCAACACCAGTATTTACATTCAGCCTACCTTGAATTCCAGCTGATAGTAACTGTGCTGCTCTGCACTGTTGAACAGTATCTCCCTTCCCAAGGTGGCTGCATTTCAGCAGTGAATCAAAAAGATCCTATTATTATGCTTCATTTATAAGACATACTATTTATGGGGACTGTGTAACTTCAAAGAGGAACTACACAAGCATATGTGTACTAAAGAGCTTGAAGTGTGTTTTTTTAGTGGATGCAACACCTTGTGATGACAGCTCAGACCCAAACGTATATTTCTGGGTGAAACAGAGCAAAGAACAGTAACTGTCCACAAAATATTACATAATATACTGGGAAACTTTTCCCTGGAAAAACAAAAACCAGCAACCAAAACCCGGAGAGACCAAATATCAGAAGAATGTAGAAATAAGCTTATGAGTATCATCTCCAATACTTCGTGTCTTCGGCAGCTTCTCAGAAGTAGGTCTTTTTCCATACACCAGATTTAGCTTTTATTCTTCCATATTTCTTTTTCTTCTTGTAAAGAATCTAATGAACATTAATGTTTTTGGACAAGCAGGAAAGCTATGGGTGGATGCACACAACTCATAAGTAGTGAAATTGTAAGAAAGAGTTTTTCCCAGTGTTTTTAAATATTCCTGTTTTCCCTTTCCCTTTCAAAATGCCACAGTTAGGTGCTAATAATCAGAGCTACATCTTCCAAAACTAAACATGGGTTTAAGACTTTTTTAAAAGGTAAGTAAATCCTGTTCAAAACAAACCCCTACTGTATCTAGTACAACTTCAGCTGTTCTCTTCATAAGCCTTGCAATCTTCCCTCTAGTACCCTTTTTCCTTAAAACGCAGCTAGGTACCCCCACCCCCCTCCCTACCTTTTCATAGGCCTTCTTAATTGGCTCATTAAGGTTACAGATCACATCTGCCCACACTAACTGAATCACAAAGCACTTTAGTTGCGTTTTCTCACACCTAGATCCACCAGAGAATGAGGAACTTGTAATTACTCACTCCTTAGGAATTCAGCTCTGTGGGATACCCAGACCCCAGAGGGAACCCACGTTGATCACCTCATTTACACCGTAACACATAAAACCAGTCTGAAGTGTCTTTAACAGTCTAGTTTGGTTGTAGCTGATAAATTAAAGAAGATTTGCCTGAATGGCAGTATAAACTACCGGAGGATTTAGTGTAAGGCTGAGGGCAGTGAAAACTGAAAGCTCTTTTTTTTCACTGTGTGATACAAATAATGCTTATTAAAGTCAGTGGAAGTTCTTTTATCCTAGAAAATAGGACTCCTTGTTATAATCTCTTTGCATTATGTAGCTTTTGATTGCTATATGTTTCAGACTGCCATCTGTAAAATGGGGATAATAAAGCCTAATTACTTTCCACCTACAGCTGCTGAGGTTGTCACCTTTCATAATATATGTCAGAGAAGCGCTGAATATAACATTTTCTCAAGAGTTTTCACAGCTTCCAAATAATAATCTAAAAAAAAAAAGATATTTTTGTTATCAGCTTTATTTTTACCTTGAACTTAGGAAGGAACTCCCTTTTCAGGTTGCAGACTCCACTACCTTTAATTCTAATTCAGCAACTGATTTTCCCAGGTTGTTTTATATTGTGTCAGATTGAAGTGTGAGAAGACTTGTACATTCACTGACTCTGATGACTGACATTGCTAGTGAACAACAGTGATTCCAAGCATGCAGTTATTAATATTTTTTCCTTTTTTTTTTTTCCTGGATTCTGTGGACCACCAAATCTCTTTGGAAGGTCTTCCAAATAAAGCATTTTGTCATACTCTATGCTACAGTAATGACACCCCTGTTCTGTTAATGTCACTGCTACCCACAAGCATCCATCTGATTCACTAATAATCATGATGAACTTTTCAAAATGAAATAACGTGCTGATTGCTTAAACTGTATTTACTTTTTGTTACCAAGTTTTTAATTAGAATGAGAAAACACTTTCTCATTACAAATGACTTGCTATTAATTAGCTTAACACTAATTTGGAATGACACAATCACTCCACAATCACTTGAACAGAATGAAAAGATGGAATTTTTAATATAATTTTAAAGGTTAGTTTCTTCATGTTAAAAATGCCCAGGATGTCTGAGAGCAAGCTCAGTAAGAAGAAATCTCAAGAACAGCAACAAGAGACAGAAGAAAAAAAAATAAAAAGCTCTTTAAGTTTCTACCTGAAGTTAATTTTATTGGCTGAATTGTGGACCCTGGTAAAAATAGGGGGATGTGTATAAATATATTCATATTTATAAAATGGAAAAAACTGACAGAGCTTAACTATAGTCATGTTAGTGAAACTATAATTATAATTTTAATAGACTAATTACAGTACTAGAAGAAAAAATTATTTCAGCCATGAAAGACAGTAAGTCTAAGCTATTCAGTATATATCTGTGTTTTATTTTTTTACCCATAGAAGATATTACAAGAGTTATAGGAGGAAAAAAAAACCAAAACCAAACCCCCAAACCATAAGTTTTTTCCTTATTTTTCTTCTGGCCAAAGACATTGCTACAATTAAATTGACAAGACCAATGTAGCTTAATTTAATCTACCCTTCTACAAATTAAAAAAGATAAAACTTTAATTAGGATGCACAATTTGCAGTCATTTTAAATCATTCTGTAAGTACCTTTGAAGCCAAATTCCATGAGGAATTGTCTTTATCTTTGAATATACCTGGGGTTTTCCCGAGTACAGCTGGGAGGGCCACACATGGATATGACAAAGCACAAACCACCACCCTTTATGATTCCTGTACCCCTGCTCCCTCACGTTAGATCTGGAAAGACCCTGGAATGCCCATTCCTGGACCACACCACAATTAGGAATACATGTCCTATTAAGTAACTGCATTACAATTATTTTTTTCCTACACCATAACTTAATCCTTATTGAAAAGGCTTCCCATAGTCAGGATACCTACATTTCTTATTCATTGAGCTACCAAAGGTCCGTATGTGCTAGTGTGCTTGCTACAAGGATTGTTCTAGGTGAATCTTTTCTATGGAAGAGACTCTGCATATAGCTGTGGTCAGAGGAACATCCCATCTCAACCCAAAGCTGTGATGAGAAACAGCTCCAGGTTTCTCATTCCCTCTGCCTCTTGCTTTTAAAGATGAAATCTGCCTTTTCCCTCCCTTTCTCTCACTAATCCTCCTCTCCTCTGTTTCTTGCTATGACAATGCATCTGATTTCGTAATTGCCAAGTAAATACCAAGACTACTTAATGGTCATATCCAGCTCAGGGGAGCATCAGCCATACCACGTGTAAAACATTTAAGACATTTTCTCTTTGGTAAATATGAGATACAATGATTATTATTTCACATTTGCTAACTCTTCAGCTCTAGTTCCAGCCATGTCTCCAAGTATGCTCTCAATTAACTGACCTGACATACTTTCCTATTAATTGCAAGGAAAATGTACTACCACTTCTGAAAATATGGAAATATACAACAGATATCTTTTATAGGTGTCTTTGCTGCCTATACTGGGGAGACAGTTTAGGAAAGAAATTTGGCGGCTGTGATCCTCACATCCAGAAGCAGCAGGGTTCAGGAATTATGTGGATTCACCAGAAATGTAAGTTTAAGAAAGTCTTCTTGCCTTAGACACTCTCCAAAGCAAGCTTTAGCTGGTCAGATTTGAGAAAACTCAGAATGCATGACTTTCAATGGAAGTCATAAATGGAATGTCATAAATAAAGTAAGTAGACAGAGGCCTACAGGTCTCAAGAAATGTTTTAGACCATTAGTATTTCTGAAACTCACTTTGAAAGAAGATTTGATGTGTCCTTCTATCTAGATCATTTAGCTGAGAACAAGGACAGGCAACTGTCCATCATGGTGCGATGGCTATTGAGGAAGACTTGAAAGGCTGTGAATTCATTGCTGAAGTTCTTGTTTTGTAAGATTGAAAGCTCTTCATAAAGGGCACAGCTGTTTTGCGTGACCACTCTTGAGTGTCATATGTTGATAAGCTCTCCTTGTCTTTCTTAGTCTGTCGTAGTGTTTGTCATAGAGTCCTGATGCCAGGGTCTGTCAGAGAACAACAAGGCTGGGATTCTCCCTAATGAATGGTGAGCCAGAAGCTGATCAAGACACCAGCCTGGACAGTGACCTCAACAAAGCTGTACTAAGATATGAAAAGCCAAAAGAATTAATTTCTTCACAGAGAAACATACTCTTCTGATTCTTCTTTTTCACAGCACATAGAAATAAATTCGTTTCTGAAGTGACTGAAGATAAAACACATTCTGTCTAAAAGCTGAAGATATGTAAGTGGTCCAAAGCATTTCAAAATCTTAGAAAACTCCAATGTGTAGAAACAAGGAGATAAAACCTGTATGCTGCTCTGAAGTTGTTCCAACCATCAAATCTGTGGTTTGCTTTTCAGTAGTGCGAGGATTGCTTTGGCACACATCATGTCATAGAGTTGTGCCACATCTCTCTGTGCTTCTCCTGCACAGAGCCAGCTGCATCTCTGCACATCTAAGAAGAGTCTTACACACTTCATTCCAATATTTGCAGAGCAGATGGTGGGACTTTATAGTGAACAGCAGGGCTCAAACCTGAAGTTCTCCAGTGTTACCCATCTCCACATTTATACTCAGACTGGCGCTCAAACGCAACATAGGTTTACAAGGCGTCTATAATATTGAACTTTTTTTTTTTTTTTTGGACCTACATCTACTTCTTTTAATCCAGATGCCATATTCTTGGAGAAAATAGGGTTGTTGACTTCTGTGACACAATTGTAAATGCCTTTCAGTAAATTCAGAGTATTTTCTTTATTTCATAAGTAGTTAAATTCAATTCACTTTCTGAATTTCTTTTCTATTATTTACATTCAGTAGAAAATGTTGCGCAGAATAGTGCAGGTAGCAAAAAAAAGTGAAGGTAACAAAACATAAAATAATTACATGTAATTACATGTTCATCAATGTGAACATTCCTAATGAAGACCTTGAAATAAACACGATACATTGGAATACAAAAAAAACTCTTTCAATTGGATTTTAAATTAAATTAAAAACAAAATTTCTCTTTTTTTTAAAAAAAAAAAAACAATTCAAGATAAAAAAGAAATTACGACAAGCTGTATTTTAGAATATATTTATTCTAAAGTCCTTGGTAAAATCTTAAATTTAGCAAAAATAATATTCAAGAAATGCATGTAAACCACAATAGTTTCAAAGAAATAAGCCAATAAATTAAGAATATTGCCTACACAACCCATTTTTTAAAAGCTGTAGTTCCATTTTCAGATAAAGATATGATCTTTGTTTCATTTTAGCTTTAAAGCTTCTTGTGAACACACACAAAATGAAAGCTTGCTTTCCTTTCCTGATCCATGAATAAAAAGTAGGTTAGAAATGCTGACCTGAGTTTTGTAGAATTATATGATGAGAAAAATGAAAATAACCAAACTCCCTCAAAAACAGATTAATTCATTATTATTTTCTTTTAAGTACTCCATTTAAAAATCAAAATATATTTTTCATTTGTTTTGTATCCAGAAAGTTTAAATTTTACTGCAAAAACAGCAATCAAATTTTAGATTATTTTTTCTTCACTTTTAATTAAAATATAATTTCCTTTCAGAAACAATTTGATAAAGATCACTACAAAAATAAATCTTTAAAATAACATTTTAATTCACCTTTTGTCAACTTTAAAAATACAATGTCAAATGTCAAACTTTAAAATGTCAACTTTAAACTGAAGCAGCCAAATATAAATTAACCTATGTAATTGCTTAAATCCGTAAATAATTAATCTTCTTTTTTGCAAATGGATTATTAATTTTTAGATAATGAGACACACACAAAAAAAAAACCCAACTCAAATAACTTATTAAAATCTAGAGGGTGGGGATTGATACATCCCACTTTTGCCTAAATTGTGAACTACATTCATAAAACCCGTTCAGTCCTGAGAAATATTTCTCCCCACTTCTCCAGAATCACCTAGTTCTATTTATATTTAAATTCAAACCCAGGAAAAAGAGTTTTTTCTTTAAGAAAAAAAAATATCTAAAATACATGTAACTGTCTATATATTACCCTGGATGCAGAACTCAGCATAAGTAATTATGCTAAGAGCTGCTATAGTCAGACTTTCCTATATTTGTTCTATTTGAAATTTCTTTTTGCATATGTATTCAGCTTCGTTAGGAGAGGAGGAGTATTACCTGAGAAGAAAGGCGTGATGGTTTGATCGGTTTTCAGAAATGAGGAAGATAAAAACTCACTTCCTCAAGAATAATGAAATCTAAAACCTAGTCTAAAGTCTAAAATAGTCATAGAACTCTTTTGTCAAACACAAGCATCAGAGTTCCTGCTGTTAGGTAGTCTGTCTCAAAAGACAGAAAACACAACTGAAATCTATAGTCTTTTTACACCTATTATTTATATATATATATATATATTTTGAGTGAAAATGAAACAGTTTTACTTCAGATTGACTAGGTGACCCAATGCAGCTTTCACGTGGTTAGTTGCTGGTGTATGTAGTGGGGACTATGAAATCCCTAGTTCTGAAGATACAGGTCTCTGCCAAGATTTGTAACTTCAGAGAGGCAGTAACAAAGTTTTGGCATCAGAATTAATTGGAATTAACATCAGAGACCGATAATTTTTATCAGTTGTTCAGAAGGGATAAGTCTAAATTTTTTACATGGAGAAAGCAATAAGGGAAAACAGATATAAATGCTCACCATCCTCACCATCAGTATCACCATCACTACAGCAATCTTTGATGATTGCTGGACAAACTCAGGACCAAAAAGGAGGCCTATAGAGGGTGGAAGCAGGGAAAGGTAGACTGGGAAGAATACAGAGAAGCTGTCCGAGTCACCAGAAACCTGATCAGGCAAGCGAAAGCCCAGGCAGAACTAAATCTAGCCAGGGATGTGAAAAATAACAAGAAGAACTTCTATAGATATATCAGGGATAAAAATAAGACGAGGGAAGCTGTGGGTCCCCTCCGGAAGGAAACGGGAGACCTGGTCACCCAGGATGTGGATAAGGCTGAGCTACTGAATGACTTCTTTGCCTCAGTCTTCACTGGCAAGGGCCCTAACCACACTGCCCAAGTCACGGAGGGCAAGAACAGGGGCTCTGGGAATGAAGAAGCACCCACAGTACAAGAAGACGAGGTTCGAGACCTCTTAAAGAACCTGAAGGTGCATAAGTCCATGGGACCTGATGAAATCCATCCACGGGTCCTGAGAGAACTGGCGGACGAAGTTGCTAAGCCCCTCTCCATCATATTTGAGAAATCGTGGCAGTCTGGTGAAGTTCCCACTGACTGGAAAAAAGGGAACATAACTCCAATATTCAAAAAGGAAACAAAGAAGACCCGGGAAACTACAGGCCGGTCAGTCTCACCTCTGTGCCTGGCAAGATCATGGAGCAGATCCTCCTGAAATCCTTGCTAAGGCACATGGAGAATAAAGAAGTGATTGGAAACAGCCAACATGGCTTCACCAAGGGCAAATCGTGCCTGACAAATTTGGTGGCCTTTTACAATACTGCCACAGACTTGGTAGACAAGGGCAGAGCGACTGACGTCATTTACCTGGACTTATGCAAAGCATTTGACACTGTCCCGCACGACATCCTGGTCTCAAAATTGGAAACTCATGGATTCGATGGATGGACCACTCGGTGGATAGGGAACTGGCTGGATGGTCGCATCCAAAGGGTTACAATCAATGGCTCAATGTCCAGGTGGCGGCCAGTAACGAGTGGTGTTCCGCAGGGGTCGGTACTGGGACCAGTACTGTTTAACATCTTTGTCGGAGACATGGACAGTGGGATAGAGTGCACCCTCAGCAAGTTTGCTGATGACACCAAGCTCGGTGGCGCAGTTGACACGCTGGAGGGAAGGGATGCCATCCAGAGGGACCTAGACAGGCTGGAGAGGTGGGCTCGTGCAAATTGCATGAAGTTCAACCAAGCCAAGTGCAGGGTCCTGCACCTGGGACGTGGCAACCCCAGGCACAAATACAAGTTGGGTGGAGAATGGCTGGAGAGCAGCCCTGAGGAGAAGGACTTGGGAGTGCTTATGGATGAGAAGCTCAACATGAGCAGGCAGTGTGCACTGGCAGCCCAGAGAGCCAACCGTGTCCTGGGCTGCATCAGGAGAAGTGTGGCCAGCAGGTCTCGCGAGGTGATTCTGCCCCTCTACTCTGCGCTCGTGAGACCCCTCCTGGAGTACTGTGTCCAGCTTTGGAGTCCTCAACACAGAAAGGACATGGACCTGTTGGAACGGGTCCAGCGGAGGGCCACGAGGATGATCAGAGGGATGGAGCACCTCTCCTATGAAGACAGACTGAGAGAGCTGGGGTTGTTCAGCCTGGAGAAGAGAAGGCTCCGGGGAGACCTTATAACAGCCTATCAATACCTGAAGGGAGCCTACAGAAGAGCTGAAGAGGGACTCTTTGTCATGAAGAGTGGTGACAGGACAAGGGGCAATGGTTTTAAATTGGAAGAGAAGAGATTTAGATTAGATATAAGGAAGAAATTCTTTACAGTGAGGGTGGTGAGGCACTGGAACAGGTTGCCCAGGGAAGTTGTGGATGCCCCATCCCTGGAAGTGTTCAAGGCCAGGCTGGATGGGGCTTTAAGCAACCTGCTCTAGTGAGAGGTGTCCCTGCCCATGGCAGGGGGGTTGGAACTAGATGATCTTTAAGGTCCTTTCCAACTCTAGCCATTCTATGATTCTATGATTCTATGATGAGTAGTGTTCTAGGGAATATCTTTTCTTCTCAAGTTATTTTTTTTCCCCTATGAATTTTCATTCTCTATCCCAGCTGCTAGCACTCATTATTACCAGAAACTTCTAAATATCACTAAAGAAGCAAAGTTGCAGTTTCTATTTTTAGATTACATGAGTAGGTTTTCAAGCACATGTATCAACTTCTGGTACTAATTGCTAGCTCAGTGCAGGGTATAGCAGGCCAAGAAGCACAGATGAAAATTAGATGTAAACCAAGACATAAATGCAACCCAGCTTCTTTATATTTCAAATAATTAGCAAACATACTTTGATTTTGTGCTAATGTGGGATGTTCTCTTGAACACTTTTTTGTTTAATTGCATGGGTTGAATTTTCTTTCTGTATTTAAATTCTTTTCCTTAATTGCCACTGTCTTGCATTACAAAAATAGCACTGTAATGATTTCCACATGAATGTACAAAAAATTTAAGCAGTTCATTGATTTTAAATGTCCTGTAGTTTCCTAAGTCCCAGCTGTAGATGTTGCTGTTTTTCAGAATTCTGTAGAGTTCTTAAATTTTAAAAGTAACTGAATAATCTTTATTTGTTCTGAAATTTTATATTCTATTGCTTCATTAAATGTTAATGCAAAGTTACAATCAACCTTTTTACTTTAATTTCTTCATATAAAATTCTAATATTGCTTTCAGATGTTTAATACTTCCTTTTTACAAAGAAAAAGAGACATTAGGATTAAAACTGCACATTTGGCACCCTTCCATTATATCATAATGGCATCTACAGGCTCTACCAAAATCGGGCTTTACTGTACATGTTGTAATAGCATATGAAACTACCCATAGTCCATTGAAATAGGTAATATACCCCTCCCCTCCAGCCCTTTTAGTACCATACAGTGACAATAATAGGTAATTTCATAAGAAATTTAGAAAATAAGTACTGCTGAGATGCAGGATGGGGTTACTAAAGTATGAATCTATTTTGCTGTACATAGAATTTGGAAATGAAGGTCTTTTTAGTCATGACACCAGTATGAGTTCAGTTCTTTTCAGGGCAAAGGCTTTCAAGAAATATTTTAGAAGTAAAAAACCTCAGAAGCTTTTAAAGGCTCTTCACCTCTTTAAATTCTTTTCTCCTATATAATATTTTACCCTTCTCATGCTGATGGCCTGATATGGTCTTATACAAGGAATAGAAATATAACAGGACTCTGTATATCTGGTACAGGATGAGATGCGAGTGAAAACTTGAGTCTGACCTTAAATTTGGCATTCCGATATTTGAATGCTGCCTTGTTGAATGGACCGTCACCTTCTGAGTGTTTAAATCAGAGAGGAAATGTCTTTCTAGACGATAATTTGACCTCCAGTGCCAGGTATGAAGGAAGAAGAGAATTCATTAACCCATCTTATGTAGGGAATTAAACGTGGTTCCAGCATTATACTTTTATGCCATGAAGTCCTCTGAATGCATGAAACTTTTTACTCATCTTTCTGATTTAGGTGTAGAGAAAGAAGCATTATTAAAGAAACTTGGGTATAAATAGCAGTTACTGAAGCTGTATTAATGAGGCTGCATGGTGGGGGAGAGCAATAAGCAGGAGGAATAGGGAACCTAAACAGGAGCTGACACACTTAGATATTGACTCTGTGGAAAAAGTCGGTTTTACAGGGGATTGGAGCAAACCTTGTTGATGGATTAAAAAAAAAAATAAACCAAGCAACTCATATGTAAATAGAGCCATAGGGAAAGAGGCAAAGTTCAAGATAAAACCTAAACCCTCTCCCCTTATTTCAATTTTTTTTTTGTTTCACTCTAAACATACTTACTTAATTCCAGTATTATTTAAAATGTGTTTATAGTATGGAGAATGCCACAGTTTGCAGTTTTTGCTGCTTGCACTGTTTTATCTGATTTGAATTTCAAATACAAGGACAAGGAGGTCTTCTTCTGGGGAAGGAGAACATGGGCAGCAGAAGGCTTATTTCTGTGCTTATTCGTGCAATCACATGGGTTTATTATATTATTTAAGAGGCCAAAAATGTAATCCCCTTCCAAGAAGAATTATAACCTTTAAAATGTTTCTCATTCCAAATTGATAATTGTTTTCCAGAATGCAAACTTTTTACTTAAAATATTTGTTTTATGATGTTTTCCGTCAGAGAATATTCAGGTATGCATTTTCTATTCATTTCTACTGCTTACATTTATAAAAGCCACTCACAATCATTAAAGAACTGTTTTTGAAGCTAAAAGGATAGAACTTGAAAAGTTCTGTTCCTATGAATAGATACCATATTTACAGTAATTCATAAAGAATATAAAATATTTTTACATATATGTGTATACTCTTTTACTTACCTGCATACACTCTGAAAATTTGTGCAAGATGTTAGTTGTTGTAACTTTTCCTCAAATCTTAATATACAGCATGGAACAATTAAACCAGAAACCAGGTACTGAATATGGAACATATACAGGAAATTCTAAATGTTATGTTGAATTATTTACTTTTTCTTATTCGTCAACAAACAGATGCTTTAGGGATTGCTTTCCTATTCTGTCCTTAATGAAAATCAGCCTTTTTCACACAGAGAAAATGCTTCTCTCAATAGAAAATCCATGAGACATTAATTTTCTGGAAGTGCATTTCTATGTAGCAAATTTGATGTAAAATTCACTCCAGGAGAGCTTTTCTTTTTTTAAGCCAGCAGTACGAAGACATATGCAGATGCCAGTAAGGCATTTTTTCAAACTAGTTATTGCTACTTATTTCTTGAAATTAAAATCAAATAATAGTAAAATAATTCTTCAAAGAGTGAGACTTTTTTAAACGTATTTTGTTTGCTAAATAGCGCATGTAGTTCACAGGACAGTATATAAAGAAGAGCTATCTCTGCTGGTGCTAAGCTGGAAGGCAATTTGTTTTTATTTCTCTCAAAAGATAGCTTGTACATTCTTGAACATTTCACTTTGATCCACTAATTCTCACCTGTTATACTGTGATTACATGGATGAATTGCAAAGAGGCCATATCAGTTAAATTGCCAAGTTAGAAGCACAGTGGATTTCCCAAGAACAAATACTTCAATTTTAAATTCATCAGAAGCTGACTGTGTGCACAAATATTTCTCATAGTTTTAAAAGAATACAGATGGGATGTTTGAAAGACATCGAATTATGCGAAGTGCTGGCTACCCTCTGACCCCCACTTTCCTCCAAACTATAGGAACTAACCACAGGTGTCTGTTTTAAGTGGTGGCCTAGCCCTTTCTCCTAGGACATTAACAAACTTCTTTGTGGTACCTAACACTCCACTTCTCTGTAAGGCTTCCTGGTTCTAAGCTTGTCTCCTTCTTTTGTAATTTCACTGGCACAGTTTCTAGGCATTGATTTGTCTCTTAATTCCCTTTAATGGCAAAGGGACCCTGTGAGCCAACTGCAGTAGACCTGCAAAGATCACCACTGACATCTCTGTAGCATCTTCAGCCAAATCCTGGAGTTTCAAACAAGGCTTGTAGCTTATTTCTGCAGAACCAGATCTAACACCTGAAGTGAGGAGATGGATTTTTAGAAGATGTTGTAAAGCAACAGCCACAAAAATCAGTATGTAATTTGGGCAATAAAAACAATATCGTGCTTTGGCAAAGAAGCAATTGTACACAAAATCCTGTCTCAGCTTTTCTTTCCCTTAAGAGAAATTCTGTCCTCTTGAAGCGCCAAGACCTTTCTTTGAGACTCATTTCTCCAAGTCAAGATTTCCTTGAGCTTTGTGGAGTGTCTCTTTCTGCTAACCACCAGACTGAAATGTCCCTCTTCCCCACCACTGTATGGAAAGATGTTTATTGTCTTGAGAAGAAAACAATTAACATGGTTTTAATTGTAACACTGATATTTTATTTATGCTGTTGTTCCCTTTGTGCTAATTCTATTAATTTCCCCCTCCCCCCTCCATGCAAACTTTGCTGAAAACTTCTTTCCCTACCTGTTAATCTTCTAATTATGATAAAGTGTCCTGGTTCAATGGAAAACTGTAAATGACTTAATTCTTTATCCTACAGTCACAGTTCCATGGTTCACAGTGAAATATTTGTTCTATATAGATCATATCTAACTTCCACAAAGTCTACAGTGTTTTCTCCCACCCTGAGTGGGTGGTGGGTCAAAACCTATGAAGCTATATATACTTTCATATTCAATTAACTCATGCTCCACGTTGTCCCAAATCCCTATATATGCTGCTGTACTTTTTGGTCTTGGAAAGTCTTAAATGTCCAACACACATATCATATTAAAATTCTGTTAAATTGACATTATGAGAGGAGAAAACAGTTTGAGAAAAAAGAGGAAGACCTGATGGATTTTGCAAGTGGTGAAAATCACAGGTTAATGAAAGTGGACAGTATAAGAGAGAAGAGTGGGTCTTTTGAGTACTTGCACTTGAGTGCAAAAATTTTTTCTTCTATGATTCGTAAGTAAAAAATGCAAAAAAAACCACAACCCAACAACAAAGCAATAAGATAATTTTACAGCAGGACAAAGCAATTAAATGAATGCTTTAATTATGAAGAAGGGTGAGACATACAAAGCAAATAAATATGTGTTTTTCTACTCTCTTGGCATTGCTTTAATATTCTGGGCATAAAATAGCCTTATTTTCTGAATTTTCTCATTTTATCACTTAACAGACAGATACATAACTATGTTAATATATTAGATTTCATGCATTTTGTTTCTATGAAATTGGATTTTACATACATACTCAAACACGTGCATACACACGCAATGTGTCTGTTGTGTGCAAAGATGTGCTTATCTCACTTATTTTTTCCCTCTCACATTATTGTTTTCATGCTATTTCACATTCCTTTTATCTGCAGTTTTATTTAAAATATTGCTTTTTGGTTTCTGAACGTGGGATGACACAATACTGGCTTCAGCTGATAGTAACTGAATTTTAAAAGTCCTTATTCTGAAGCTGTGGAATATGAAGACACTAATAGGAAGCCTGTAACTTGAAATTTTCTCCTTTTTGGCAGAAGGAAATCCAAACCATGTCAAATTTTGAATAAAATGAGATCTTTCTGTGTGTGCATATGTGTATATGCTTCAAATATATATATTTATTCTGAAGAAAATTCTCAAATTTTCAATATAAAGCAAGAACTACCTAAATCTTAAACAGAACACAAAAATATATATTTGTTGCTCTATGCATTCTATGTAATAATAGGTTAGCTATGTATAGGTAAGCTTGCCCTGACATATCCATACAAAATAAAGTTTTTGTCATTGATGCCTGCGGCAGTGTTCGTAATATCAATGCGTGCAGTACAGAACAGTGACAGAAAGCAGCACAGATGATGCTGTTTTTAGGGAGCAGAAAAGAATATGCATACCTATTGCATAACTTTCTGCTGCAGTTAGAACATCGCTCTTTGTCCCTAGTGCAACTGTTAGGTAGATTTTGCCGTGGACCCTTCAGCTACTGTCAAAATTGAGATATTTTCCTGTTTGTCTTGTTTCTGTAGGATTTCAGCATGTACCCCAAAATGATGATCCCCTAATTTCAGCAGGCATTTTTACATTATCACTACAATTTCCTTCTGTTTATTTGCAGAGCCCTCCAATGGTTTGAGTCTCTACTTTTAACTAGAGCTAAACTTATTTATATGCATCTAAAAAAAAAAAAAAGGAAAAGAGATAGGAAAAAAGGAAGAGATAAAGTGCTACATTAAAAGCGAAGCGTGAAATGGATGGCTAGGGTCTTTTCTGTTTCCTCTTGTGTCTGCCGCATACACATCCATCCCAGTGTCTGTGATATCTGTAGGGATCACATTCTCTTCCTGCTATCTCAATAGGGCATCCTACTGTATAATAATAAGGCACCTCTTCCAACTATCCCAAGAAGTAACAGAGGTTTGACGGCTCAGAGACTGGTTCTGCACGCATGTACTCAGCTCACTTCCATTTAACTAGTGTTTCAATAACTGACAATAAATAAAATTTGTTAGGTTTGCTTCCTCCTTGCATAAGCTTAACATTACTCACTGCTGTCACTCATGCAGTCCTTCATATTGGCATGTGCGCATCTAATACAACACTGCTCCCATCTCCTCCCATGTTTTTCTGTCAGAAGAAGTGACTGCTAACACAGATGGCGTATTTGTTTATTTATTTAAAGTCTTTGAATCTACTTCTCTATAGCAAAAACTCTCTAGATCTCCATCTTGCTGGCAACTAAAATCTAAGAATTTTTTTCTTGCCAAGTATTTTGACAAATATTACTTCCTCTCCTTCAGCTTCTTCTCCTTATCTGCACGTACACATCTTTATTTATTTTTAATTGTTCAAATATTGCCCACTCTTTTCATTATAAATTCTTCCATTTGTTAGGATGACTGCTGCCAATACTCATCAGAACAAAAATATATCCACAGTTCCAAAACAAAACTCAGGACACAAACAACATTTTTAAAAAGTGTTTTTACAACTTCCTTTTGATGTCTAAGAGCATTTATATACATTAATAAGTAAAGACAGTTCAGGTTAATAAAAGCTGTTCCTCAATGTCAAAACTAACACAGGTGAGTTGGAATCTTTTCAAGGGAAAGAAAAACTTGCTGTTTTCCTTTTACCTGTAAAGTCTCTTCATAAAGATATAATTACATCTGCACACATTTAGCATATAATTTAATTGATCTCATTTAAATAAATGGAGCTAAGGCCTACAAGAAACTCTTCAGGTTCCCTTTGTAAGCAGCGGAAAGACATAAGGCATGATTATTTTAATCTAAAATAGATATTTAAAATACTCCAGATGATCTGTGCTGTAAAAGCACTTGTGTCTCTCTATTGACTATAAAAGGATGGCTAAGACAGCAAAGGTGTCTGGCTTAAAACTGAGCATGTCTCTGTAGATATTCACAATTAGATTAATTACTTTCCATCTGTCATATTTCTAAAAAGAGAGAAAAGAGGAAGAAGATAAAGCTTCCCTTTCAGCCCCAACAAAAACTTTTTATGTACTCAACTCACTATCCTTGAGAAAGCTCCCATAGATACATGAAAAAAATTGCATTCCTACACATCTGGTATTATATGACTGTACCTGCTTTGATGTTTTAGTGAAGATAAGAATAAGCTTTTGAATCAAGTCTCCAGATCACTCCACTCACTGCGCACTTGTTTGCACTGTGGTACAGTCACGGAGTACGTAAACTGGATTCCTTTCAGATGAAATTAGACTAGGAAGGGTGCTCCAAAAGCACACCTAAGTCTAGCTGCAAATAGGCATTTAGTCCATGAGACTAAGCTGAGATCTGAGTTACTCTAACAAAAAAGTTGTTGGGAAGCTTGTATGACCAGTCCTCAGCACCATCATTTCCCTTGATCCACATTTATTGATCTGCACAGCTCTCTGCACAAGAAGTGTTGCTATTGATAAGGCTTCGGGCAGAGAAAAAGCAATCAAATTTCCGATTACTTCAGGAACACTAGATGACAATCAATTAATGTACATTGTCTCTGTTGTATTCTGGATATGAATGATTCCCCTAAAAATATGTCTGTATTTAACATCATTTTTTGATACAAACTGGCATTATTGGTGCTTAACATTTGTTATTTTTTCTTAATTGTCTAGGAACGAACTCTGAGTTCACACTTTACATTCATTCAATCTCTGTTTTAAGCTTTGAATGACTAATCTACAACCACATTTCATAGATCTATATAAGAAAATATCTCAAGTCAATGGATCCTTGAGGAATTATACTACAGTCAAGGAAAAAGGGATCACTACTGCATGATCTTTTTGTTTTGTTTTGTTTTATTTAATATTGTACTTTCAAGAACAGTGTAGCCTACTTCTATAGACACTAACTAGATGTCAGCCTACATCTGACGTCCTCTCCTTTTTTACCTATTCCCAATTCTCACAGTGTTCATTACCAATAAACTTTTCTTTTCTTTATGCAGAACATAAAATCCAGAACAACTTTGTTACACTTCTTCTTACCTGCCTCTCTACCTTTGAAAATCTACCTTTTAAAGATTCTGTCTTCTTCCTTGTAATTTCACTCCAAATATAAATTCTGATTTATGTTATTTAGATTGATATATCACATTAATATATTGCACAACCTATCTTGAAGCAAGGTGTAAGTGAAAGATGCTGTATAAAAGAAAAACTTTCTTAAATTGTATGACCAGCTACAAGTTCAGTTCTCTATATTCCTGCATATATTAAGAAAAGTTTCTGTTTACACATTTAGCCTTTTTAGCAGAGAAAAATAATTATTTCAAGACAGAAATAAACAATTCTACTACTCCCAAAATATAAGCCAATCTTAACAATAAAAAAGCCATTGGCATTTCATTTGCAAAGTATTTCTCCTTGGAAAGCTAAATACTTCCCTTTCTGTATACAGGCAATGGAAAAATATATATAGGGCTTTGTTCATGTTAAAATGAGGGAGAGAGAAAAAGCAAGATTTGATGATCAAACAAAAATACCCGACAACACAGCTACAGTGGCCTATAAACACTTCCATATTTCACTCAGACTAAGCAAGGTTTTTTTCGACAGAGAATAAAATTGAAGTAAAAATGCCTTTACTTTCTCTTCTTACACAATTTATACTGTCTTGTATTTTAATTTTTATTCATTTAATTCCTGGTGATTTTTTGTTTTGATAGACTGATTCTGAGCTGAATTTTGAGCTTTATTAAACAGCTCCTTTGTCTAATATAAAACCACAATGTTATTCTAGATTCTCAAACAGATTTAAATTAACTGAAAAGCATATGCTACTCTAGATTTAAACCTTGTAATTGAAATTAAATGTGGCTTGATGTTGCCTTTTCTATAGTTAGCCCTATGGAATCGTCCCCAAATCACTATCTGAAGGTATTGTGGGTCTGTGGGAAGGGAAAAATTTCTGCCCAAAATAGCATCGACTGGAGGATATACCAAGCACTAATCATATAGTTCCTGTCGGTTTCTGCTGCAGCTGTTTCTAGCTTCTCTATTTAATTCTATTGAATCAATACTCATAAAGAAAAGCTTACCCAGCTGTTTTGACTCCTGAACACAGTGAAGTGACCTTGCAAACACGAAATCCCTAAATTCAGAGACTGTTTCCCTAACCTGTTGTTTTATACACATATTCTAAAAAATTAAATTAAATATAAGAGTTTTCAAAAATCCTAGAAAATGTTTCATTTGAATGAATTGCAAATTGTATCTGTGAAAGCATAGTAGGATAGCAGGGCCAGTCCTGCCTCCAGTCACCACATAATGGTACCCTAAGCCGATCCTTCAAGTCTTCCCTTTCACATATCATGCTCACAAGGTGATTGGGTGATTGAGCAGGAGCGCTACTCACTAAGAAGAACAAAGTGTGAGTGATGCTCTTTCCTTGGTTTTCACAAGCCTCTCCCAAGTTGTTACTTGCCCATTTCACATATATTTCAAGGATCCTCAGTTTATCTCAAGAAGCCTACTGCTCCAAGTAATAGAGATTTTGAAAATTTAGATACTTTATGCTCATAAGTCCCCTTTCAAGAGTCAGCTACCAAATGTTATTGAAAAACAACAGTCAAGCATTTTTAAGGTGTGTTTTGTTGATTTTCTTCTTCCTTTGGTATCCAAATTTGGGAGGAAAGAGCAAGCAGCTCTCTGAAAATCTGCAAATGCCTGATTCCTGAGAGGAATCTAGTTGAATCAATACGCAGTTAAAGCAGTCGAGACAGACCACTTGAAATAAATAAAATTAATGTGGATGAAAAAGAAGAGTAAGCACATTTTCCCACACCAAAGAGTTAAACTATGGAAGTTACTGTTACAAGATACAGTGCATGGGAGAAGTTTGTGTGGGTTCAAACAAAACAGTTTCCTGGAAGACTCTGTGAGGATGGAAAAACAAAAATTCGATGTCAGATTTGGCAAGTTACAAGGACACATTGCCAGATTGCAGCACGGCTGGGGTGCATAATGGTGGGGCAGCAGGGAAGGCTGGGGTAGGACCCCTCCGAGCAGCCCCAACCCACTGTGCCTGAAAGAGGTGAGCAGAGCCAGGATGGGGACAGTGACCAAGGCCCACTGTCCAGGACTGTTGTGCAGAGCTGTGGGGACAGTGTGGCACCAAGGTGAAGCCAGGGCCCAGGTGGGTGCAGTGGGGATGGAGGCAACAGAATTCAAGGCTGACATGGCTGTGCTGGGAGGCCAGGCCCCAGGCAAGTTCTGGGTCCTTCCTCGACGCTGGTCATGGTTTGGGGCTTCCCCGCACTCTTCCTCACTGTACTGCAACTTTCCGTGATGCCAGGTCCTGGGCCACAGTGCTGCCACCTTGGAGCTGGCCTCGGGCTGTCTGGGAAATGGTGGGTAGGCTACAGAGCCAGTCAGTGCACACAGAGCTGTGGTACCACTGGTGACAGCTCTGCAGGATGAAACAGCGGCTGCTGGGACACATCAGGAACACGTGTAGTGGCTTCATGCTCTGTACAAGCTCTAGCCTGGTGGTATCCCATTAGCAGCTGGGGTGGGGCTAATAGGTGGAGTTCCATAAAGACTTTCCTGTGTAGTTTCATCTGAAATTTTGAGACTGCTGCCCACACAGTGGGTAGGGATGGTTGGGAGTCTTGCTTCAGAAGGTTATTTCTGACCCACACTGCAATGTGTGGATAGATGCCTTCAAAGCCATTGCCTCCAGCTCATGAAGAAGTTCACATGAAGAATGCTGGAAGCTAGGGTGCCAGCCATAGGTCCTGACAAGGTACCTATGGTGAAGGTGCCAGCTGCTGCTTGCTTAGCGTGGTCTGGCACACTCTTCCTAGGCACATGTAACTAGATATTGTGAGGCACAAGACACTTTACTTGATAAACATTTGGTCTGACCCTGTACAGCCATTTTTATCTTCATTACGATGGGAAAAAAAAAAAAAAAGACAAGACACACAGAGCAAGTAATCAAATAAATTACAGTTACCTGGAATTCTGAGCCAGTTCAGGGCTTTTTATTATCCCAACAGTTGTCCATCTACATTAAGACCTAGCAGGGGAGCATTTTCTATAATTGTATACAATAGCAACCGACACTCTCTTGTAATACACTAGATCACTGTGGATAAAAAACATTCTGGTTGAGAAGTATGTAAAAAGGAGTGTCACAGTTTTCACAGTTGATCCAAGAGTCTTCCTGTGCAGTTACTTCAACTACCTTGTCACATCTCCACTCCTGCAAAGCTTAGAATATTCAACAATTTTCACTTATCACACATATGAATTTGTATTTAATGTACCAAAATAGTGATATATGACCTTGTTAATGTGAGCCAATTTGAAACTTTGCTTTGATTTGATTTTAGAAACCCAGCTTCTTACTGCCTAATAAGCTGATAGAGCTTCGTTTTCTGTTATAACATTGATTAAATCTTGAGTATCTTTCAGCTAGCAAAGCATATGGTGTAAGTAAAACAAGCACAGATTGAAACATTTCTGAGGCAAAATTGGTTAACTCTGTCAGTTTTTTGAACATCAGAAAGATTTAAATTTGAATTTAAATGATTACATCTGATATTCATTTTCAGAATATAAAAATATTTTAGCTTCTTTTTAATAAAATCATGAAGCCTTTACTGTAGAAATTTACATCTTCACTGTAGAAATTTACATCTTCTTATTTAATTTATTTATTTTTAAGGGCATAGGGCAGGGAAATACTCATATCAAGATCAGATCTAAAAAGCCGTCCTTGATAGATTTAGATGTTTTGCTTGTTCTCAGATATATTAGGGACATGGGAATTGAGCCATGTTTTCAGATGTTCCTTCGTAAACATATTCTGACCAGATGCAAAGATTCATGACAAATACCTGCTCCATGAATATGAAGGTAATTATAAACTGTGGTCATGAAAATTTCTTAGAGGCAAAATAGTGAGATCTCTTTAATTATGTGATTAATATTGGTCAGATAAAGAAAGAGGAACTCACACGTTCTCACTCACTCTGTGTGTGTGTTTGTGTGCATATGCACTTCTACTTGTCCTGATATCACACAAAAAAAACATTCAAATAAATGTCTCAATCTATTGAAGAAACTTTTATTTCTCTCTGAAAATGTATTTTTTTCTTACTGTTCACAAGCATGTATTGTTCCTAATCAAAATCAATGCTCTTTTCAAACAATGTTAAATAGTAGCAATTCCAATGCCTACTAGTGCAAGGTTAGAGAACATGAGCTCTGATCAGTGCTTTAATTTTTACCTTGACTTCAGATTTTACAGCTCAATAACAGACTTTTTTTTTTTTCCTTTAGTATTGAAATTAAATGAGAATTTACTGTGCAGAAGCTGTAATCCCTTTGCCCTGTTTCAGCAGAGTATTTAGACAATGATTTAGAGAGAACCAGTTTAATCAATGTCTGACTGATGTGTCAAAATACTTATGCAAGTGAATGCATCTTTTTTAAAAGGTACATGTTTACAGTCTTGTAAGAGTAGATACATTTAAAGGATCATTTAAAATATATATTTCCTGGTTGAAACTGAGGAGAAAGAGTTTCTGAAGTTTCCCCTCACATCCCCCTTTTTTCCCCAATTTTTACAGTAGCAATTCAGATTTCACTAAACGGTTGAAGAAAACAAAATAACTCTTAACTGTTAAAATATAACATCTTATATAGATATGGCAGCTGTTCAAAGCTTAAATATTTCTTATTTTCCAAAATAAATTGCTTTATAGGGTTGCAAATCACATCTGGTGTAAAACTCAATATTTAGAGATTTCTTTAGCTTGCCTGTACTCACTAATTCCCTCAACAAGCAGTTATTGCTATAGTTTTCCATTAATTAAGAAATATTTTAAGTTTATTTATTTATTTATTTGTTTAATATCATAGCTGTAATAAACTGTTTGCCAGAGTATTGATTGCTTGGGTGCTAAGTTTTTCACAGCTGGTGTGTCATAACAGAAAAAGTAATGCCTCTATTGTACAAACACAAGTTAAACTGCAGAGCATGAGCAACAAGCTAAAACAGTTACAGAGTCATAAAAGGCAGTTTGAACAATGCAAAGTGGTCTATCACATAATCATTATTACCAGTTTCAGGCAGTATTACTGCACAATTTCAATAAGAAAATATAGCAAATACATAATAAGATATTTGGAAAGAAAAGAAGAAAATAGGCCAACAGATTACCAAATAGAATCGGTTTTATTGGACAAAATAATTACACTGAGCGGTTATGACAATGTTCTGCAACAGTAGAGAAAATTGGGACATGTGTATTGAATAAGCAGTTGGCAACCTCAACCCCCTTATGCTCTGAACTTGCAAACGCTTACCCATTGAGCAGAAGGTCCATTTGGGCCAGTGTCACGTCCTCCTGGTAAGATTCTCTGTCATTCTCAGTGTTCAATTCCTCCCTTTGGTGATCCTATACTTGCTTAGGCATCCATGTAGCTAGAGACAGACTTCTTTTTGTCTACCAGCTGCTTGGCTTCTGTCAGCAGAGAAAGTAGACTGCTTCAGGCTCCAGTCTACAGCAGATCACATGCTTTCTTTCATAAGCAAAAGGTGACATATGAACCTCTGTGAAGCATAGTTTACCAGGCTGCTTGCTGCATTTGGAGCAAGGTGAATAAGAAAGCCAGTGGGGACATTCCCTTTTCCTCTCTGGAATTGATGAATTTTAAGTCTTTCATTCATTTTTGCCAGCTGTTGAATAACTTCTGTCCACATCAGCCTAAGCAGGTCTCAAACGTTCTTAGTCAGCCACTGATCACAGAATCACAGAATCACAGATTGATATGGGGTTGGAAGGGACCTCTGGAGATCATCTAGTCCAACACCCCTGCCAGAGCAGGTCCACCTAGAGCAGGTTGCACAGGAACATGTCCAGGAAGGTTTTGAATGTCTCCAGAGGTGGAGACTTCACCACCTCTCTGGGCAGCCTGTTCTAGTGTTCTGCCACCCTCAAAGTAAAGAAGTTCCCCCTAATGTTTAGATGGAAATTCCTATGTTCAAGTTTGTGCCCATTTCCTCTTGTCCTGTCACTGGGCACAACTGAAAATTATATATAAGAAATGATTACATTTAGGTAGAATTAACTATTAATTCTTGAAATGGTTTTATAATGAGCAATTGCTTCACGTAGTAGTAACAGCTATCCCATAGATGAAAAAATGCAAGGATGGGCCTGTTAGGGATTCCTAAGTATTCCACACAAAGTCCCAACCTTTTTTAAAAACTGCCTGCCTTTTAAATTTATTTTCAGCAGTTATTCCCTGTAGAATTCAAGAGCTTGTAAATTTACCCATCAGTTTACTGCTTTAATTTGCAGATAATGTCTGTATAAACAGGCAGGAAAATCTACTTTGAAAATAAAAATCAAGTACCAGATCCTCGAGTTGAAGAATTTATTATGGGTTCTTGCTGACAGGAATGTATTTACTCAGCTGCTACCAAATGACCATTTCAGTGTAGTCCTACAGCTGTATTCTACCAGTAATCTCTCTGATGTCATGTGAATTGCTGTCACAGTCTGATGTAAGGAAGGGAAACTTGTCCTACATTTCTAACAGCAGTTGACTCACTGACATCACCAGTCCAGAATTCCTCAGACATTTCAATAAACTCTTTTCAAGAGCTGTCAACTACCACATGGTGTATATTTCCTTTGCAAATGCTTGATTTGGCCACCAGTAAAATATATAAAATATTTATCACTCCCCATACCTGTGAAAACAACAGAAAGCCTTACTTTAAAAGTAAATCTGTAAAATACTTCCTCATCTTTTAGTCCTCTTTCTTAAAGTTCTGAGTTTATTTTTTTTTTATATAGACAATTGTGATTTACTTGATCTTTATTTACAAGTGAGAGGCATGAACACTGCAAAACTTTTCAGGTAAATATGTTGGGAAAATTAATTTTCACATAAAGCTTGTGGCAAACTGATATCACTGAAACAGGCTGTGGCGCATGGCCTTGAAAAAGCATCTTTGAAGCATCTAAGGAAAATATTTTAAACACAATTTTAACTCAGCTTTTGTTACTGTTTATACCACACTGTTCCCTCAGAATAGCATACGATAAAACAGTAAATTAAATAAATTCGTTACCATGTAAGTGAAATAATCCCCTTGCTGCCAGTCAGCTCAGATTTACCTTTATATAACGTGACAGGGGTCAAATTCTAGGTTAGCTGAACTCCAACTTTTAATGAAATGAACATTAAAGTGCTTCCAGAAGACTTTATAATTTGACTGTCTTTTGTGTGATTAAGCATTTGTCTACACCAAGTCTTATTTCAAAGATTATATCAGTGGAAAGTGGGAAAATGTAATCTTTCTGCTCAGCAGTCAATTAAAAAAAAAAAGGTTCCCCCCAAAGCAACCAAAACACAGAATGAGCTTGGAGTTTTTGAATAATACATATGAGTTTCCTTACAACCCTGCCATGAAAAGCATTGCAAATACTAGTGTTACATCAATTCTTCCTAACTGTCTTGGAAAATATGTGCCATGTTACAATGAAAACAGCTCACCAGCTGTTTATGCAAAAATTATTTGAAGAAAAACAAGCACGGCCATATGGCACTCTAGCAATACATTGGGAGCATGAAGAATAAATTTTGTACATTGTAGTAGATAATGGTCATGCTAAGTGGGGTGTCAAATATTGACGGCACATTGCGTTAATAGTTAATCTCTCCTTTTATCCTCTAAATGCCTATATTTTTTAGCAGCTTGTATGTTGGAAACAAATTAATAACTCATTCTGATGAAAAATTCAATTTTGTGGAATGACAAAGTATTTAATGTACAGAAGTCCTCAACATTCCCTAATTAAAGGATATTTAAAAAATATTATGCTTTCATTTGAGTAGCATCATGCAATTTCATAGTAAAGAAAAGACTGCCCTTAGAGGTCCCAAGTAGTTTTATTTGTGGTTCTTTTAGATGCTCCCAGTGCTTAATAATTAGCTGAAACTTTCACCATGAGGGCAATACAAAATTTCTCATTAAAAATGGGGGAAGTCAGCCTGTAATTCAGTCAAAATCCAATGTGTTTCCTCTGCTTTGGGGATGAAGAGCCCTTCTCCAGCTCTCCTTCTGTAGTAGCATAGTTTCACACTTTTGCACACATATATGATGTGTTTCACACACAGATATGATGTATTAAGGGATGAACTCAATGCTTAGTTCACTTCCCTGGCTTTCTATCACATCCACATTAGTAGTAGTACTAGACACCCCTGTGCTGATTACTCTCCCAACATGCTCAAGCACTTATGGCATATAAACACACAGCACAGAAGAGTAGGTTTGTGTTTTGTTTTTTGTTGTTGTGTTTTATTTTGTTTTGGGGTTGTTTTTTTTTGTTTTGCTTTGTTTTTTTGTTTTTGTTTTTGTTTTTTTTTTACTATATATATAGATAGCTCTGCATGCATATTTAGTAATTAAAAGTTTATTTCCAGGGAAGAAAAAAAATAAATCTTGCATTTACTCCTGAAAAAAAGGCCTCAGTATGAAAATCTGAGTTGTCAATATAGAGGTTCTGCTAAGATTTGTCAAATCTAAATGCATGTATCAAAGATATTTACAAGGTTAAATCCTAGGCAAGCCCAGAGCTACTAGATAAAGGATTAAAACGGAGAAGGAAAGGAGCAGCTTGGCAAGAGCTAGTGCTAAGTTGCCAAGTTGGAGAGTGAAGCACAACGGGGAGATCAAGACAAGCAAATTAATGAGGAACACTTTTAAACAGCTTGTGTGTGTGTATTCTTAAGTGCGTATGAGCACTTGCTTTCCTTCAGTTCAGTATTGTGTACTTCTAAATATTGATTCAGACTGAATTCTCTCTCTCCTGCACTCTCCGCTGGGAAGAAACACTGCCTCAGATTCACCTCACACAGATCTATAGATGTTAGCGTGCATTTACCCTACAATCACAGGGTAAGAGTTTTTGTGAGGTGCCTTTATTCTATTATGATAAACTCCCCATGTTCTCACCTTGGTTCTTAAGCTGTTTTCACTGTCTTCTGTTTCACTGTTTCACTTTCCTCTCTTTTCACAGAATCAGAAACATAACAATGTGAGGGTTTCTTTCCTTTCATGTGGTCAGAGAATCAAAATATTCATTTTCATGCATTACAAAATGTGTTGGTTTTTTTTTTTACTGCCATGATGCATATTTTCAATTGGAATAAAACAGCTGTGCACAGATAGAAATAGTAAATCTCCCACAACAGTATATAATCCTATATCAGTTAGACTTAAAGGAGCTTGATGGTATGGTCAGACCTTAGAACATGGCCTGAAGTTAAATAATCTCAAGTGGGAAATAGATTCCTGAATCAACAGTCTTCCTCTGAGACTCAGAATAATTGAACATAGACTAATTGGCTCACAGACCAGGACTCTCTGCTTTCTCAATGGAGTAAAGCCTATTATGGTTACTATATCCATCTGTGAAATGGATGTATTTTTGACTGCTGAATAAAAGAACGCTTTGAATTGTATTAAGAGAATAACTTCCATTTTCCTTCAGTAAAGGATTCCAGATATAAAAGTCCTTCACTAAGAATGTCGAAAACTTTACTTCTCACTGCTACTTCTCCAAATACTAAGGTAATTTTTCCAGTCTGTGTATAATACAGAAGAATAAGAGACATATTTGGAAAACCCCCACATTTAATAAAGTATCATGGACCCTTCTGAACTTGATTTATATTAAATTTGACTCAGATGTTTTTCAGCCAACTGCTAGTACCTTGAAAGCATTGTTCGTCTGTACTAAAATACCCGTAGAAACCAATCTGTTCATTTGGATACTGGTATCACTGAGTCCATGGCATGTCATGACCTCTTCTTGAGCTTTCATACCGATCCACATAGTGCTCACCAAAATAGCTTAAACTATTGACAGCAGCCTTTACTCTACTTCTGTCAGGAGAGGCAGAATACTGCATGCTCATCATGCAACCTACTGAGTATGCTGGGTGTACTTCTTGGGCAACTGTACAAGTAACCTGTGAGCATCAAATCCATCTTCTTTTTAGATCAAATCCAGAGGCATAATCCTGTGCTTGGAGGTTAGTACATTAACTCCCTGATCCACTATGATTAACTACTTTCATTTATTTATTCACAGAATTGTTGAGATTGGAAGGCATCTTTTGAGGTCATCTAATCCAACCTTCTGCTGAAGCAGGGTCAGCTAGAGCTGGCTGACAAGGACAATATTGACAAAGTAGTTTTTATTAAATAACTACAGAAGAATAAACCATTTCACTTTGCATATATACAGTGAAAAGCCAAGGTCTTGGAAAAGGTGACCAACAATTTCCTCCCACTATAAATATATGGCTGGCTGAGACCCTTTTGTATATTTTTAAAAATAATTCTAAGGAAACAGTATATTTGCTTCATCCAAACTACAGATATGTATTTTCCTTTCCATTATTCTTCTAAAATATTTAGCAAATTAGTATTATTTAAATAAAAGGTTGCATTCGCAACATTTTATCTAGTATTTCCTCAGTTCTATGAAAGTGTACTCATTTCTACTGTTACTGTATCAGGTCCTGAAATTTACTTTTGTTAAAACCTAGTTCATGCCACAGATAAAGATGGTGGAGAATTCCATCTTTTTGATCATATTATCCTTCCCTCACATTCTGTTGTTATCCTCAGGGTTCTTAATGATGTTAAAAGGAAGGAACTGAAGGCTTTGTTATGCCCAAGAAACTGCATTTCAGTTCCCAGTGCTGCTGATTGCGTCAAGCTTTTGTCAGCTCTAATTAGAAGTGAACTCCCAGATTTCAGTAAACCAGGTAAGGGTGTCACCCTTTGTAGAGGTTGCCCACTTGGGAGGAAGATATTGCTTGGCTGAGCCAACAGACAATGCCGAACCATTACATGGTATTAGCAAGAATCTTCTGGCCTGCAGCATGACTAGAGTCTCCTGAGGTCACTATTAATATGGCTGTGTGGGATTCAAATGTAGGGCAAGAAGCAAAGCAAATGTAAAGGTTTCATCTTGGAAATATAAATTGCTGGGAACAGTGAAGATCTGCAATATTTTTATGTGTCACTCACCTGCCAATTTATAACATGACTTTTTAATTAGTTAAAAAATAAAACTCCAAGCAAGCAGATACTTTTATATTCCCTTAGTATTTCTTCACTCCTTTCCCTCCAAACAATTTACATAAAAAATAATGACAACACTTTTTCTCTAAAACTATTATGAATCATTTGGCAGAAAATAAGCATTTAAAAGTCATAATAAATATAGGGAAATATGTAAAAGCTGAAAGGTGCCAGATTAACTAATTAAAATCTCTGAAATGTGTTTGATTGATAGAAGATTTTTTCTTTGTTTTTTTTTTTTTTCACTTTTTTTTGTAAGTTGCTCAACTATTTTTCTACAGTTCGTTGCTCTGCTGTTTCTCAGATTTTGAACTGTAGAGGGGTATTTTTGTACATAATAAAACTTTTGACCAAAGAACAGGCTGTTTTGAGCTTGGGGGAAAAAAAAAAAAGTAATCCTGATAAATGGGTTTTCCACAAAACCACATTATCCTGTCTACTTCCATCTGGTTTTATTAGCACAAAAGATTGAACAAACTGGAGGAAAATATGTGCCAGAGTACTGCATGGGACCTGTCTATATGTGAATTGCAGTAAAAAGAGATTCTATATATTTCAGGCAGCATTAAGGAATCAAAAGCATCAGCACTCCTTAGAAAGTGGACTGCTACATTGTGAGCTTTTTGAAATTGTAATAATCCAGATAAAGGAAGTGAAGTTTTGGTATGCTACTGTCAGAGTGGATTTGTCTAGGTAAATAATACACTGCATTGCCTTTTGCAGAAAAAGTCTAAAAACCAAGTCTAGCCACTAAATACTAACTTGCTATAGACTAATGACCCCACTATTGGGGCATCTAAATCTTTACATAGTTACATTTGGTGCCCAATAAGTACTCTAGTGCAGGAAAATTCATGTGCCTACACATGGCCACTGCTCTTCCCAAATAGATATGAACCCAAGTGCCAGCAAAATGATACTAAGATGAAAGCCAGTTTTGGAGTATGATTCTCCTGAAAAACTACTGACTGCTCAGGAAACTAAACAATTTCCTCTCCCCCTTCACTTCTAACAATTGCATCTATAATCACATCAGACTTGAAAAAGATATGATTTGTTGAGAGGCCAAGGTTTCTCAGCCTGATATCCATATGGAAAACAAGAAAGAATAAATGCAATTCAGAGCATCCTGGTGTTCATATATTCACCATGCCATGTATTGTGACACCTATTTCATTATATGGGTCTGTTCTATCCACCTCTACCGTTATTCCTGTGAAAATGCAGCTCAGATTTAGTTAAGGGGCAATAAAGTCATAGAGGGCAAAGTACATCAAAGAGAAAAAAAACGCAAACATGAAAAGAAACATTTTGGACTCCTGTAATTTAATACGATTGAACTCAACATTATACTTTCACTGCAGAGTTAGGCAACTAATAGTCGACAGTTGCCACTTAGTTAAATGGATCACTATTACTTTTTCTATTGGGTTTCTTGTTAATAGCTTTGCTTTCATAGCTGTATTTTCACAGTTACGTTGCACAAAGTCCTTGAAGTCAGAGGAAACTAATACATACAACAGTAGCAGTGTAGAATAATCTCATGTTTAACACTGTTCCTGCTAGCTCTTCCCCTTAAAAACATTGAATGAAAAGGGTGGTAAGTATCTCTGAAAAACCTGTTCTGCCTTGTGGAAAATAATATGTTCTGATTATTTCCCAGCCTCTTCAAGAGACCAAGAAAAGACAAAGTCTTGATAAAACAGCTATTAGTTATACTACAGCTCTCAGAGTATCAACAGTGTCTGACAGTCATCAACATCAAAGTTACTTGATAGATCAAATTACATCCTACCTTATGTTTGATGTTTATTTTGAGGAAAATCATAACCAGTGAAGAGTTTCTGGGTCAACCTAGACAGAAAAAAGTCAAGGAGATTGGAATAATTCCAACAGAGAGATTGTCTTCTTAGTGTTTTGTTAGCAGTCTTACTCAGAAATAGAAACCTTTCCCAGATATCAGGCCTGTCAGGCAGTAAATTGGTCAGAACATTCAGGTCATTTGTTTCCTTTCTAAGATGCACTAGCATCTCTCCAAATAGCAACTTTCTTCAGCACCTCTTCCTAATGATGCTTTACAGTAATGGTCCTATTACTTAGACAATGCCTTTTACTGAAATGAGGGGATTAGGGCCCAGAAATAACAGGTCATCTGAGTAGCATTGACCAATAAGGTGTCTCCTCTGAAAACAGCACTAATAAGTAATTCCAATGCCTTCAACAGGTAGAGGCAATTCAGCATTTAGAAATAGATTAATAATCAGGTCAGGAACTAGTCCAGTCATCTAGTACTGAGGGTGGGGAATGAAATTTCAAATATGACAGGAGTGGAACAGTAGCAATATGTTTAAAGTAGTGATATGTAAAAAAAAAATAAATACAGAAGTATATACTAAAAAGCAAGAGAATAAATTTGTACTTCCCATAACCGTCTAAACTCTTGGAAGGAGCTATATTCATAGATTCATCTTTAAAAAATTAATATTTTCACTATTACCTGATAACTTATTTGTGTATATTCTCTTAAACCTTGGAGTTCAAGTTGCTTAGGTAATACATTAAAAGATACAGAATATACTTTAAACAAATGTGTTATGTGACAGATGTTTCTTCTTCATTGTATAAGATGAAAACAACACTGTACTTCTTTGAAAAGAAAATTCAAGCACAGTATCCTGAACAGAACATCTGTGTTGCTTTGGCACATTGCTATATGAAATGAAAAATAATTTCACACTCCTAGTACAAGCAGGTTTCACCAATATACAAAGAATGATGAAGACGTCAGCAGCAACTTTGGCTTTCTTAAAAGTATGCATGTTAAAAATTCCAGCTCACAGTATACTTTGCCTGTGTTCTAGTGCCCTATTTTAGAGAAAACGTTCTGTAATAAAGAATTAGGATGCAGAATCCAGCAGAGAGAAGCAGAATCAAATCCAGTAGAAGTATTTTTGTATTTTTTTCAGATCTTTTCCGACGTTAGGTCAGATAAATTTTGTTAACCTCACCTTACAAATTACAATTGCATGGAATAAAAAAATATCTGCCAGCAACCCCTAAAAAAAGTAAAAATATATACTATATAAAATAATGTGCTATTTTTTTTATAATAACCACTACATATTGTACTAATGGAGAAATTATACATTTTAGTCATATGTAGATCACTAATTAGGAGGAGAAGCAGGAATACCCATAGCTACCATTTGAAATATGTACCATGCAAGGCATTACAGATGGTAATGGCAATAGTTGTTTCTTTGCAGGTTCTGTTTCTTAATCAGATGAGTTGTAAACAGGAATAGAAAACTTTACAAGTTGGCAGAGCTCCACTGACTTCTACCTTTAGCAGAAGATTAGTGCCTTTTGCTCCCATTCAATTGAAAACAAAGGAACAGGGATTAGCATGTGCAGTAGAAAATAAAGACAGTACAGACAGAGGATGGAGGAAGAAGGGAAGGGGAGCCCTAAGAAGAAATGTAAAACTATAGGCCTTTTTTGCTTCTAACACTGCCCAGCCAGCGAGTAGACAGGGGGTGCACAAGAAGTTGGGACAGCGGACCCCAACTGACTAAAGGGGTATCCCACACCGTATGACATCACGTTCAGCACTAAAAGCTAGAGGAAGGGGTGACATTCAGAGTTATGGCGTTTTGCCTCCCCAAGTAACTGTTACGAGTGATGGAGACTGGCTTTCCTGGAGACAGCTGAAAACCTGCCTACCGATGGCAAGTAGTGAATGAATTCCTTGTTTTGTTTTGCTTTACCTGTTAAACTGTCTTTATCTCAACCCACCAGTTTTCTCACTTTTGCCCTTTTGATTCTCTCCCCAGTCTCAATGTGGAGGAGCAAGCGAGTGGCTACGCAGGGCTGAACTGCCTACCAAAATTAAATCACAGCAGCTGCTAATGGCAGCAGAGGAATTAGAGAAACCATGGGAAAATATTAAACTTCAATTACTGTCATTTTAATATCAGTGCAACAATTCCAAGAAAGACTTAAATACTTAAGATTTACTATTCAATTTACATATTATAGAGTTTAGGGTTTGATTGTTTTTTACATATTTAGTCATTCTGAAGTAAGTTTTCACTGTTACATTAATGGAAAAAGAGATGCTTCAAACAAAAATGTTCACTGCAAGGAGGCAGATCTATCAGTGGATTTTTTCGTCTACTTAATTTCAAAAAGAACAAGTGCTTATATTACTGGTGCCATAAAACAAGATCAGGATACTGTGCTCCAGGGAGCAGAGGTTTCAAAGCAGGAGGTCTGTAGGCACTGGAGAAATTAGCAATGGAAGTGATGTTGTTAAGGAAGTTCTGACCTTATGCATCACAATTACTTTCACGGGGCAAGCCATGTATTACTTTAATTGAAATAAAAATGAATCCTTAATAAAGAGAGTCATCATTATTTTGTAAGATAAGTTGGAAATTAAAGAAAGAATAGAATTAATAAACACCTGGCAAAATCAGTCACAAAGAAATAACAGATGTGAAGTATGTTGTAGTTTTTAAACTTTTAAATTTATTGGATTTTGAATTGTTTTGTCTGTGATAAACACAGAATTAGAGACTTTTTAAAACTCCCTTTCCATTACAGAAAGCCCATAACTTTTGCAATTTCAATTTAACAAGTTTATACCTGATTATTTGAATTTTGCCAAATATTTCCTTGAAAAGTTAGGGTCAGGAAAATTAAAGCACTATTTGTTTGGACTGTCTTGATCACTACTCTTCCAAATTGCTCTGCTCTGTTCCACTGCTGCTCTTTAGTATGTGATTTTTACCACCATGGTCTTAACTTCATAAAACCCCCTTTGTTTTCATTGAACAAGAAACAAGCAGTAGAGAGATATTCTATATTTGATAGCTAATATAAGTTCTATAACCAGAACTATTAAATAAATATTAATACTCCTTAGAGTGCTATTAGCTTCTTACATTTATTTAGTGCAACAAATAACTACCTAATAAACACTCTTCTAGCATTGTATCCGGGGTTTTTTGTTGTGCTTTTTGTGTTAGTATTTTTTTGTGCTGGTTTTGGGTTTGGTGGGTTTTTTTGGGGCTTTTTTTGGTGGTGGTTTGTTTTGGGTTTTTTAGGTTTTTTTGGTTTGTTTTTGTTTTTGTTTTTTTATATAAATGCTTTGAGTAGTAGTAGATGTATTTCTTTCTTTAGAAGATACCTTTCTGAATCTTGAACTCATGAACATTTTTTGATGTTTCTCTGTAAGTCCTCCTTTCTTTATCTTATGCCATTTTATTGCCTAATGCTTTCCTGCAGCACAGTAGGCTATGTATAGTTATATACTTGCTTCAGTACAGTTATATGAAGCAAAGATTGATAATTGACAGAAGAATGGGTGGTGTTGCTCAAAGAACTCAAAGAACACTGAGAATCCCATTGTTAATTCAGCTTCATCTTGGCCCCAATGAACAAATGCCAGTTTTCTTCAAAGACTGGAGGATGTCTCTTTAGAAGCTGGGCAGTATTTTTTTTTCCATCCATTTAATTGATCACCGATAAGTAGAACAAAATCACCTCCTGTGGTCTATTAATGCTTCCAAAGAAGAGCAATGAAAGCGGTGAAGAGACTGGAGAATAACTCTTATGAGGAGAGGCTGATGGCTGAGGCTGCACAGCAAATGCTGGGAAGGAGGGTGGCCATTGGATCCTCCTCTCTTTGTGATTTATGAGTTCATGTCACCACATCTTACCTTCAGCGAATGTCTAAGCACCATTGCTACCACAGAGTAGAAAAACTACAGCAAAGTTGGCTGTCTTTTGTAGTGAGTCCTCTCCCTACTTGAAAGACAAAAGGAAGACTATATGTACAGAGAATACTATATTCAGTGCCAATAGCTGCTGATAAGTACATATGCATGTGTGCATACATAAAAACTCTATTCTTTGAATTTGTTTGCTGAAGTTCCAAGAAAATAAACTCTCAGTAATTAATAAAGACTTTGGAAAGGAACTTGGAAATGGTTGGTATAGGTTATTCCACTTCCTTGAATATACTTACTGTTGTAAGAAACAGCATTGCTGAAAGTGCTAAGAATCACTGAAAATAGGGCTGAAAGGAACCTCAAGGGATCATCTCATCCTACCTTCTGCCCTAAGGCAAGATAAATTCTACCTAAACAATTCCTGACAGGTTTGTCAAAGATGTTCTTAAAAACCTCCAGTGACAGAGAATCCACAGCATCCCTTGGCAATCTACTGACTTAAGTGGTGCTTAGCTGTCCTTAATTTTAGATATATTTTGTCAATGGAACATTGGCCTATCTGCGAGGAGAATACCACGCTATGCAAAATACGCATAAATCTATTAATAAATTACTTAGTGATACATTGTCTCGATATTGATTTTTTTTTTTTTTTCAATGAATAAAATGTATAAGATTTTGGAAGAGGTATAATAAATGATAATAGCTTTACCACTTTATAAAATAAAATTCTGTTGCTGGATATAGTCTAGTCCACTCATTAACTTCTGCTTAGATCCTAGAATATCAATAAAACACATATAAAAGTATTCTGTGGTCATTGATTCAGTTCTGACAGCTAATAAAGTTCTGAAATAAAAAAACAGTGGCCAATTTACCTGTTTGATAGGAGTTCTTTATTTTGGGGAAAAATCATATCTCTTATCAAATATTGAATAATTTCCTGTTTAAGCATTTTCTTTGAACATTCAGAATTCTTTAGAGGGTTTCATACAGGTAATTAAATATAAGACTATATGCCCGAGGAAAGGTAGATGAAACCAGTGAAAAAATGTAATATTTACATTAAAGAATCCAACCCTGCTTATATTTATACCAACGGATGCAGGAAAATTACTAATGCAACGTGAAGTCCTTTGGTGTTTATCTTTCGAAACACTAAAACACACTTTAGGCTTTAAATTTACTGCTAAAGAGGGAGTTCATTTATGTAGCTATTCAAAATTGTCTTTTGATTCTCTGTTTGCTATATTAACATTATACAGAGAGATGTGTTCCTGCCCATGGCAGGGGGGTTGGAACTAGATGATCTTTAAGGTCCCTTCCAATTCTAACCATTCTATGATTCTATGTTTGTACCAGGGCTAAAGCTTTCAGTTTTAGCTGCTGATGGTATCATTATTGATAACCTTGGTGGGGAGGAATAAGACGAACAGGATTTGCAGCCTTGTTTAATTTGGATCTTCACTTAGAATTGTTGAAAATGTAAAAAAAAAATAACAAAAAAAAATTTCAAAAAAAAATCAAAATCAGAGCATCATTTGCTCACAGAACGCTGAGATATTTATAAAAGGTCAAAGACAAAAATGCAAAGGTAGGTATATGATGCAGCTACTTCATAACAGTTTTGCTTAAGTTTTGTTTATCTTGATGGAACTTTTGCACAGGATTTGAAAGAGGAAATATAGATGCATAACAGCCATAAAAAACATCTTAATAGCTAGGGCAAGTTTCATTTAATGTTTTCCAAAGTATTCTTATTTCTGCCTCAAGTTAAGATATAACAAAGGAAAAGCAAAAGATCTGATGTGATCAAGCACTACTCATAGAAATTCAGAATGCATTCACTATGAGCAGAAATATTTCTGTGGTTATACATTATGGATTAATTTTTAAAGAAGGTGGTTCATTTTTAGCCCAGATTAAAACAGAGGGAAACAAAGGGTGTATTTTAATATTTTTCAAGTGCCTTAGGATTTTATGGCAGAAATTTGAATTTGTGTAACTGAACTTTTTTACCTCAATTTAAAGTATTTCAGATTATGTTCTGTCAGAAATTTATGGAAGTCTATGTATTATTTGTGAAACAAGATTAAAACTCAATTTATAAGCATTCAAATAAGTGATAGGAACTCCAACATTATAATAATGTTACAGTAGACACTAATTATTTATTGGCATATATTTGCTTAAAAGGAAATAACAAGAAAGTATTTTTCAGAATGGAAAAGCACAGAGAAGTCCAGCTATAGAAATTCAATAATATAAACAGAAACTCAATTCAATCGAAGGGTGCCTTATTTGAATAAAGTGAAAGATTTACTTAGTTCATAATCAACTTAGTTACTTTCATAAGGTATTAACAAGGTCAGAGAGTTTACAAAAAACATGAGTTCTTTTCATGTTAAAGTAGATAGATGAAAATGTATAAGTTACATTCATTTCATTTGGACCTTGAACAAAAAAGTGTCAGCTTGTGGTTAGGAATTTTGTTCACTTTATAAAAATAAGTAATAAGGAAAACCCAAACTTTTTCATAGAAGGGTGTGTAACTGATATATTTCCTATACAAGAACAATGACAAGAGGGTAAGGATAATAGGAAGATAGAAACGCTTTTGCTCAATTGGGTAGAAGATATATATATATTCTGATTGTTCATAGTCCTTTTCAAAATTTCCCTAATTAATTTTTATTTTTATCCTTTTCACTGAATTTATGTATAGAACCAATTTACTTTGCCTAAGTATTCTTTGCATTTTTAGGCATGCATAGAGTACTGGGGCTCATGGGCCAAGTTTCTCAGGACTTTATATTGCCGTCTCTTGAATTATTATAATTTCAAGGAAACAAAAGTATCTCTTTGCATTAAAGTCATGTAGGTTTTTGGAGTATCCAGTCAAAGACTGTTTTTGAGCATTGAGTTCAGTGTTGTATGGAGACAAGGCATGCCAAAAATTAACTTTGTGAGATAAAACTTCCAAAGGGGAATTTAAAACAGCAGGAGATAATAAATAGAAAATAACAATGCAAATTAAAATTTGTTAGTGAAACATATGGTAATTTAACTTCTTGGACTTAGAACACCAGCTAATTAAAGATGTCTATAGAGAAAATTGAGTTGGAACCGAATTCCATACCCTTAAACAAAAACAAGATAGGAAGCAAGGGGAAAGAAAAATAGCCAGGGGTTTTTGATCCAAACTGATGTATTTTAAATAAACAGAAATGTTTTCTAGTTGAAACCAATATATCAAAAAAAAAAAAAAAAAAGATGGCAGGGAAGAGAAGAGAAAAAAAGAAAAAAAAGTAAATGAGACCTGAAAGTGAAGTGAGTATCGTAATAACAAACAACTGTCTAAAGACACTCAGATAATAAATAAATTAATGAATTATATCAGAGGCAAGGAACCTGCAAGGAAATATGAAGATAATATGGATTCAGGAGAGTGTAAAATAAGTAATAAATTGCCACGAGCATTACATAGTGTTCCTTAATTCACATTTACATTGACAAGGTTGCTGAACAGGCACACACCAACACATTCATGATTCCCTTTAGGTAACATGGAAATCAACAGACTACTGTTAAATGACAGTATATTCAGTGAAACACTTTAATTTGCTTTTAGTGATTTGGGTTTTTACTGTATGTCTTCAAACATTGTTCATTAAATGCAAGAACCATACTCAGACTTTAGGAACCCTTTGCCCCCTCACATTTCAGTTCAGTTCCGACTTCAAGTATAGTTATGATGGCTGTCACCCAACACCGATGTATTTTTTCAATAAAAAAAGTTAGGGCAAAATTAAAATCCCTTTCTAGTTTTTTGTTTTTGTTTTGGTTTGGTTTGTTTGGTTTTTTTTCCAAGAAGCATAAATTCTTGTTCAGTGCGTTCATCAAGAGAAAATACGAAGTTGGTTTCTAAGATCTTGTGACTAAGGTGCCATGGCCAGTCTCATAATTTATGCATTTATGCACCACATGCACTGTGTATATGTGTGTATATAATATGCTGAAGGACACACTTAGTACTTCTGGTCACATGAATGGAAAGGTAAAGAATGATACTGTCACTGAGCTACTGATATTACTGAATATGCAATGTTTCATACAGAGCTGTGGACCAGTAGCAAATGAGTTAGCAGCTTTTTCAGGACCTCCAGATGTTTGCACTTAGCCTGGAAACTTGGAATTAGCAACAGTGAGGATACTTCTTCTGGTTTTATTAAGCAGAGCACTCCCTAAGCCCCAAACTTCAGACAGTAATGCTTACCTTAGGAGACGACATATATAGGATTCTCTATAATCATTTTGCTAGGATTTGTGTTGAAGATGTAATTAAAGATCTAGAAAAAAAAAGTTGACAAAATGACATACCACAAAATTACGTATTAGTCATAGAAAGCTATAAAGACTTCTGGAGGATTTAATGATAAGTAAATATGAGTGGGATAGTAGTCAAAATTCACTAGAGGCAAAAAACACAGCAGCATACATAACGAGAGACAATGTCAAACAATTGTACACGTTGATCATGTTAAATTAGCTGAATCAACTAGGGAAAAATATCAAGGCCGTACTGTCATCAGTGTAAACCAGTAACCATCAATGATTAAGAAAGAACCTGTGTTACACTGCACAAGAAAAAATGAAGTTAACAATCACAGCATTCTAATGATTAATATAATTTAAAGAATCCATTTATATTGCAGGGAATGAAATAAAAAGTTTGGTGATAAATGTTAGAAATATGGGAGGTATCAGAGGACCCTGAAGCTGATTTATACCATTCAAAATACATGTATTTATTAGTGAAACGGTTTATAAAAGTGTGTGGGGGGGTTGTCTCTTTTTTCATTCTGCAGTTCTGAAATAAGCAGGTATCCAAGCAAATAGAAAATGAAAAGTTACGAAAGTAAATGTAACTTTACATGATTTTTAACTCAGTTTGGTATTGAAGCCAACAGCTTACAAGAGGTTGAAACAGGACATGAATGTCAGTGATTAAAACATTTATAACTATTTAGATGGAGAAAATATCTGAGAGTCATTAAATCTCATGATCAGAAATATTTACCAATAATTTTCTCCAGCTAAGAAGAAGCTTCATCTGTAAGTTTTCCCATTTATGTTCACCCTCTTGAAGTATCTTATGCTGACTACTTTAAGGATGGAATAGGAGAAAGGCTGTACTGCAGTATCTGATTTGTAAAAATAATCACTATAGGAAATGAAGAGGAAATATGATATTGCTTCTTTAGATAACATCTTGAAATGTCATCTACTTTTAGTATTTCCTTCTTCTAATTTCAAAAGAGATATCCAGCCTCCTCTAGCTTTTACAGTAATATATAAATCAGAGTTGTCATCCATGAATTGCCTAATCATCTTTGCCTGTCTACTTTTAGGCACCATTTGCTAATAGTGTACTCACTGCAGTATCCTGCTGTATTCCAGATTTAAAAAGCCAAGAATACTACTAAAATAGCACTAAAGAGCACTACTGTCTCTTCCTCCTTCTTCACTGAATAACAGAGATTTGTTTTATAAATAACAGGAAACACCCTCTGCAGGTGTTTTTGCAGGATATTAGGAACAGATGTTACCTCCTCTAGAAAAAAAATTGAGCAATTTGTACATGACAAAAGTTTGTTTGTTTGGAGATTGTGGAAGGTAAATTTCTTTTGAACACTAAATCAGAGGGGATTAAAAATCTGGTTTTGAAAATCTGGGGAAAGGTGAAAGGCTATTTTCTGTGGGACCTATTAAATGAAACACTTGTATCTAGAAGCAGAAGTATCAGAATACATCACCAGTGAAGGTGACAGTTTAGCTTGTTACAGCTTTGAAGAGCAGATAAACTAGTACTTTAGCATGATAGTAACAAGCTTCTCATCTGCCCTGACGTATTTTGAGGTAGCAGCCATCCACATTGCTATAGATGGCTAGCTAAAGAATCACAGAATCATGTTCTTCTTCCGTTGCTTAAAATAAAATTGAGTTGTATGGTACTAGTCACCAGCAGAATCTAGACTGAAGTGGTTACAATTGTTGCATTCCATCTATCTATTCCCCCCTTCCCCTTTTCAATTTTTTTTTTTCTCTTTCAGAATATAATTTGTTTCAAAGTTGGGAATTTCTTTATCAATAACACCCACTTTATATGTAAACAATGCACCTGCAGTACTTCCCACTAAATGAGATTAAATGAAATTTACTTAAGTAAGGATTACCTATCAAGCCATGCACTATCCTTAACCTATAAAAGGTTTTGAAATGTGGTCATTTCTGTGGGTTTTGCATTTATGTGATACATGAGCAAAGAGAATTCCCCAGGTACCATATTGCATTTGATTACAGAAAAGGTAATTTTAAAGATTCTTAGACTAGACACTGCGTCAGCTGTGTGATTTACATGTTACTGAGTCTGTTCCAGTGGAAAATTATTAATGATAATAATTTGCTTTCTGAGGGAAAAAAGTCAGAACTATCCTGACAGGAGAAGTGGCTAGCAAACACAACCTTATGTTGATTACCATAATTTCTCTACATGTCAACCTACAAAACATCATTAGTCTTTTGCCTTTTGCTGGTTGAGAAGGGTAGGTTGGTAAGATTCTGCTCACACAACTAAAAAGCTAATAATGCCTTAAAAATATTTCCACTTTCTTTTAGTAACTCTTCCTCGTCCCTCATATTGCAGGATGTATGGCAGGAACAGAATACTATTTCCATTCAATTCCTTTCAGTATTGTTTCCGATATAACATTCTGTCTAAACCTAATCAGCTATTTTTATGCAATTATTTGGTGTCATTGTACCTATTAAACACTCCGCTTGTACAGCCATTAGATAACCGAGAGGCAAGCTCCATATTGATTTATTGTATTTGGTACCTTATAACAACTAGTGATAAAACCAAAATCTTGCATAATATCTTTTTTAGCATGGGACTAATTTTATTTAAAAGCAATCTTCAAAACATATGGTTTGATGAGTTTGCATAGGCCCTATTTAGAAAGAGATTTGGTATATCCGTAAAAAGATATGAGTCAATATATAAAACTCAAAGCCAAATGAGCACTAAAGCTAAAAAAATCATGGAGAAGATTCTTTATTTTGAATTAAATCTTTTGAATCTGAAACACTTGATCTGGGTCTGGCTGGGTTGGACTTAAGTTTCCCATAGCAGAATGTTATGTATGAAGTATGTATACAGTATGGTGTATGACGATATGTTTTGGATTTGTTGCTAAAACAGTGTTGGGAACACTGACGTTTTGGTGCTTGCTGAACAGTGCTTTCACAGTGTCAAAGCTTTTTCTTTTTTTCCTACTCCGCTCATCAAGTCAGCTAAGAGTGCATAAGAGGCTGGGAGGGGATATAGCTGGTACAGCTAACCCAAATTGTCCAAAGGGATATTTCATACCACGTGACATCATGCTCACCATCACAAACTGAGTTAGAGGAAGAAAAAGAGTGGGTCATTTTGGCTTTCAAGGTGGCCATTGCTTGGAAACTGGATAGACATTGGTCTTGTAAAGGGTGGTGAGTGATTTCTTTTGTTCCACTTGTATTTTTGTTTGGGCTTTTGTTCGGGTTTTTGTTCCTCCCCACTTTCATTCACATATTAATCTGTCTTTATCTCAAACCATATGTTTTCTTATTTTTGTTCTTCCTGTTTTCTTCCCTCACCCTACTAAGGGAGAGGAAGTGAGCAAAAGGCCGTGTAGAATCTTGGCTGCTGGCCATCATCAGCCCATCACAATGCTATTGCATCATACACTATTTGTAATCTCCATTATACCATGACCATGGTGATTAAGTAATTTCTTTCTGCATGAATCTGATTAAATTCTAGCTACCATGGCTATATGGCCTGAGAAAGTCAAGACAGATAGTTAATGTAAATAAAGATAAGGGAACAGACATTAACCTCTAACTGAGGAGAACATACAGAGCCCTAGGTAAAAAGTATAAAAATACTGATAAAGCATATTTGACTAAATTAAAATAAGTTATCAACATGCAGTGACTAATATGCCATATCTAAGGAATAATAATAAAGAAAGAAGTGAAATTTATTTTAAAAAATCTTTTATTTCAAGTATGCTACTGAAATCACAATGCTATATCTGAAAGCAGAATTCCGTTCCTTGAAATAAATAGAATGTTTGAACAAAAAATATTGTCATGTGATTGGGGTTCTTGTGTACTGATGCTATTCTTGCAATAGTTTATTCTAGGCTATGTTTACCAAGTAATTAAATTTCTAAACGTAAACATTTACATTAAACATGTAAATTTGTTATAATTTCGCTTCAGCTTTCTCCCTTTGCATCATTAAAAAAAATTAAAATTCCATATTTGAATTATTACTGATTAACTGAAGACAGCATTACACTAACTTACTTAAAAATCTTTGCCTGCCTCTTAACATGTTTTACTACCCATTTATCACTATTATCTTGTTATGTCATCTTTTTTCCTTAAATAAATTAACATGTTTGGCATAAGAATTTTACCTTAACTACTGTGGCATCAAGATCCAAATATTCTGACAAAATTTTTCTTCACTTTATTTTGATGTGCCATTAGTTTCTTTGTCTCTCTGTAACTCTAAATGTTTGATCCCATCTTTCATTTAGCCCAAATTTTTGAGTGAATTCAAAATCAAGTAGATCTGGCTGGCAATAATTTGAATATCTCCTTGAGGAAGGACCAGTGGTGACTTCTACCTGAGCTTACTACTTGAGTACTCACAATACACTCTTCCATTGTTCACAAACTAGGACAGGAAAATTCCCCCAGATTTCTGAAGGTGGTTGAACCCCATGCTGGGCTTTTTTGCCACTTCCTTCCTGAGAAGTAGTGAGTTTTCAGTGGTTGAACTTAGGTGTTACAGTTGGAAAGTACCAGCAGTACCATTTGGTTCAATTGACGAATTGCATGGAGGAAATAAGAATAAATAGCAGCATACTCAGCTGACCTGTATATTGGAAAAGGCAGAGTAGCCTGAACTGATTCTGATGTTGCAGTAAAAACTCCATCTCCTTCTTCCCAAGGGAATATAGAGACTTCTCCATGTAATCTCTCTCCATGGAATACTATATGACTATAAACCTTACTGCAACCAGCCTGTAAGGGGATATTGTAAATTGAACAGAAAAAAAATTAATATTTCTGAGAAATAAATTGAACTAATACAGTTCTCCTTGAGGTCCGTAAGGTCAGTGTGCATGTGTGAGAAATATGTTGGTGCCACTATCTCTGTGGATTTTTCATAATCCTCATAGGTTACAGATAAGCACGTGTTGCATAGACATAACGGACTAATTTATTCTGAGCTTGCAGCTCTGGCCTTGGAATCTGCTGACAGGTACTAATATAGTAGCAGCAAAAAGACTGGTATTATACCCATGATCACTGCATCTCCCTCTATACCTCCTGTACAGTAGATCGCACACAGCCAAACTGGCATCCTGAGTGAGTCTGTACAAGAAAGTTGTGCCCCTGTGAGGTGTAGATCCTTTGTGGGTCACACAGTGTGAGGAGGGCAGAGTCCTCCTGAGAGTCCCACACCAGTGGAGGCTGCTCAGAATAAACAACTAAAGCTGCAAGGGGTGACAGCACAAAGGAAAATCGCACTGATGACCCTGACAAGGAATATGTTAGAATATTAATGAGGAGGATCAATGTATAGCTAGAAAAGTATAGCTAGGGTATAGCTAGAAACAGTCAGAAGAGATCAGGCATAAAGAAACAGCGTGATAGACTTATCTTCTCCTTTAGAACAAAGAACAATGGATTAAAAACCAGATGAGACTAAACCATTTTGTATGATATCTGCACCTTCTATCAGAGCTAAGTGAAAAAAAGATACCGGTAAGTAATTTTCAGGTTTTACTTAAAATTGAACAATGCACCTAATTTTCTTCTGGTCTTCCCTAGGAAATGGCTATTTTCACAATCAAATTGTCGTGGTTTAACCTCAGTGGGTAGCTCAAGTCCACACAGCCACTTGCTCCCCACCGCTCCAGCCTCAGTGGGATGGGAGAGAGAACCAGAAGGGTAAAAGTGAGAAAACTCATGGATTGAAATAAAGACAGTTTAACAGGTAAAATCAGTTTAATAGGTAAAGCAAAAGCCATGTACACAAGCAAAGTAAAATAATAATAATTTACAGCTTCCCATCAGCAGGCAGGTTTTTGGCCATCTCCAGGAAAGTGGGGCTCTGTCACAGGTAACGGTGACTTGGGAAGACAACCACCACCACTTTGAAGGTCACTCCTTCCTGCTTCTTCCCCCAGCTTTTACTGCTGAGCATGATGTCATGTGGTGTGGGATATCCCTTTGGTCAGCTGATATGACCTGTCCTGGCAGTGTCCCCTCCCAACTTCTTGTGTACCCCCAGCCTATTCTACTGTTCCTACCGAGAAGTAAAGAACGCCTTAATGCTGTGCAAACACTGCTCAGCGGTAGCTAAAAAATCCCTGTGTTATCAACACCGCTTTGGTCACAGTTCCAAAACATAACACCATACAACTACTATGAAGAAGATTAACTTTATCACCACCAAAATCAATACACACATGTAAAATATCTTTTCCTATTCTGATTCAGATTTTTCCATAAACACTACATACAAGTTCTACAACCTGAGTCTTAAAATCTCAATGATGGTAATGGTGAGATACTTGAAAAAGGAACTGTGGTATTTTCATTTAAGTTGTCCCTTATTTGAAGGTCATTCAATGTACTTCATGCAAAGACTGGATGTAAGTCCTCTATTTGCATGCGGTGTTCTGAGGAATCAAAATATATTTTTGCATACAAAGAAACTTAAACTCCTAACTATGCATATGCAATTGTGTGCACAAATTAAAAATTCCGGTTGCTCGAAAATCCAATAAGAAATATCAATATACAAATCTAAAAAAATCTGATATTTTTTCCCCAATTAAATGGGAAAAAATAGGGGTCAGAATATTTTAAAGCTGAATTGTTTTTCTAGAATAAATCTGTCTGTAGGCACGCAAAATGAGTGATTCAGGTTCTCTTTTGAATTAAATGACCATTAATTTGGCTCCCATAAAACCAGAATTAATATTTACATTTTAGAAAATAAATCAGAACTTTAGGATATTTTTCCTGCCCTCTAAAGACAAAACTATACTCATTTTCCTTATGCATTTGCATTCAAAAGTGACTTAATGAAATATCTGTTGCCATTACTGTTTTCATTCTTTAGAGTTCTATTGTAATTTCTATCAGAGATGAACAGCAAATGCTCTTGATAAAGAGATAAATAGTCACACTCTACAATCCTTTTTTTAATGCCCTTTAAATGAAATTAAGTTTGTGCCACTTTCATCTACATCTTCTTGCTTATCACAGTAGAGTAAGGTAAACAGTAGAAAAAAACCCGGAGCATAAACATTTCCTTCAAAATTAAACATGCTTACTTTACATCTGATCCTTCAAATCCTGAACATCCTTCGTATCCACATAGATTTCAGCAGCAGCTGAGCATGCAGAGTACCTAAAGGATTAAGTCCATCCTCTCTGTACCATTTTTTGTGCTCATCCCTTACATATCTTTTTAATTAAATATTCCTTTTTCTTATTTTAAGAAAAAGTGCAATTTTTTATGCAGATGCAAAATTATAAATTGAATATTTTCAGTTACAGTTTGAAAATATTCCTTTTGTATTTAAGAACACTGACAGTACAGTTTTCCAAGTATTTGCACATCTTCGCAAATCTTTGCTCTTTATTTCTTATTATTCACTCATAGAACAGAAATGCATAAATGGTTAGATGAAAGAAAAACAACCCAAACAATAGATTCTTATCATCAATCACAAATTATTCTCAGCATTATAAAGGGAATAATAATGAGAGAAAGGAAAATAACAAAGAACAGACTTAAGAAATTGTACTCTGTTTCTGAATCATTTGTGTATAGTAAAAAAAAAAAAAAAATACATTACATGTATTAGTTTATTTTGTAAAGATAAAACAAAATGAGCATTTTTGAAAGTTTTTAAATTACAGAGACTAAAGCTTTATTCAGGTGCTTTCACTATTTTTCCAACATGAAGTTTAAGCATATTCTGACCTCCAACTCGAAAATAAAATGGTAGGAAAAGGCACTTGATCTGGGAAATTATTGAATCACAGTTAGATTAGAAAGTAAGTAGATAATCATGCTCTTTTGTTTCATGGCTCCAACAATGACAGACAGTGGCAATGGGCAGTTCCAAAGGATTTAGTCCTCCTCTACTTGTGTTCAGGCTTGCTTTTTCCATTTGGCCATTTCAGCTTTTATTTTTTTTTTTTTTCCACTGTACTGTTCCATTTTTAAATTTAATTTCCAATATATTGTACAAATGTTAAAAATTGTTAATTGAGGACAACTGTTAATTGTTAATTATTGTCTGTATAACTTTAACTTTGGATACAGAAGCATCTGCAGGGTGAGTAAACAGCAGCTACTAAGTAATGATTATTGTATTTGGATTTAATTTAACTTTGTTTGTTTGTTTTCCTTCTGTCTCTATAGGATGAAGAAGTAACACCTGCTTAGGAGGAAGCATTCTGTGGTAATTTCTCTCAATTACTTCTCTAAAAATTATCTACTTTGTTTTGAAACATTGTTATGGGGCATTATTATGCTAGGATGTTTCAGAGCTGTAAACTGGGATCACACCTCAGAATTTTACTTCAATGCTTTGAGTCTTCATTCTCTTAACAGAAAATATTTTAATTATGTATATACAAATAATTGCTAAAATTAAGATAGCAAATTGTCCATCTCTATTGGGTGTAGCTGAGATCAACTTAATTTTCCCCATAGTAGCCCTCATAGTGCTGTGCTTTGTATTGGTAGCTAGAAAAGTGTTGATAACACACCAGTGTTTTGGCTATTGCTGATCAGTGCTTGTACAGCATCAAGGCTCTCTCTCCAACATTTCCCCCCCTCACCAGTAGGCTGGGGGTGGGCACAATCTCGGTAGGGGATGTAGCCAGGACAGCTGACCCAAACTGACCAAAGGGATATTCCACAGTATATGAATACTGCTCAGCAATACAAGCTTAGAGAAAGGAAGAAGAAGTGCATTTGTTATTGTGATGTTTGTCTTCCAGAGCAACCGCTATGTGTCCTGAAGCTACGTGTCCTGGACATTGGCTGCTGGTGGGAAGTAGAGAATAAATCTTTTGTTTTCCTTTGCCTCCACACATGGCCTTGGCCTTTGCCTTTGCTTTATTGAACTGCCTTTATCTTGACCCATGAGGTTTTTTCCATCTTACTTTCTCCCCTCCCTGTCCTTCTGAGGAAGAGAGTGATAGAACGACTTGGTGGGCACCTGGCATCCAGCCAAGGTCAACCTGCCACACCATAGAACTCTTTTTCTCTCTTTGATCATTTATCACCTCCTCTGTTTATAAAATGCAGCATGTAATTCTAAAAGATGCTTCTTATCACAAGAAGAGATTATTTTATGAAGGTATATTACTGAATTTGACATATAACCATGGTTCTACTTTATATAACTTCCTATTAATCTCAACTGTCTGTACCGTACCCAACTTATTTCCTATTTTTGGCATGTATCTAATTTTAGATAAATGTCCTAAGTTTGGTTATTTGTACTGCTAATATATTTGTGTAACCTGTCCCAGACCAATCATTAATGAGTGGCGTTCCTTAGGGGTCAGTTCTGGGACAAGTGCTGTTCAACATCTTTGTCGGAGACATGGACAGTGGGACTGAGTGCACCCTCGGCAAGTTTGACAATGAAACCAAGCTGTGTGGTATGGTCGACAACGCTGGAGGGAAGGGATGCCATCCAGAGGGACCTGGACAGGCTTAAGAGGTGGGCCCATGCAAAATTCATCATGTTCAACCAGGCCAAGTGCAACGTCCTGCACCTGGGTCACAGCAAACCCAGGCACAAATACAGGTTGGGCAGAGAATGGATTGAGAGCAGACCTGAGGAGGACGTGGGCGTGTTGGTGGATGAGAAGCTCAACATGAGTCAGCAATGTGCGCTGCCAGCCCAGAAAGCCAACCACATCCTGGACTGCATCAAAAGAAATGTGGCCAGTGAGCCAAGGCCCTCTCTGCTCCACTCTGGTGAGACCCCACCTGGAATACTGTGTCCAGCTTTGGAGTCCTCAACACAGGAAGGACATGGACCTGTTGGAACGGGTCCAGAGGAGGGCCACAAAAATGATCAGAGGGCTGGAGCACCTATGATCTGAGAACAGGCTGAGAGAGTTGGGGTAGTTCAGCCTGGAAAAGAGAAGGCTCCAGGGAGACCTTATAACGGCCTTCCAATACCTAAAGGGGTCCTCCAGGAGAGATGGGGAGGGACTCTTTACCAGGGAGTGTAGTGATAGGTCAAGCGGTAACAGTTTTAAACTGAAAGAGGGGAGATTTAGACTAGATATTAGGAAGAAATTTTTCACTATGAGGGTGGTGAGGCACTGGAACAGGCTGCCCAGAGAAGCTGCGGATGCCCCATCCCTGGAAGTGTTCAAGGCCAGGCTGGATGGGGCTTTGAGCAACCTGGTCTAGTGGGAAGTGTCCCTGCCCTTGGCAGGGGGGTTGGAACTAGGTGATCTTTAAGCTTCCTTCCAACCTGAATCTTTCTATGATTCTATTCTATGATTCTGTAATTAACAATTGTGTTTCATATTAACAATGGATTAATTTGCCTTTTTATTAGCAAGTAATTTAAAAAAAAATTAAAAATCAACAACAATGTGTCCAAGTCCAACATTACCATGCATCCCTATTCCCAAATCGACCCTAGTCACATCTCAAAAGTTAAGAAGTTAGACAGACATCATCTCAATGACTAACGGTAAAAAAATTTGAAGCTTCAGGAAGCCAATGGGGACCTCAAATCAAGCGGTGATAATGTTATCTGAGAACGTCCTTTTCCTAAAATTGAAGTTTGTGATTTCTGAGAATTAATATACACTTTGTCTTGGTTTACATTATAAAAATAGATTACTTAAAATCTTAGAATACTTGTTCCTTACATAATCACAGAGATAATTCCGTCTAATATTTACTTCTTGCTTGATATTGACATGAGTCAATATGAGACTTGATGATTTGTTAAATGTTGATGATTTATCAACAGTCCTGAAGTACTTCCAATACTTTTGTTGCAAAACTATCTAAAAGCCAACTGAGAAGGCTGTGTTCTCTACAGCAATTTCTTAGCAATCTTGCTTGTGAAATATCTAGCAGATGACTTGCAGTGTGGAGGAACTAGCTGACTCCATGTGGAGATTATGGAGACTACAGAGACTACAAGGAGGTCTGCAAAGCAGTTCAACGCCAAAATTAATTTGACCACTGGGATTATCAGATATTGAAGAATGAAGATGTCCTGCTCTGTCCTGAGCATAACCATACTTAGCCCTTTCGACAAAGACATATGGAAAAGAGTAAGAGAACTATCAGGAAATTCTTCAGCTCTGAAAGAATGGCCAAGTGACTAATTACGCTTAAAGTGCAATGGCTTAAAGAATATGGGAGAGCCTCAATAGTGCTCTGTACAATTGCAATAGTTAAGTGTTTGTAACTGCATTTAAGTTGTCCTTTAAAATCTATCTTCTACAGCATTGATTTTACATCTAATTTTTTATTTATCTCTCTGTTACCAATTTTCCATAATTTTATTATGGAAATAATAGAGAAAATAAAATTTCCTCTATTGCCTCCATAGAGGCAATAGAAATAAAATAAAAGTAAAAAGTTAGCATTATAGGTGCACTGGAGCTTTGCTGCCAATATCCATACTAAGAAGGCCAATTTACTAGCTGTTAGCTTGCCAAATAATTATTTTTGCATAACCAAACAATATCACAGGTCGATGCAGTAGATAACAAATATTCTCAAATAGTTTCTTGAGCATTTCCCTTCAACATCTGAAAAACATTAGAAAATCTCAAGTATACCTTGCAAGGTGGGAAAACAAACAGTCTAGCAGAAGATTTTCCTATCTCAACAGAGCCTTCATAGAGATGATCTCAGAATCTACAGAAAAACACTGCACAGGTCTACTGTCCTCTTATCATTAGGGTGTCCCATAATCCATTGCCCTATAAAGGTACTCCAGTGACTTTTTTGTATGGTACTCTACTGCAGTGACTCCCCATGGTCTTAATCACAGAAATGCAACATTTCTGATCAGTCAGCAAAATTTAACTAAAAATTGTATTGTTAAATTTTGGGGAAATATACAGTATTTAAATCCATGAAAACAAGCATAGAAAGAAGTAATAAAAAATGCAGGCACATGCACAATTTCAGTACAAAGTTTTAGGTCCTTATGTAGAAAAATATCATCAAAGAGAAAGGCAAAACATAAGTTCATTTTAACTTTATCATTTTTACATTGTTCTTTCAAAATATACACCCATGTCTTGCAGCATTGATGATGCAAAATGGTGAAAAGAACATACACAAGCTAGAATGCTAACAATAACGATGTGTTAAACTCTTACCATTTGCATCATTATTACATGCTTTGGTTGTTTGAAATGTCTGAACGTGAAAGCAGGAAGGAAAGAACAAAGCACATTTTTGGTATGTAGAGAGCTAATAATATGCTGCCAAATATTCAACAATTTTAAGAATATGAATGTGTTACATTCCAGTGTTTTAAAGATTCATCAGAAGCTGTTCTCTGATAGACAGAAACTGAATGTGTTTACCTGGTTTTAGCTGAAGGTGTTAACCTAATAAAATGTATTTTTGTTACCTTTCTTTCTGTTGGATGAAGTGTTTGTAGTATGCTTGCAGCATCAGTAGATGAGCTCCCCTTTGAATTTATTTTGTGATTGCTAGTGGAGTAAACAGAAGCTTTTTTTTCTGTTCTTCCTAGCAGAAAATTAAACAATGTCACAATTTGGAATGGGTATGAACTGACATTTTCCCAGTGGCTTTTACCAGAATGTAGTCATTTAGGCAACAAAAATTGCTAACATTTTTCATAAAATTTGCTAAAGTACAGATACACTGAAAACTTGGAACTGGATTCTACATATCCATAAATCCACCTTAGTGGGGAAAATATTAATGCAAAAATAGGTTTATTTGTTTCTAACGATATCCCCATTCACTGGAAACACTAATGACAGAAAGCATTACTATATTTAACTTGCGTGTAATAGTGAAATATTTTTTAACTAAGCAGATCAATTTGTCCGTGACACACAGATGTTTTAGAGGGGGAAAAGAGAGTTAGGATTTATGTAAATATCATTCTGATCTTACAGCACTTATCTCATTGCTGAAAGGACTGATTAGTCAAAAAATAAGCTAATACAGAAAGCTCGATAAGCTAGGAGGGTGTTGTTTGGTTGTTAGTCTTTTTGTTTTATTATTATTTTTTTTAAGATTCTAGCTATTTCCAATATCTAACATGACATTCTTTTCAAAGCCCCTTTTTACAAAGAAAAAAATAATTATTAGGAGATTCTTAAGAAATTTCAAAATCTTCTCCAAAAGTTTAAGAAATAAATTTTCTGAAATGAAGATTTTGAAGCATTATGAAGTTGTACATAGCATTTTGTAATGATTCAGTGAAGTATTTAGGTAATTCAAGGAGACACGGATCTGTTTAAAAATGAGTATGTGATTTGTACCTTGCACTTTGTAGACATGCAAACATCATTGTAGTGTAGATATACAATTACATGGTTTTACCATGTTATGTAAAATAATGTTCTGTGAAATAAGTAATTTTAATGAATATGCAGTTTACTTGTGCATTATAACTTTTCTTGCAAAATGGATTCCACAATGAAAGGCTTTGATCAAAATCCTTATAATACAAAGCTTGTTTTTTTTCCAGATGGATATTTGAATAAATAGTGTCTATTTATTGATAAATTAAAAGATTCCTAATGTATGTTTTTGCACCATAAACAAACGGGATCTTGTTTTTTCTTGAATTTTTGCTTAAAAGTTGTCTGGCTCTGGGGAAAAAACAAACAAACAAACAAAAACCTCCCAAACCACAAACAAAAGTCCCCAATCCTGTAGTGTTTTCTTTTTAAGGTTAGCACATCCATACATGTCCTGGTAAAGTTCTCCAGTAAGGTATTGATTGCAAAGTATGATGTGCCTGTAATTACGGTAAGCAGCTTCAAGTATACAGATGGTGGCAAAGGAAGATAATGGGGTGGTGTAGAAAATGTGTCAAGAAATCTTACTTCTGTTAAGAGGGAATGCGATAATGACAATAAGAAAAACCGTGGTGTTTATACAGGAATAAAGAAGTTGCATTCCTGCAATAAAACCATAAAAAAGTATTTCCTGTGTATTATTACCATATTCTTATCTCAAAGCTTCTTATAGTGTTATATGAAGAGACAGAAATTCAGAAGTACTATCATGGCAAAAACTGTCAGTCTGACTACATTAACTCAGTGAGTTGTATCCTCAGACATAAAAAGACAAATTCTAATTGACAGTAAATGAAATTACATCCTGGTAAACCTTCAGATAACAGTGGGAGATTAGAGTAAAATTTTTTTCCTTCCATTCCCCTGTATCTTTCGTTACCTCATATGCAATCTCTCCTGTTTAAAGGATCTGCAGAAGGCTATGACAAGATGCTTGACAAGATGGGGTCTTCATGCTTATTGACTTTATTTAGCCCACATGAACAGTAAAAAAAGTTTTTCATCTCCAGAGGCAAACTTTGTGAATAGTTGTGCAATAGAAGATTGCTGACAAAGAGAATATAGCCCAGTGTACCATACCTTTTACAGCCAGCATATTATGAGGTACCTATACTACTATCCCTGCACTACAAGTATTTTGTTGTGGTACAAGTTATCTCAGTTTCACGGTAAGCACCACCGAACTCCAGCGGTATACTTTGTTGGTTCAGCAGCAAAATTGTTAGGATAATTCTTGGCTGAGGGAAGACTGGTCAAACACCAGGTTGACCAAAGTTGCCTCGAGGTTCTTTTTAGTTCCTCTAATGAACAGGAGGAAAAACAGACAAGCTGGTGTGATGACTATCATCACAGCTTTCCTTCTACCAGGCACTCATTCCCTGCAGTTTTCTATGGCTCAAATCTCTCATTGTTTACTTACAGTAGTATTCTTGCCATGTACGCTCTGTCCACACACAACAAGAAATGCAGTTCCTGATCCCAACCTCTTTTCACTCTGCCTCAAGAAATGAAGGCAAAATCATTGAGCTATTTATGTTATTTTTTACAGTTTGGTTTTATATATTGCTATTGGAAATTTTCTTGCAGTTTCCGCACCAAGTCATTATTACCTGGTTAATTTCTTGCAGGTATCACAGAAATATTGATGACTGAATTATTATTCCCACTTGGAGGCTGGATTTCCCTTTACATAGGAATAATTATTTTTTAAAAGATAAAAAGGATGAAATATTTCTATCATATTTTTTGTTTATTTTTCTAAATCAACTGCCACTAAAATCAACATATGCACTTCAGACACTTGTACTTTCTCTCTTACCCTAATTAATAACTGTTGAGGTTGTCTTAATGGACATGTGGCTGCTAATATTAAAGCACCAGTATGACTTTCGACCACCAGTTTGTAGTTCTGACATATAATGAACAACTGGATCGACCTGAAGGTAACACTTTGAAGAGAGTTGAACAAGCCAGGCAAAGAATCAGGCAAAAAAAAGAAACAAGATAAAACTAGTGAACACTCAGATGGACAAGCCTGCGTGCAGGTGAACAAGGTGAGTTGTATGTATTGAAAACAAACCTGATCAGAAGTGACAGCCTGAGACTTTGTTGTGGAAAGTAGGAACTTTGGAAGAAGAAACTGCAAGAGAGAAACATTTTGTTTATCTTTCCATTTTTAGGCTAGGCATGCTAAAGTACAGGTTCTTATCAAAGCAACTGCTGTTATGGTAACATCCCAAAGCATTTCTATTGCTCTTTCATATTTGTGGAACGCGTGTGGGTCCTCAAACATTTAAATTCATGAGCAGATCTGTTATACGCAGTTACTTTTATACAAGCCAGTTCCTTTAAGTTCCTTAGCCACTAGTCTCCATCCATTGCTTCCTAAATTCTATCTCTTAACAGGAATTGGACACTTTTTTCCCTGTCTCTCCTGAGTATAAGGTGTATAAAGAGAAAGGCATGTCAAGATGTTCTGTGTTGTCCTTCTGGCACTTAGACTTGTCCTATTTTGTATGGAGAGCTGCTTATATTTACACATTTGTGTTTGTTCTGGGGAAATTTGTGGAGGGTAGTATACATGTAGAATCTAGGACTAGAAGAATGGTTATACAGAAATTGCTAACATTTGCTTATTTCTCCCTTTTGGAGAAAACATCTGACTTAATTCAACATTTGCCTTTCAATATTTTTTTTAATCAACACATAGAAGAAAGGAAAATCTATTTTACACACTGTCAAAATTTGTCTGTAAAAAAATTTAACCACTTTTGACTTCATGAAGATATTTGGAGATGAGGAAATCCCCACAGAGGAAGACAAAAGGCTTTAATATTAGCAAGAGAAGTTCAACAAAACAGAGAGTATACAGTGGGACCCACATTCAACATAAGCTTGGTCAGATGAGAACAAAAGGGAGAGATAGAAAGGGAGGGTGGAAAAGGAAAGAGGAGGGAGAGAGAGAGAAATGACTACTCCTGAAAACTGCAGCTTATTTCCTTCCATAAAGGCAAAAGAGCACCAGGGTCATTATGTAGCATCCAAACGGAGTCACATAGTGACTGTCCAGCAGAGGGAGATTTGCCATGTGTGACATTTTTGTCTGTAATTAAACCTAAAAGATTAGTTATTAAATGTCTTCTTTTGAAAAAACGATGTGTTTGTGTGTGTGCATATGTTAGGATGCCCTTGAGTTCAGTCAGCTGTGCAAAGCTTTTCAAGACCCATCCAGCTGTGAATGCCAAAATGGCAAATTTTGATTCCCGATTTTAACGCAGACTCACCTTTGGAGCTATACCCATCCTCAATTTGGAATACCACCACATAGTATAAGGGATTTTTTTTGCTGAATCCATGTCAAATTTTATTAAAGAAGGAGAAAAAATAAACTGTGATGAATACAGATAAATTGTTACTGATGGAGAATATGAAACATACAACATTATGATTAGAAGGTGTTAATGTTTTTTTGGTTTTGAAAAGAAAACCTTCCTCTTTCTGGGAACAAGATTGTTTTTAACTGTTTGGAATAATGAAATATTTTTCATATGCACAGAAAAATGTGGAAATCAGTGATGCTCTGCAGAAATCAAGGCTACATGCCAAACACCTGCTCTTTGGAGCGGGTGATAAATTGATCTGAAAAAAAACCCCTCACCCTTTCTTTCCTATCATTTCCTTGCTGTAATGTCATTACGCAAGTACCTCAATGGGAATGGAGGAGGATATTAAAACAATTAATATGCATAGAAATATATTGTAAAAATATATTTAATAATTTAGAGCTGAAAAAAATAAATTTTCATGTTCTGGTTAGATGGATTTTTTTTAGGAGAAATATGCAAATGAAAAAAATATTGTTTCTTAGGATTAATGTGTAAAGCCTTGAAGAAGAACTCATTACTTAAAGGCAAATAAATCTATCTTTTATGATGTAACTGAACTTGGAATAATGATTTTGAGTTAGTTTTTCTGAAGTAGAATTTCTTTATATGAAGCCTTAATAAGCTGGTAAGATGTGCTTTCATGCAAGTGACTCACAAGGCTTCCTTTGAAATAGAAGGAAAAAAACCCCTCAAGGTATGCAATAGCATCAAGGGACACCTTTCTTTGCTTTAGAGAGTATTTTATTCGAAATTAATAGCAGCAACTTAGCAGAATATAAGCAACTTGGCTTGTTGATAGGAATATAACAAGACCCTCTTTTTCTTTGGACAACTGCAACCTCTTTTCTTCACTTGTGAAAGGATCCTAGAGTGAGTCACTTGCACTCCCAGGGTGAGCAGCCTTTGTGCCAATTGAAATATTTCTGTCTGTCACTTCTCCTCAGCCACTTCCTTTACCCCAATCTCTAGCTAGATCTTTCAACACTAGCCACATCTGAAAAAGTAGGCTTCTTTTGAAGAGATTTTTTTTCTTTCTTCTATATTGGCCTTTGTACACAGCAAATTTAAACCCACAACGTCCCATTAAAAATTACAATTAAACAGTTTAAGGCAATATTTCAGCTTAAAGATTTTCTATGACCTACTGCTCTAAAAAGTTGAAGAGCAAGTCTGAAAAGACACTAAAAGAATGACAATGGTTAACTGTCTGCTATGAAAAATACTTTAATCCTTCAGACAACATTCATCTATGGTGTGGAGGTCAATGTGAGGACCTCTGTACCTGTTGAGCCCTGTGGTAAAATTATGCAAAGCAGATGAAGGCATCATTTAGGGAGGCTTGTGGTGGAGCAAAGAAAAGATCATGGGACGCGGGACTGCACAGGGTCCAGTGGTGCACTGCTGTTACTGATTAAACTGGTAAATAATGAGCTCAAAAAGTTTTGAGCAGCTGTTGGTGTCAGAGATCAGATCAATCTTCAGCAGGAAGGAGTGAAGGTAACAGAGTTTAAAGCACTCTGGAACAGATCAGAGCCCCAAAGGATTACCCCCCAAATGTTCTTGAACTGCAATCTGGTTTGCTTTGTTTTGTTTTGGTTTTGGTTAGCAGACTGTCTGTAAATTAGACTTGATTTCAAAATCATGTTAATTATTCATAGATGCTCACTGAATAGTTTGGATAAATGTTTTTGAGATAATGCTGTTTTTCTTATCTACTTATTTCAATTTAATGTCTATTGATTGTGCTGTGGTTTTGGCCACAAAAAAAAAATAAAAATTAAACACGAGTTCAAGAGCACATTTATAGGATGTGAGAACAGACCTCTGACCTCAGGTTGCTTACTGGTGAACCAGTAACTGTTAAATACAATGGAGGCATTTGCCCGATGGTCCTCAACATAAATAGCATGATAGACTACTGAGCTGTGATGGAAGAAAGCATCCTAAAGATAAAATGCCATCCTGAATAATGTCTCTGCTTTTCTTTAGATCACTTCCTAATATTTCTGGTATTTTATTATGCACTTGTATGCAGATAATCTTTTTAAAATGTATCACTTACACACCTCTGCTGGCTGGTCAGTACCTTTCAGATTTACTGGTTATGTGTTGCAATCTCTGCTCTGGAATTGATATTGAAAATAATGTGTAAGATGGGTGAAAGGAGAAGTAGTCATTAGTTGTGAACATTCTTTCTGAGAAAACACTTCAAGCTTTCATATGTGCTGCTGAAATTCTGGTGATCCCTACCTAATCTGGATTTCTCTGTAGGATAGCAGGAGGAAGGTGTTGGGACATCATGATAGTGGAACTCATTATTCTAATTATAGCTGGCTTAGGATGGTTTTTAAAAAGAAATGAGAAAGAAAATGGAGACACCAAAAGTTAGCAGTTATTCAGGCTTTTATTTTCAATAATAGGCTTCTTCAAAAGTTGTCATTCTGTTAACAATTGCTGGCATTTTTAAAGGCCTAAAATATTTATTCTGTGCCCTAGAATTTTACATAGATTTCCAGTCATTTATTGATTAAGGGGAAAAAACCAAACTACAATATATTAAAAAATTTGGTATTATTGAATAATGTGCTATTATTTTCCAGAAAATTCTATGGGGACTTTGATTGTGTGTATTAATTGTAAATAGTTTCCTGTTGCTGAATAATAGATGAATGTTGAAATGATGCACAAAATTGCTTGGTATTGTTTTAGCTTTTTTTTTACATCATAATCATTTTGAAATCAAGTGTCTAGTAGCAATGTGTCTGTGAATTCAGTTTTTATTTCCATGAGAATTATTCTGTAGTTAAATCTCACTTCTTTTTTTTTTAATATTTCTGGCATAAGAATGAATTCTAGATTGTTTTCAGAGCATAACCTCTCTGCCAACGTACGGTGGAGTGAAAAGAGCTTTCTTCTTTATTAAAGTCCTTCTAAAACTTGCTACAAGAGAGACCTTTTGCCACATTAGGGCAGTAGAATGTGTTCTGATGCGCATGTTGCTAAATGGAATCATTGTGATATAGCTGTTTTAGCTGTTTAGCAACAGCTTTTTAGCTGTTTTAAGCAAGAGACCTTAAGATCCGACAAAAGCATTCATTTGCTTGTACACATTACACAGGCTTTTGCTGTATAACAGTATGAACGAGCAAGCATGTTTGGTTGGTTGTTTTTTTCCATGATCTGATTTCCAGTGAAAGTACTAGCTTTGAACTGAAACATCCTTCTGGAGTGTTAAAGATGTTTTTAGTTTCTATGATTTCTATGCTTTCACAGCAAGAGTGGGACTGAAAACTCATCAGTGAGGTTAACATTGACAGATAGGTAGTCACCAGAAAAAAATATTGATCCAGTTCAGGACTGAACAGGAATGTAGTACAGAACAACTCCAGTTAAAAAACCCGTACTCAGAAACGTGGTACTTTCAGCATTTGCAGTCTTAAAACAACAGAACAGACTAGACTAGACTAGACTAGACTAGAATCTGGTGATGTATTGAAAGAGGGCCCACAAGTAAATTGTTGAGGTTACTGTGATAATTACTGGGTCTATGGCTTGTACTTTTCAGAAGATCTTTTTTAATGCATGACCTTTTCTGATCTCAAAAAGCATGGATTTGCAGCAGCTATAAATCCATACATATCAAGTGCCCTCAGTAGATCTACCTTGATTTATACTGGACAAAGATCTGATTCAAAGAAACTGAAAGGTCTTTATGCCATTACAAATCTTTTGTTGGTGATTACAAATTCACTGATTGGTGATAGCATTTTATTTCTACCTTGTACGCATTTCAGAAGTGCTTGCACTAAACAGTTATTTTTAATAATAACAATTCTTTTAAGGATTAATCAAAATAGTTAATTGTAAAGCTCTATTAATTCAATCTTTAAATGAAGTAAAATGTTTTCTTTTCCTCAAAACATCATATCCAGGAACAAACAAGTTGTGGTGAAAATCATAAATTTTTCAGTCTATTGATTGGTCTGATTTTGAATACTACCCTGGAAAGAATCAGTTGAGATTTCTGTGAATGTTGCTTTCTGGAGGGCTTCAGAAACTATTTTTCTATAACATATTGCTCAGTGAAAATCTGAAGAGATTATGGACATCTCATTTGCACCTTATTTTCTGAGTCAAACTTAATGGTAAAGACAGTCTTCCTGAACTTAGGGAGTTGGGTGGTTTAAGAAATACTTTTTGTGAGAAAATGGCATAAAACCGAGTTAGCTGGAGAACATAGACGAAAATATGAAATCATGGAGAAGTTATTTATTTATTCATTTATTGCTAATCTCTTGCAGCTCAGTATCAAATCATACAAAAGAGGTAAAAAGTCTTCATACAAAAATTTCACTTGTATTTTTCTCATGTTTTCTCCAACCATCACTATTATTTCTTAGCTTCATCAATATCTTTTAACACATTTTATTCTAAGGACTATTGGTTAATTTCGTAGCATTATAATAAGTGTCAGGCTGTTGTAAATAAAAGGATTTTGACTTCAGTGAAATACAGACATGGGCAGAGGCATTTTTGGTGTATGACCCATTACTGATGGAAGTTAAAGGCATTGCACAATATTTTATTTCGTCTGAGATGTGCCTTCTAAAGTGCAGCATGTCAAATAAAAAAGCCAGCTTGCAATCTGTCACTTTGCTGAGAGGTACACCAGTCCTCACAAAATGCTGACTTCTACTAATGTGATAGTATTATATGTACTATGTCTGAACTAGAGTTACCCGATTTTTTATCTGTCAGAAATTACATATAGGTAATGCAAATTATTATGGTATTTCTTGTTCTTCTACTATATATATGTGTGTGTTTGGAAAAAAAACAGTCAAATAGAGTTATACACATCATTTCTTGTCAGTAACTATGAAACTACATGCTCTAAAATTAAATAACAAGGCTGCCAAGTTGAAACATATGGTAGACAGAAATTATATAAGTAAAAACCATATTTATACATAGTTGTGGGTTAAAAATGGTTTATAGTTTTTAGCAAGCTAGATATAGAACCGTATGCATGATCAGACTATGTATATTAATTCACCACATGAGTGTGATACTTCATGGGGAATAAGGGACTGCAAGCTGGTCTTGTAGCAAAGATCAGAATTGAGCCAATGGTTTTTAGTCTATTGTTTATGAGTTCTCTAGAGTGATAAATTGCAATACAGAAATTTCAAGTCTCCCTTCTCATTTTCCTCAAAATTTCTTCTAAGGGAAAAAAAGAAATTATTCCAGCAAGCTGTTCATCACAGCTCCAGACTATAGTGTAAAAGGCTCATTCAAATCCATAGTTTAAGGCACCAACCTCACTCATCTTCATTAGCTTGGCACTAGTGAGAAAGGCAATATCTGTATTTGCAACTGTATGGCTTTGCATTGTTTGCTGGAGCTCAGACTGGAGGGACATGAGGAATCAGGACACAATAAGGAGGACAGGAATTCTTCAGGATATGCAGCCAACTCAAATGCATAAAGGTCACGCTCATTTATTATTTAGATTATCACTAGGAAGCTCATATGAGAAAAGATTCTTAGAATTTGTAAACACTACACTACCTTTATTAGATGGATCCTAAGGGAGCAATGCAGTGGAACTGATATGGAGGAAATATGTACATAACTAGAAATACAGGTGTTAAAAATATTATGCACTGATATAGGGGTGGACAAAGCAGTTAAAACCACATTACTGGTTTCACTGGCCATGAATGAATGTCTACAAGATTATTCCAAGGAAACACTAAAATAAATCATTAGGACATAAGAACAGGAATTATATCCTGGGGGGAGAGATAGTTAAGTCTGCAGAAAGGTCATTAAAAATGAGAGGGAAGGAAGGAGGGAGGGAGGGAGGGAGGGAGAAACAGGGAGAAAATACTGACATAGCTTTAAAGAATAGAAATACTCAAAAGGATTTTGCGAAAAAAAAGTATGTTTTGGACAAACTGCTACTGTCCATTACACTGGTGTAAATATCAACTCATCACAATGAAATTTATATTAAGATAGACAAGTATTGCAATATAAGAGACTAAAAGCAAAGAATATGTTTTTTAGTCATCCATCTTACAGAAAACAAAGTAAATCTCAAGAAGTGCAGCATATGACTGGATCCAATATTTTTGACTGGGTTACACAGATCTGAAAGAATGAGAAAGGTGAAAGAGCAATGATGGGACATGAGCTATCAGGGCAGTGATGTTTATACGGATTTCCTGAAATTAGTTCTGAGTCACAACTCTGTGCTGCTGTTAAGCAGCTCCCCAAGGTCCACCTGTTCTTCTCAGGTACGCCTGCATTTCTAAAATAATTCAGAGAGTATTCTGGACAGTGAAGTGTGGATGTTGGAATGGTGAAAATCCATTTTTATGGAGGCAGTCCAAGATTCAGTGCACAGCAGCAATAATTTATTGTAAATCACAAAAAGTTAGGTCTCAAAGCCTTATCATAATGATTTGCTGTGACAGCCCTCCACAGTTATGTGTAGACTGCACTACCCAAAGGCATTTTGCATTCCTGATACTATGAACTTACTGCTTGAGGTAAGTAAACCTTCTGTGATATGGTCCAGCCTTCCATATAGACTGCAATAAAATCACAGGGTATCAAAAGTGTCCTTTCCTTTTGCACAGTCTGCTCTTTTAAGACCCCACTTGGAGTGCGGCGTCCAGCTCTGGGGGCCCAACATAAGAAAGACACGGACCTGTAGGAGTGAGTCCAGAGGGCCACAAAGATGATCAGAGGGCTGGAGCAACTCTCCTGTGAAGACAGTCTGAGAGAGTTGGGGTTGTTCAGCCTGGAGAAGTTTTCAGGGAGACCTTATAGCGGCCTTTGAGTACCTAAAAGGGGCCTACAGAAAAGATGAGAGATTCTTTATTGGGGATTGTAGCAATAGGATGAGGGCCAATATTTTTAAAATGAAATAGTGTAGATTTAGACCAGATTTTACAAAGAAATTCTTTCCTGTGACGGTGATGAGACACTGGAACAGGTTGACCAGGGAAGTGTGTGGGTGCCCCATCCCTGGAAGCTATCAAGACCAGGTTGGATGGGGCTTCGAGCAACTAAGTCTAGTGGGAGGTGTCCCTGCACACGGCAGGGGAGTTGGAACTAGATGATCTTCAAGGTCCCTTCCAACTCTAACCATTCTATGATTCTGTAACTAATTTGCAATGTGAATTTGCACTGTTCAAATAGAAATCTCCCAATGTTGCTAGAGCAAGCAGCTTGTACCAGGAGATGCCTCCGAGTGGGAGCTTCCCAATTAAAAGTTTGCTGAATTCCAACAAATCAGAAAGGTGAGCCACAGGAAAATCTCATTGGAGCTGTTCTATTGTTTGCAAATTGATTTCTAGACAGATAAATGCCTTAACACACCAGGGGAAGAAATCTTAAAAAAATGAAATAACTACCCTGCTGTTTTGTTATCAGATATTACAGAATCACAGATGATAGGGGTTGGAAGGGACCTCTGGAGATCATCTAGTCCAGCTCCCTTGCCAGAGTGGGTTCACCCAGAGCAGGCTGGACAGGAACGCATCCAGGTGGGTTTTGAATGTCTTCAGAGAAGGAGACTCCACAACCTCTCTTAGAAGCCTGTTCCGGTGCTCCGCCACACTCAAAGTAAAGAAGTTTTTCCTCATGTTCAGATGGAATTTCCTGCATTCCAATTTGTGCCCTTTGCCCCTTGTCCTGTTGCCAGGCACCACTGCAAAGAGTCTGGTCCCATCCTCTTGACACCCACCCTTTAGATATTTATAACCATTTATGAGATGCCCTTTCAGTCTTCTCTTCTCCAGACTAAAAAGACCTAGGTTTCTCAACCTTTCCTCATAAAAGAGATATGCTGGATTCTCTCCAATAGTTCCTTGTTTACTTGAACTGGTGAGCCCAGAACTGGACACAGTACTCCAGACGCAGCCTCACCAGGGCAGAGTAGAGTGGGAGGTTGGCCTCCCTTGACCTGCAGGCCATGCTTTTTTTAATGCACCCCAGGATACCACTGGTCTTCTTGGCCACAAGGGCACATTGCTGGCTCATGCTCAACTTGTTGTCCACCAAGACTCCAAGGTCTTTCTCTACAGAGCTGCTTTCCAGCAGGTCAGCCCCTAACCTATACCAGTGTATGGGGTTATTACTCTCTAGTTGCAGGACCCTACACGTGCCCTTGTTGAACTTCATGAGGTTCCTCTCTGCCCATATCTCTAGCCTGTCCAGGTCCCACTGTATGGCATCACAGCCTTCTGGTGTGTCAGCCACTCCTCCCCGTTTTGTGTCATCAGTGAACCTGCTGAGGGTACACTCTGTCCCTTCATCCAGGTCATTGATGAATATGTTGAATAAGACTGGACCCAGTACTGACTCCTGGGGAACACCACTAGTTACAGGCCTCCAACTGGACTCTGCGCTGCTGATCACAACCCTCTGAGCTCTGCCTTTCAGCCAGTTCTCAATCCACTTCACTGTCCACTCATTTAACCCACACTTCCTAAGCTTAAGTATTTTTGGTGGTTTGCGGGGGGGGGGGGTTTGGGGGGGGTAGAGTGGGTTTTTTTGGCGGTGGTGTTTTTTTTTTTAATTTGTTTCTTTGTTTCTAATTTAAACCTTCAATAATGGCCTTACTCCTCTAAAAGCAGTTGCTACAAAGATTTGTAGCCCCTGAAGCCCTAATTCCGTGAAAGGTTGTAACAGAAGCTCAACAACTAGTGTTCTGTCTTTTTCATTCACATTCTGATTCCTGTTTTCTAATGAATACACATGGTTTCTACCCTCAGGAATATTATTTCCAAGTTTGAAAATAACAGGACATAATGACATAGAGACAACAGGTCAACTCGTGGCTCTGGGACTGGTGTTACCGTCAGGGCTTTGGGTTTTTTGAGCATAGGCAGCTATACAAGACACCTGGCCTGCTGGTGGCAGGTGGGATGCACCTGTCCCAGAGGGTGAAAAGAATTTTGGGGAAGGAGTTAGCAGAGATCATCTTTAAACTAGATATGAGGGGGGAAGGGGAGCTAACTGAGACTGTCAGGATTAAACCCAAGGGAAGTATGCCAGGGCTTGAAGGATGCTGGATTAGTGAGGACTCTCGCCCTGTCATTTCATTTAGGAAAATGAAATTTTGAGAAAATTTGAGAAAATGAAAATGAAACTTGCACCCTCAGCAAGTTTGCCGACGACACCCAGCTCAGTGGCGCGGTCTACACGCTGGAGGGAAGGGATGCCATCCAGAGGGACCTGAACAGGCTTGAGAGCTGGGCTCGTGCAAGTCGCATGAAGTTCAACCAGGCCAAGTGCAGGGTCCTGCACCTGGGATGTGGCAATCCCAGGCACAAATACAGGTTGGGCGGAGAATGGCTGGAGAACAGCCCTGAGGAGAAGAACTTGGGAGTGCTCGTGGATGAGAAGCTCAACAAGAGCCGGCAGTGTGCACTGGCAGCCCAGAAAGCCAACTGCATCCTGGGCTGCATCAAGAGAAGTGTGACCAGCAGGTCGCGGGAGGTGATTCTACCCCTCTACTCTGCGCTTGTGAGACCCCACCTGGAATACTGTGTCCAGCTTTGGAGTCCTCAACACAGGAAGGACATGGACCTGTTGGAACGGGTCCAGCGGAGGGCCACGAAGATGATCAGAGGGATGGAGCACCCCCCCTATGAAGACAGGCTGAGAGAGCTGGGGTTGTTCAGCCTGGAGAAGAGAAGACTCCGGGGAGACCTCATAGCAGCCTTCCAATATCTGAAGGGAGTCTACAGGAGAGCCGGAGAGGGACTCTTTGTCAGGAGATGTAGTGACAGGACAAGGGGTAATGGTTTTAAATTGGAAGAGGGAAGATTTAGATTAGATATTAGGGGGAAATTCTTTACTGTGAGGGTGGTGAAGCACTGGAACAGGTTGCCCAGGGAAGCTGTGGATGCCCCATCCCTGGAATGGGGCTTTGAGCAACCTGGTCTAGTGGAGGTGTCCCTGCCCATGGCAGGGGGGTTGGAACTCGATGATCTTTAAGGTCCCTTCCAACTCTAACCATTCTATGATTCTATGATTCTATGAAAAGGGATAGACATTTAGAAATTTCTGCTTGCGAACAATGGGAAAACCCTATCCCGAAAGGGGAAAAGGGTACTAGGCCAGGAGCTAACAAAGCTCATGTACAGAGCTTTAAACTAGAAGTGAAGGGGAAAGGGGATAAAACCAGGCCCACTGGTAATGAGCCTGGGGGTAAAGGGCCAAGGATGAGGGTGAAATTGGGAACCCAGCTCAAGTGCATCTATGCTAATGCATGTAGCATGGGCAACAAATAGGATGAGCTAGAAGCCATTGTGCAGCAGGACATCTATGACATAGTCGCCGTCATGGAAACGTGGTGGGATGACAGTCACAACTTGAATGCTGTGATGAATGGCTATCAGCTCTTCAGAAGCAATAGGCAAGGAAGGAGAGGTGGGGGTGTGGCTCTGTACATTAGGGAGTGTTTTGACTGTATAGAGCTAGATTCCAGTGACGATGAAGTTGAGTGTTTATGGATAAGGATGAAGGAGATGGCTAACAAGGGTGATTTTGTGCTGGGGGTCTGCTATAGACCACCCAACCAGGATAAGCAGGTTGATGAAGTATTCTATAAGTGGCTGGCTGAAGTCTCGCAATCACCAGCCCTTGTTCTGGTTGGGGACTTCAACCTGCCGGATATCTGCTGGAAATATAACACAGCAGAGAGCAGGCAGTCTAGGAGGTTCCTTGAGTGTATGGAAGATAACTTCCTGACACAACTGGTAGGAGAGCCTACCAGGGGAGGCGGCTCGCTAGACCTACTTTTCACAAACAAAGAAGGGCTAGTGGGAGATGTGGAGGTCGGAGGCCGTCTTGGGCTTAGTGATCATGGAATGGTCAAGTTTTCAATTCTTAGTGAGGTAAGGAAGGGGGTTAGCAAAACCTCCACCTTGGACTTCGGGAGGGCGGACTTTAGCCTGTTCAGAACCCTGGTTGGGAGGGTCCCTTGGGAGATAATCCTGTGGGGAAAAGGGGTCCAGGAAGGTTGAGATGCTCTTCAAGAAGGAAATCCTAAGGGCCCAGGAGCAGGCTGTCCCCACGAGGCGCAAAATTAAAGGGAGGGGAAAATGGCCGGCCTGGTTGAACAAAGAGCTTTTGATGGGACTTGGGGAAAAAAGGAGGGTTTACCACCTTTGGATGAAGGGACAGGCAACTCAGGAGGAGTACAGAAATCTTGTTAGGTTATACAGAGAAAAAATTAAGAAGGCAGAAGCCCAGCTGGAACTTAACCTGGCCATTAATATAAGGGACAACAAAAAAAGTGTTTATAAATACGTCAACAGAACGAGAGTCAGGGAGAATCTCCATCCCTTACTGGATGCAGGGGGAAACATTGCAACTAAGGACAAGGAGAAGGCTGAGATACTTAATGCCTTCTTTGCCTCCATCTTCAATAGTCGGACCAGCTATCCCCAGGGTGTTCAGCCTCCTGGGCTGGAACATAAGGATGGAGAGCAGAACAACCCCCCCATAATCCAGGAGGAAGTAGTTAATGATTTGCTTACGCATCTGGACACGCATAAGTCTATGGGGCTGGATGGGATTCACCCAAGGGTACTCAGGGAGCTGGCAGGAGAGCTCACCAAGCCTCTCTCCATTATCTGTCAACAATCCTGGTCAACAGGAGAGGTACCAGATGACTGGAGGGTGGCCAATGTGACGCCCATCTACAAGAAGGGCTGGAAGGAGGATCCGGGAAACTATAGGCCTGTCAGCCTGACCTCAGTACCGGGAAAGATCATGGAGAGGATCATCTTGAGTGAGCTCTCACAGCAAGTGCAGGGCAGCCAAGGGATCAGGGCCAGCCAGCATGGCTTTATGAAAGGGAGGTTCTGCTTAACCAACTTGATCTCTTTCTATGACCATGTGACCCGCCTTCTCCATGCGGGGAAGGCTGTGGATGTTGTCTACCTGGACTTTGGTAAGGCCTTTGACACCATCCCCCACAGCGTTCTCCCGGAGAAGCTGGTGAATCATGGCTTAGACAAGTGTACTCTTCACTGGGTTAAAAACTGGCTGGATGGCCGTGCCCAGAGAGTTGTGATTAATGGGGTAAAATCCAGTTGGCGTCCAGTCACCAGTGGTGTCCCTCGGGACTCAGTTTTGGGGCCAGTCTTGTCTAATGTCTTTATTGATGATCTGGATAAGGGGATTGAGTGCACCCTCAGTAAATTTGCAGATGACACCAAACTAGGTGGGAGTGTTGATCTGCTTGAGGGTCGGAAGGCTCTACAGAGGGACCTGGACAGGTTGGATCAATGGGCCAAGGCCAATGAGATGAGGTTTAATAAGGCCAAGTGCCGGGTCCTGCATTTCGGTCACAACAAACCCAGGCAATGCTACAGGCTTGGGGAAGAGTGGCTGGAAAGCTGCCCAGCAGAAAAGGACCTGGGGGTGTTGGTGGACAGCCGGCTTAACATGAGCCAGCAGCGTGCCCAGGTGGCCAAGAAGGCCAACAGCATCCTGGCCTGTATCAGGAATAGCGTGGCCAGCAGGAGTAGGGAAGTGATCGTGCCTCTGTACTCGGCCCTGGTGAGGCCTCACCTCGAGTACTGTGTTCAGTTCTGGGCCCCTCACTACAGGAAGGACATTGAGCTGCTGGAGCGTGTCCAGAGGAGAGCCACCAAGCTGGCGAGAGGTCTAGAGAACAAGTCACATGAGGAGAGGCTGAGGGAATTGGGCATGTTTAGTTTGGAGAAGAGGAGGCTGAGGGGGGACCTCATTGCCCTCTACAACTACCTGAAAGGAGGTTGTAGAGAGGTGGGTGTTGGCCTCTTCTCCCAAGTGAATAATGACAGGACCAGAGGAAATGGTCTGAAGTTGTGGCAGGGGAGGATTAGATTAGATATTAGGAAGAATTACTTTACTGAGAGAGTGGTCAGGCACTGGAACAGCCTGCCCAGGGAGGTGGTGGAGTCGCCATCCCTGAAGGTATTTAAGAAATGTGTAGACATGGCACTTCAGGGCATGCTCTAGTGCCCGAGATTGTTGGTTTGTGCCTGTTTATTTGTGTCTGATTTGGGGTTTTTGTTTGTTTTCTTTGTTTGTTTGTTTGTTTGTTTGTTTTTGTTTTTGTGGTTGGACTTGATGGTATCAAAGGTCCCTTCCAACCATGAAGATTCTGTGATTCTGTAATACTGAAGAATTTTTTTTGCTTTTGGGAATATCTCCACTAGTTTTTGTAACTGTTTGTCTTAAATATATCTTGGTCTATAAACTTTTTTTTGGTTTAAATTCTGTGATAATGCAAATTACTATTAATAAGGTTCTCTTTTTTGATTATTTAGGAGTGGAACTTCGCAAGTGATTTAGGATTATTGTCAATAGGTTTGTGAAACATTAAAATTATGTCAGATTCCAAGGATATCTAAATGTGTTTTGGTGTCAACTGTTCCTTCAGGATACTACCACATTTATTATTACATGTTTTGGGGGTGTAATGGAACAACTAAATTAACATGGATATCAAATAATTGTTTCCTCCTTATTACTCATTTCCTTCTATTTGTGTGTCCTCTACTGAGAAAGCATACACACCTTGCAGAAAATCTAGGGGAAGGACAGATTCTGAAACTTGAGAACAATCACAGTTTTATGCCAGGTTTAGTTAAGAAACTGTGTCTTCCATTACTAACCTTAAAGGGATTCTTAGAATTTATATAGCGAAGATGTTGAAGAATATTTGTTAATTTCTTATCCAATACTTTTATCAAACTTAGCTTTTTGTGATTAAAATCATAGAGCTTCCTTTCCCAGCTCATATTTATTAGTTTTATCAGTTTATGGTTTGTGCTCTGTTAATCCATAGCTTTTAATTCCTGCTAACAATATCAAACTGCTTTTTGGATAAATCCTGAATCCTAATAACTTGCATTTTCTTTGATAAAACTAATGTTGGTTTGTGATAATTTCACATAAAGTAAATACAATTTCTGTCTTGCATAGTAGTTTCAGATTTCTTCTACGCCATTTTTGTTGCACCGGTCTTCATCTTTTAACTTTTAAACTTTTTAAACTTTCTTCATCAATAATTTCCATAAATTCTTATGATGCTTTTTTTCTCTTGGAATGGTGTTAGCTAGCACATACTTATACATTTATGCTAATGTACCTGTGACATCTAATTGATTAAGTTTTACATTAATTTAACTGGTCTTTACAGTTGGCTTCACAGTATATTAAATCATTCTATTATAGAAAGCAAACTGCATTCCTTTTTTTTCCTTTTTTTTTTTTTTTCTTGTTTCAGTTTGTTCCAGGCTTGAAGAAGGTTTCAAAACTTTGTTTTCCAATGCAGCGTCAATTTGTTGTTCCTTATGTTGTCTCAGTGCGGTCCGTGCACAAGACATGAAGAATTCTTCTCTATAGGTGAGGTAAATGGCTCTGGGAAGTTCATATAAAATTAAGCTATGCATAATTTGAACACAGGCATTCAAAGCTTTTCATTAAAAAAAAATAAAAAAAGTGTCACATAGGACACAACGAATTGCTATGGCCTGAGCATCCAACGTGGAACCAGTTCATTACCCTGGTTCCACTTCCACCACTCTTTTCCTGTATGTTCTTCATCTAGCTGTTTGACTTTTAAATGGCTTATTTCCATGTCAGTGAAAAAGAAGGGAGTTACTTGTAAACAGAAGTGGGAAGATATATCTCTAAGTGTTAATCAGATGAAAGGAATTACATTATTTCATTATCAGTTGATTGAGCTCTCAGTGCTGAGTAGTAGCGTCAGTGGTGTTATTCAATGCATTTTAGAATAACAGCCTGCAATAATATCTCTTAGACAAGTATTAGTCGTCCGCAAGTATTATTACTGAATTTTGCTTTTACTTGATATCTCGTTGAAAATGAATCAACCTGTTTTGGGGGCTGCTTTGTCTATTCATGTGTTGAGTATAATAGAATACCACTTGCCTAAATAAACCTTCAAATCAGATTCTCAGGAAGTTGCTTTTAGAAAATACATGCAGATTAGCTAAGAACAGTGAAATATAAAAATATGGAAACCAGAAGCGTAAGTACAGCTTACACATATTGGAATTATCAAGCTTTTGCTCTGTGTTCATCTTGAATGCTGTGGCTGAGACAGCTGAATGGCAATGATATCTTTTCCACTTCTAGATTATCTATTTAGATCTATTTCAAGTCACTGCTGATCAAAACTCACCATGCTTAGTGCTTAGGATCTTGAAGCCAACTTGCTTCTAGGAAATTGAAACAGATAGTTATTCACAAAATCAAAACTGATCTTTGAATAAGGAGAGTCTCAGCTGAAAAGGGAAGTCTGGGCTTATTAAACTTACTTGAAATATACTGTTCATCTATTTGGCTCTTCTTTTTTACTTCTTTAAGTAACATAAAAGATATACTAGTCTTTCTAATACTCAGCCTATTTCACTATTCCAGTTCCCATCTCCTAGTGACATCAAGGTGGGAGGACAGAGCGTAGAATTTTGTATTTCTGCTGTCGATGTTTTACTTTTCCTCATGAAAATATAGTATTTGTTTCCTATAAACAACTTTCTCTATATCAATATATTTACCAATGAAAATTCAAATATCACTTTAGACTCAGAGAGACCTATGTTCACTTTTGCAGTCATTAACTTACTAGTTATTACAAGAATTATGCACAATGGGAGCAAAGACCAGAAGGATTTTTTTTTTCCTTATCCACAGAGGTATTTGTGTTGTTACTCATGGGTCAGATAAGGAGTTGAATTGGTTAGAAGATACAATAATTTCTTTAATTAGGTAATTTAAGTGAAAAAATATTACTGAACTCCTATGTAAGGGATAGTTATATATGAATACCTCTGCACCTCTTTGAAAATCTCTTTGAAACGCAAAACCTCTCTGAAACTTTGCGTGGTGGATCTCAGATCTAAAATTCTACCTTTCTTGCACAACTACAAATCTGTACATCAAAGGTGAGAGGAACTGCTATCCCTATTTTATATTGCTTCTATAAAGGACCAGAAATTACTATCTGATAGTAGAATTGTAAGAAGTAAACCATCAATGACACCACGGGTAGAAAAAGAGAAGGCTACAAGAAAATGCATTCACCGTTTTATCTTAGATAGCCTCATGTCATAATTGTCATGAATTTCTTTAATAAAAAATGTCAGACAAGTATTAAAGTTTTACACAACAAGACTGTTCACTGTTCAGCAGTGCAATTTGCAGAAACTCTTAACTTTGTCAAACCAAAACCAGGATAACTAGGATCGAAGGGGGAGGGGGTTAAGCGTAGGTTGAGCAGAAAAAAACTCAAAGAGAGCCTTCAACCTGCCATCTCAGCTAATAAGTCGGCCCCTTTAGGCACCCAGCTGAAGTGCCTTTACACAAATGCACGCAGCATGGGGAACAAACAAGAGGAGTTAGAGATGTGCGCACGCCTCCAGGGCTACGACATTATTGGCATCACCGAGACGTGGTGGGATGGCTCTTACGACTGGAGTGTTCGAATGGAAGGTTACAAGCTCTTCAGGAAGGACAGGCTGGGCAGAAGGGGAGGGGGTGTTGCCCTCTATGTCAAGGACCAGCTGGAATGTATGGAGCTTCACCTGGGGATGGGTGAAGACAAGACAGAGAGCTTATGGGTCAGGATTAAAGGGAGCACGGGGGCAGGTGATGTTACAGTAGGAGTCTGCTACAGGCCACCAGATCAAAGTGACAGCGAGGATGTGGCCCTCTACAAACAGATAGGGGCAGCATCGCGCTCACACGCTCTGGTCCTCATGGGGGACTTCAACCACCCCGACATCTGTTGGAAGGACAACACAGCAGAGCACAGGAAATCCAGGAAGTTCTTAGAATGTGTCGACGACAACTTTCTTCTGCAAATAATAGAGGAACCAACGAGGAAAGGAGCAGTGCTGGACCTTGTCCTCACCAACAAGGAGGGGCTGGTCGGGAATGTCAAGTTCAAGGGTAGCCTCGGCTGCAGTGACCATGAGATGATAGAATTCAAGATTCATAAGGCAGCAAGGAGGGTGCGCAGCAAGCTGGCTACCCTGGACTTCAAAAGAGCAGACTTTGATCTCCTGAGAGATCTGATTGGTAAGGTAGTGTGGGAAAAAGAACTGGAAGGGAGAGGGGCCCAAAAAAGCTGGGTGGTATTTAAGGATTGCCTCCTCCAAGCTCAGGAGAGGTGCATCCCAAAAAAGAAGAAATCGGGCAAAATAGCCAGTAGGCCGGCGTGGATGAACAAGGAACTGCTGGACAAACTCAGGACCAAAAAGGAGGCCTATAGAGGGTGGAAGCAGGGAAAGGTAGACTGGGAAGAATACAGAGAAGCTGTCCGAGTCACCAGAAACCTGATCAGGCAAGCGAAAGCCCAGGCAGAACTAAATCTAGCCAGGGATGTGAAAAATAACAAGAAGAACTTCTATAGATATATCAGGGATAAAAATAAGACGAGGGAAGCTGTGGGTCCCCTCCGGAAGGAAACGGGAGACCTGGTCACCCAGGATGTGGATAAGGCTGAGCTACTGAATGACTTCTTTGCCTCAGTCTTCACTGGCAAGGGCCCTAACCACACTGCCCAAGTCACGGAGGGCAAGAACAGGGGCTCTGGGAATGAAGAAGCACCCACAGTACAAGAAGACGAGGTTCGAGACCTCTTAAAGAACCTGAAGGTGCATAAGTCCATGGGACCTGATGAAATCCATCCACGGGTCCTGAGAGAACTGGCGGACGAAGTTGCTAAGCCCCTCTCCATCATATTTGAGAAATCGTGGCAGTCTGGTGAAGTTCCCACTGACTGGAAAAAAGGGAACATAACTCCAATATTCAAAAAAGGAAACAAAGAAGACCCGGGAAACTACAGGCCGGTCAGTCTCACCTCTGTGCCTGGCAAGATCATGGAGCAGATCCTCCTGAAATCCTTGCTAAGGCACATGGAGAATAAAGAAGTGATTGGAAACAGCCAACATGGCTTCACCAAGGGCAAATCGTGCCTGACAAATTTGGTGGCCTTTTACAATACTGCCACAGACTTGGTAGACAAGGGCAGAGCGACTGACGTCATTTACCTGGACTTATGCAAAGCATTTGACACTGTCCCGCACGACATCCTGGTCTCAAAACTGGAAACTCATGGATTCGATGGATGGACCACTCGGTGGATAGGGAACTGGCTGGATGGCCGCATCCAAAGGGTTACAATCAATGGCTCAATGTCCAGGTGGCGGCCAGTAACGAGTGGTGTTCCGCAGGGGTCGGTACTGGGACCAGTACTGTTTAACATCTTTGTCGGTGACATGGACAGTGGGATAGAGTGCACCCTCAGCAAGTTTGCTGATGACACCAAGCTCGGTGGCGCAGTTGACACGCTGGAGGGAAGGGATGCCATCCAGAGGGACCTAGACAGGCTGGAGAGGTGGGCTCGTGCAAATTGCATGAAGTTCAACCAAGCCAAGTCCAGGGTCCTGCACCTGGGACGTGGCAACCCCAGGCACAAATACAGGTTGGGTGGAGAATGGCTGGAGAGCAGCCCCGAGGAGAAGGACTTGGGAGTGCTTATGGATGAGAAGCTCAACATGAGCAGGCAGTGTGCACTGGCAGCCCAGAGAGCCAACCGTGTCCTGGGCTGCATCAGGAGAAGTGTGGCCAGCAGGTCTCGCGAGGTGATTCTGCCCCTCTACTCTGCGCTCGTGAGACCCCTCCTGGAGTACTGTGTCCAGCTTTGGAGTCCTCAACACAGAAAGGACATGGACCTGTTGGAACGGGTCCAGCGGAGGGCCACGAGGATGATCAGAGGGATGGAGCACCTCTCCTATGAAGACAGACTGAGAGAGCTGGGGTTGTTCAGCCTGGAGAAGAGAAGGCTCCGGGGAGACCTTATAACAGCCTATCAATACCTGAAGGGAGCCTACAGAAGAGCTGAAGAGGGACTCTTTGTCAGGAAGAGTGGTGACAGGACAAGGGGCAATGGTTTTAAATTGGAAGAGAAGAGATTTAGATTAGATATAAGGAAGAAATTCTTTACAGTGAGGGTGGTGAGGCACTGGAACAGGTTGCCCAGGGAAGTTGTGGATGCCCCATCCCTGGAAGTGTTCAAGGCCAGGCTGGATGGGGCTTTAAGCAACCTGCTCTAGTGAGAGGTGTCCCTGCCCATGGCAGGGGGGTTGGAACTAGATGATCTTTAAGGTCCTTTCCAACTCTAGCCATTCTATGATTCTATGATTCTATGAAAACCAATTTCCACAGGAGCAAAGGTATTTTTCAATGAAGGTCAAACTTCAACTTTCTGTTTCTAATTGTTTTGGCACTAGAGCTGTTTAAACACCTAAATAGAAAGAAAGCAAAATCCAGCAACATGTAATTGCACGATTTCTTCTTTTACAAAGAACTGTAGGAAAGAAATATAGAAACTGAGTTCGTTGTCAGTAAATACTAACTCCAGAAAAAAAAAAAAAATTTGATTTAGACCTCTGAGCCTGTCATCAGAGGTCTGTGAATGTGACTTGCAAAATATGAGAGACTTTGTATTTAAAGTCTCAGTATATTTTACGTATTTTGTTGGAATATGCTAAATACTTTTTCCTGACCCAAAAGGACGTGCCTTCCAAGAGGCTATGGATGTAGGTAATATAACTGAAGTTCTATTAAAAAATGACTCAACTCCACCTATGTTTAGTTCCAGGTGTGAAATATCTTTGTTGTACACACATTTTTACTTTTGTCAGCATGGACAGAAGTCAGTACGATCATATTAAAGAGGCACTAAACTGAAAAAACATTTCTAATCTATACAGATGTACTACATCATATAAAGAAAACCAAGTGCAAGATCCTGCACCTGGGTTGGGAAATCCCCAATATCAATAGAGTCTGGGGCATGAATTGATTGAGAGCAGTCCTATGGAGAAGGACTTGGGGATACAGGTGGATGAAAAATAGGACATGAGCCACCAGTGTGCACTCACAGCACAGAAAGCTAACCCCGTGCTGGGCTGCATCAAAAGAAGCATGGCCAGCAGGTCAAGGGAGGTGATTTATCCCTTCTACTCCACTCTGGTGAGACCCCACCTGGAGTACTGCATCCAGCTCCGGAGCTTGCAGCACAGGAAAGACATGCTCCTGTTAGGGTAGGTCCAGAGGAGAATTGTGAAACTATCAGAGGGCTGGAACACCTCTCCTATGAAGACAGGCTTGAGAGAGTTGGGATTGTTCAGCCTGGAGAAGAGAAGGCTCTGGGGAGACCTTATTGTGGCCTTTCAGTACTTAAAAGTGGTTTATAAGAAAGACAAGGAGTTTTTACCAAGACCTGTAGTGACAGGACAAGGTTTAAAAGTAAAAGAGGGTAGATTCAGATTGGATATAAGGAAGAAATTTTTTTATGATGATAGTGATGAGACACTGGAATAGGTTGCCCAGAGAAGCTGTCGATGCCCCATATTGGAAGTGTTCAAAGTCAGGTTGGAAAAAGCTTTGATCAACCTGGTCTAGGGAAAGATGTCCCTGCCCATGGCAGCACACTTGGGCTAGATGATCTTTAAAGGTCCCTTCCCAAACCATTCTATGATGCTATGATATCATGCTTTTCAAGACTTTTTTAAAAGCTTTTTAAATTCTCTATCGGGATCTGTATCTGCTGATTTTGGACAAGGTGTGATGGGACCCAGACATTTACCACTAGCTAGAGGCTGTTCAGCATGATCCTAGAAGCATTCTCTCAACTTCTTTGGAAAATTGTGTTCATCTATACCTGGGTACTTTGACTGCCATTTTGCATTACTTGGACTCTTGATTTTGAAAGATATCTGTGATAATTATACAGATATTACTCAATTTATTTGTCCTATAAGAATTGTTTGGCCTGAACTTTCATTTGCTGCTATTTAAAAGCACCACATCTGAGTTGATTGACTTATATCAGTAGATCTCACTTTGACACACATTTCTGAATACAGACAGGTAATATAAAAAAATGGTAGAGCTCTTCATTTAAAAGTTTTAAGATAAATCTGTGGATATTATGGAGCTATTTCAGTTGCCTAATTCTCTGAAACTTTAAATATCAAGAGAACCTTCAATTCAGTAAAAGTAAATTTTTGCTAAACTCACATAAAATATTAAATTAAAATGCAAATGGCACAGATCTTACAAGTATTATAGTATAGGCTATCCAGACATCAGGGGAGCAAAGAGCAGTCTAACTAGGTTTGACAGTACATATGTTGTCTAAGCAGAATAAGAATAAAATCATGTGAAGTGTCACAGAAGATGAATAGCAAATGAAGGCATAAACTGTTTCTTAAACTAAGGAGTCATTTTAGAAATATATAGAATCAATAACATATGTGATAAAAGTATTAGTGTTAGAAAGATACCATATAAAAATACTATGTTCTTTTCCTTATAGTGCAGTCAGTATCTCTGCTGTCTTTTGAATAACAGGAGTAAAATATATAATGAGAGATTCCCAAATTCTTTAAAATGAGATTATTTTGGGGGTAGCATCCACAAAAATTTCATGTGGAAAAATTCCACATCTCCAAGCGTCAGTGAAGAATTCTTGCTGACTGTCAGAGGTTTTAGAGCAGCTATCTATTAGTCATTCTGTCCTGAGATTTTCTGCTGTCATCCACAACCAATATATGTGAAGATTTTCATGAGAAAGTAAATGGCAACAACAAATTTTCCTTGGAGACTTTATGAAGTCTCTGGGTCTATTTCTTTTTATGGCATTTCCTGAGAAGAGGGAGAAAAAAGAGGATGCCATTTCTACTTTCTGAAAGTCCATTTTCTGCTGTTTCAGTTCCACAGGTCAGTGCAAGAAGGGAATATGCTCGTGACCCCATCTCATTATTTTATCTGAAACACTGAGTGGAAACAGTCATTTGTAACCCAGGAGTCTGACTCCAGCAGAGGTCTGATTGCCTAAACTGCTTTTTAAATGGACATGAGGGCGCTGATCTCTTCACAGGATGTGGTCAGTGTAACCATCTGTTCTGGGACCAGCTCATCCTCTTCAGCAGCAGAATGAAAAAAAGCCCACGTATATTTGGGCCACCCGTGCTGACACGTTTTCCTTGTTTTAAATGAAACTTAATCTTTGTTTTTTAATTCAACAGAAGTCCAGAGTTTGAAGTGTAGCTCAGTCTCACTCCTACACCTGAAGCTTTCTAATATACTCTTTTTCAGCCTCTGTGGGATAATCTGCCTGCAGATGTACAAAAATTCACATTAGTTTTTAATAGTGCATTTGCATATTTATTTCCACAGCATAACACTTTACTCAAAATAACTTTGTGGCTGGGATAGTAGCCTACTGTAATGCTCAGTGTGCTAAGTATCCTCTATAAGGATATTAAAATTTCTTAAATGGCTTTCCTTTTTTTTTTTTTTTTTAAATTATTTCAGATGAATAGTTGGATGGGACATGAAATTCCTCATTTACAGAGTGGGCGACAAGTTCACAGTTTCCTCTTCCTCCTTTTTCTTTCTTTTTTAATACCTACCGTTTTTTGACCCTGCTTTGTCTCACAGCCATACCAAATTTTGACCACTGGAGAAATGGCACTCCTTTTATCTACTGTGCCACACTTAAGGTGTGCTAGAGATCTTCTGGATGTTTGAGGCAAGTAAAAACCATTTCAGGAGTCTTAATTAACACTTTCAGTTAGGGTCAAAGACCAAAGTTCAATGTGAGTCCTAGGGAAAGATCATCTCCTTTCCCATTCTTTGCGTATACAGCATAGAAGCTGAGTAAAATCTGCTATGATGTAATTAAATCTGCATAGTTTTAAACAGGAACATTACCTATATTTTGGATTGGCTCATTTCTCCAGTGTAAATCAAATGTAAACCAGGCAAATAACACCTCTAGTGACTATTTAATTAGCCTTTCACTAGCTTTCTATTTTTTGCTTTCTTTCCTTTACAGTCTTCTAGTAGAAGTGATTAAAAACACAAAGAGAAGCCAAGCATCTGTTTTCCACTGTAAGACAACACATTTTTGGAACTTCCTAGACGTGAATTTGAAAATTTTTAATCTCTTACTTAGAGATTTTACTTTTCATTGGTTCATAATTTAAACATCTGTTGTCAGATATCAGAAATTAAGAGGTGTAAACATGTAGGAAGTCTCAGAAATTATCCTCATCAAGGTGAATTTTTGGGTAAAGGAATGGTTTTCTCCTGAGGAAAGGACACAGGAATAATCTATAAGCTTCCTAAGCTCTTCCATACCATAAGAAAAATATTACACAATACGCTTCTTGTTGTCTTGTTTGTGGTTTTTTTTTTTGGAAAAACACAATGTGAGAGAGAAGTATCATTTGTGAGCTCTGTCTCTCTCTCCTTGCATACTTCTGCCACATGTGATAGTCTAGCAAATTGTCCAAATACAGATTTTGATCTGATTGTGAAGTAAATTGCCTCTTTCTATTAGATCAATGATCAATTAATCAGAATAACTTTTTTTTTTTTTTTTGGCTTGCTATTTTTCAGTCCTTGGCTACGATTCTTTGCTTGTTAAAACTCGTATCTAAATTCCTCTTAAAATTTCTACCATTGCCTCATTGCCTCCAGAAAACAAAGTAGGTTTTAAACGCTGATTTTTCTAGTGATGTGAAGCCTGTGAAAAAAAATCTGTCACTTTTATTAAGGATTTTTTTTTACTTATTCTGTATATACTAGTCCTTGACCTGGGTCATGAAATAAGTATCATAAAGACAGTCTTCTAAAATTCCAGGTATTCCTGAAATGATGATTCCTACTACACTGCTATATGGAATAGGCTTTCTTGCTGATGGCAGAACAAACACTAATGAAACACTGTTTCAGAGACTGTATGTTCTTGAACATGAAGATGATAAAAAAATGATAGATCATTGCTGCTTTTATCTTTTGTGTTTATTTAGCTAGCAGTGTATCATCTGATATCAGACCCATGTAATATGTTGTTACACATACACTAGTAAAAAACAGTGCTGTTTCAAATGAAAACATAGCCTTCTCTTATTCAACCTTTTTCATTTTATCCAGGATAATCTGAGAAAAAATAGTTAAGGCATACAATTATAATTAAACAATAAAACCCATATGATGATCTTTTAATTTCTTTGAAATACATCTTTCTTCCCTTACCTAAGAGAGTACTTTAAAACTGTAACAAATGTACTCTTTATAAAAGGTGGTGTCTTCTGGGGATTTTTTGACACTCATGAAAAATTCTGCCAAAGTTCATACAACTATCTCATTTATGAGCAAATATATAACAGGCAAGGTAAATTAATTCCTGGTCTGATTGACGAACGTAAATAAACATCCATAATGAAAGGGCATTGGAAAGGAAAGCAAATTCAAGAAAATATAGTTGATAAGGAGCATCTTCTGAAAAAGAAAAAAAAAAGCTTTTTGCTTAAATATTATGTGTTTTTTCTTCACTTGGCTATATTTTTCACCTTTAGTCCGCCATATTTTGGGGTAGTGGAGGGACAGAAAATGTTTTGCTATTAACCTAATGAAATAAAATTTATAATTATTTTGCTATTTTGTAGTGCTATCTTAAAATGAAAACTGAATTTTTGAAAGTGAGTTTCATTTTGATCAAAAGATCCATTTTATCGTCAAATTGTTAGCTCATTTATTTTCTTGATAAAACATTTTTGACTAGTTCAACTAACCAAAACACAGAATCTCCAGATTTGAAGGAAAAATGGACCAAATTCAGAATTCATGTATATTTATCAAAGCACAACTGATACGAGTCAAACAGAATAACACAATTTATGGGTGTTCCAATTTATTAATGCTAAATTTAGAGATAAACCTTTCTCCTCTTGGAAGTATTGAGACCTGCTCTGTGTAGAACTAAGTGACCCCAGTTCCATGTGAGAGTCTGGAAAAACTTACTGGGGTTTGTCCTACATAAATATGAGAGACATTCATTTTATGGATAAACATCAAACTAGGAACATCAAGAAGGCACACAACAGGTGTGTTTGTTCAGGCGTTACATGGGGGTAAAGAATTCAACCTGTATCAACCAAGTTCAGCCAACTCTGAGGCTGAATCTTCCTCCAATTCAAGCAAGACAGAGAATCATAGAATCATAGAATCATAGAATGGCTAGAGTTGGAAAGGACCTTAAAGATCATCTAGTTCCAACCCCCCTGCCATGTTAAGATGTTAAATAGTACTGGTCCCAGTACCGACCCCTGCGGAACACCACTCGTTACTGGCTGCCACCTGGACATTGAGCCATTGATTGTAACCCTCAGAGCTCCTATAAGAGTACATAGCTTCTTACAAGATAATATAAATAAAAGATAATAAAGATAATATAAAAGAAACAAAATTCTTTATCTTGAAAAGAGCACTACAAAATTATGTTGCCAAACTATCATATTAAAATAAATGTTTATGGCAAGCTTGTAGTACATTACATCCACAATTCTCTATCATGTGAATGTTGAGGTTACAAAATCAATTACCCAGAATTTAAGGAAGGCCAAGTTCTTAGTTGTCTCTGTAGATTTAATACATTATTTTCTGTGTACAGCATAAAACATCCTATGCTTTCCAAAGAGCTATATCTCATTTGGCAAATAAACATTTTAATTATTTGCTTTCATCACTGTAATAGCCTAACATCTTATTTACCACCCACCATTTAAAATATGCACTGAATTTAAAAAATATGTATTAATCTCCTCTTTTACTTCTTTTCAGCACTGTGTCATGCTGAAAATGGAGTTCTGTCTGACTTCCACTGTAACAGTAAATTGTAAATCATCCAGCATGTCTTATGCTGACTGCTCAGAAAATTTTGAATGTGCGACTTTATCAAGGAAAAAGAAAGACACCAACTAATCATATGTTACTTACAAAAGTCATTAATAAAGTTCAGATTGGTAGCTTCATCACATGACAGTCTTTATTATTTCAGTTAAAAGGATGATTAACAGCAGTACATGTGGATTATCCTAATTAAGTTTTAGAGATAAATGTATTTATTTTGCCCCTCAGACCAATTTATTTGTTGACAGCAGTGGAATACAGATTGTTAAGGTTGGCAGCTATATATATATATGTGAGGAATACATATGAGTCCCAAAGATTTTTGCTTTTATTTCTCTTTCTTGCCTATGTCTCTTTCTTCCAATTCCTTGCCTTTTTTCCACTGGTTAAACTTTGGTAAATACATAAAAAACTGAAAACAGTGTACTATAATGAGAAGTGCTAGAAAACTTTAATTATAGCTACACTGTCACTCATTAACGTGTCAGCAGACCATGTGAAAAGCCAGTGCATGTCCATGAATGTCCTAATCAAATACTATGCACCAGCTTCTTCTCCTAGTATTTTGAGTACAAACTATCTTGCACTATACCTGTTGGGGGTTTCAGTTTGTTGTCTTTTAACCTCCATCTTGGACTGGGATTCCAAGGCATGTGAGCAGATGGCTAACAATGCAGAGCAATCAAAATTTATAAGCCTGGAGGATATCCAATTCATAGAATCATAGAATCATAGAATGGCTAGAGTTGGAAAGGACCTCAGAGATCATCTAGTTCCAACCCCCCTGTCATGGGCAGGGACACCTCTCACTAGAGCAGGTTGCTCAAAGCCCCATCCAGCCTGGCCTTAAACACTTCCAGGGATGGGGCATCCACAATTTCCCTGGGCAACCTGTTCCAGTGCCTCACCACCCTCACTGTAAAGAATTTCTTCCTTATATCTAATCTAAATCTCTTCTCTTCCAATTTAAAACCATTGCCCCTTGTCCTGTCACCACTCTTCCTGACAAAGAGTCCCTCTTCAGCTCTTCTGTAGGCTCCCTTCAGGTATTGATAGGCTGTTATAAGGTCTCCCCGGAGCCTTCTCTTCTCCAGGCTGAACAACCCCAGCTCTCTCAGTCTGTCTTCATAGGAGAGGTGCTCCATCCCTCTGATCATCCTCGTGGCCCTCCGCTGGACCCGTTCCAACAGGTCCATGTCCCTTCTGTGTTGAGGACTCCAAAGCTGGACACACTACTCCAGGAGGGGTCTCACGAGCGCAGAGTAGAGGGGCAGAATCACCTCGTGAGACCTGCTGGCCACACTTCTCCTGATGCAGCCCAGGACACAGTTGGCTCTCTGGGCTGCCAGTGCACACTGCCTGCTCATGTTGAGCTTCTCATCCATAAGCACTCCCAAGTCCTTCTCCTCGGGGCTGCTCTCCAGCCATTCTCCACCCAACCTGTATTTGTGCCTGGGGTTGCCACGTCCCAGGTGCACGACCCTGGACTTGGCTTGGTTGAACTTCATGCAATTTGCACGAGCCCACCTCTCCAGCCTGTCTAGGTCCCTCTGGATGGCATCCCTTCCCTCCAGCGTGTCAACTGCGCCACCTAGCTTGGTGTCATCAGCAAACTTGCTGAGGGTGCACTCTATCCCACTGTCCATGTCACCGACAAAGATGTTAAATAGTACTGGTCCCAGTACCGACCCCTGCGGAACACCACTCGTTACTGGCCGCCACCTGGACATTGAGCCATTGATTGTAACCCTTTGGATGCGGCCATCCAGCCAGTTCCTTATCCACCGAGTGGTCCATCCATCGAATCCATGAGTTTCCAATTTTGAGACCAGGATGTCGTGCGGGACAGTGTCAAATGCTTTGCATAAGTCCAGGTAAATGACGTCAGTTGCTCTGCCCTTGTCTACCAAGTCTGTGGCAGTATTGTAAAAGGCCACCAAATTTGTCAGGCACGATTTGCCCTTGGTGAAGCCATGTTGGCTGTTTCCAATCACTTCTTTATTCTCCATGTGCCTTAGCAAGGATTTCAGGAGGATCTGCTCCATGATCTTGCCAGGCACAGAGGTGAGACCGACCGGCCTGTAGTTTCCCGGGTCTTCTTTGTTTCCTTTTTTGAATATTGGAGTTATGTTCCCTTTTTTCCAGGGAATTCAGACAGAAGTATCCTGTCACAATAAGCTAGGAGCTAAAAATCCCAGCAGACCTTTTTTCCCAGATGAATTTATATCTAAGCAGTGGGACTTCTTAAGGGGCCTGAAGTCAGTATGAAAATTCACCTCGAAGTGGGTTGGTGAAGGGAACTTCAGGAAGCAGAAATTTGCAAAGTAAGCCCCCTCTAATATGGAATTAACATAGGAAAGTGCACACAGCATCTTCATGGCTGCAGGAGAATCAGAAGAGCTCTGAAAAGCCTCATAAAATCCTGAGAGGCTTTTATCCCCAGGGACATAATGATAAACTTTGTTTTCTACCGGCTAACAGAATGATAGTCTTGAAAGTTATCTATAACTCTCTTAGCTCCACTGTTATGAGAAAACAAGAGGGAAGGAAAGATGAAAGAAGAGGAAGGGTCCACAGTTTTAATATGGGAGTATGAAGGAAAAAAAAATTAGATAGCACTTTGAAAAATAGACACTCAATTTAGGACTAGGATATGGGATGTGGGGGGGTCCTATCTAAGGCTTCTAAGGAAAGGCTTTGCCTCCTTAATACGTTTTCAGAAGCCGAGAATGAGAGAAATTGTCCAGATCCAGCACGTGCATCGCAGTTTAGCAAGTCTGTGCAACCTGGTGGCAACACGTTTTCTTTTTGGTAGCTGTTGTTCTTCCCTGTTACCCATGTTTTCTTTTCTTGGACTAAGTGTTTTGTTTGCCCTTGTGCCACCCCTGCTCTCCTTTCTAGGGAGGTTTTGGGGACCTGGGAGCTCTTTCCTGCTGGGAGGGTTTGAGCTTTGCCCATTGCAGGGTCCGGAGAGCCAGGGGCAATGGCTGTGGCCAGTCGGGGTGTCGCTGTGGCGCCCGTAACAGCACAGAGGTCAAGTCACAGAGGGGTGTCACCAGGGCTGCCAGCCGGCAGCGCCGCCGCTGCAGTTCGGCTCGGGACAGCAGTGAGTGGGGCAGGCGGGGGGAAGGCTGGGCTGGACGAGGGTCGGGGCAGAAGTGCTGGCCCCCGGGGGGTTTCTAAGGCTGGGGCAAGGGCACAGCCGCTGTGGGGAGCGCCTGGGGCAGGGCAGGGGCCACCCCCGTGGGTGGGCACAGAGGGGCCCGGGGCTGCCAGCCACGGCCAGTGCCGGGGTGGTGGCTGCGGGGATGTGCCCCCATCCCCGCAACGCTCACCAACTTTTCTCTTGTAGCCTCCGAGCTCCCTCACCCCCTCTCCCAGCCGTCCCTGGGCCACCGCATCTCCTGCCCCAGCTGCCCCAGCTGCCATCTCCCTCCCAGCCAGCCCCGGTGAGTGCCCTCTCTCCCTCCTCCTCCAGGCCATGGCTGTGACCATCAGACACATCCTGATGGTGCTGGGTGTCCTGCAGTACACCCTGAGAGTGGGCAACCAGCCAGATGCAGCCACCCAAGACCTCCTGCGGCAACGTGGAGAGGAGCAGAACAGTGAGATGACTTGGCTTCTACAGGAGATGGAGCAGAGAAGCCAGGAGCCGCGCAGGCTCTACCAGCTCCTCGTTGCCTGCCAGAACTGGCAGTTTTGGGCCTGTGCTGAAATCCTGCTTCTGCTCTTCGGTCTCTACTGGCTGCCCAGGCAGAACAGCACTGACTCTGAGAGCAACGGCCAACTGGGAAGCTCCAACAGTGCAGAAGAGGAGGAGTGGAAGGTGGATGACTGGGAGGAGATACCAGACCCTTCTGACATTCTGGTTCAAGACAAGTCTCACCTTGAGAATGAGACGAAGAGAAGGTGGGGCTCCTGGTTCCTGCAGCCTCCCCTGTCTGGATATGGGAAGCCTCCTGCTGGTTGCAGCTCTTGCGGAGGGCAGCTGGATGTTATCTCCTCAGTTGCTCCACTGCGGAAGGGACGGTGCTGATCCCATCCTACTCCTGCAAGCCCACACTGAGGAATCCCTCCATGATTACCCATAGATGAGTAGGACTGTAGTATAGTCTTCGTAGACATTGATAAGGTAGTTAGGAGTTGTTTGTTGCAGAGATGCCAATAAATTAGCTTGTTTGAACAAACTCTCTGTCTGTGTATGTCTGGGCAAGGCTTTGCCAGGGAATGTGGGCCCCTGAGATGCTACTGTGCTCAGGTGCCATCGAATCAGGCAAGCAATTTGAGGAGAAGCGGCTTTGGGGGCGCTCTGTTTTCACCTACTCTGTACCTCAGGTTCCCACTTGCCCTCGCTTCTCTATCAGGGGGCAAAGCTGGGTGGGAGAGGCCAGCACTGGCACGTCCTGGGAGCTGGCAGTGCTGCTCCCTGGGAGGCAGCGTGTGAGCTCACCTGCCAGCCAGGCCTCTGGCAGGCACCGCTGGGAGGGGAAGCCTCCTCTGCCTCGGCTACCTGCTGCTCCCCATGCCCTGCTTCCCCGCCTCCAGCCCTTCTTGCTGCTGAGGGCTGCAGCTCTGGGGCAACAAACAGCCATCCACAGGCACACACTCACTTCCTCTCCCATGGCTGTGGAAGTCGTGTAACCCCATACAGGCCTGTCAGAGCTCCATTTCCCCTTCCTCTGATGGGACTGTTCACATCAAGTAGCCTCCGGACATCCTATGCCACCATACTCATCCTTCACAGCTCCTTATGATCTTTGGGCATTTCCACCTTTGTAAGTAGCATTAACACTAAAAGAGAAGGGAGAAAACTGTGGAAAAGTACCACTGCCACACTGGCGCCTCAGCCTCATTTTCTCCTGGAACATAGACATGTACATGCTGGAATTGGTCTGAGGTCAGAGAGCAATGCACAGGTCTTTTGCACCTCCTTTTCTTCTTTCTCTTCTTCTGGACTTCTGGATACCCCTTCCCCCACACTGTCTGTACTTGCACGCTTCCTTCAAAAATGCTGCTGATACCAGCAGTTCCATCACGGGGGCTTGCTGCTTTCACCTTGAGCTGTTCCTGTTAGGAGACCGGTCCCACAAAGCAAATCCCCAGAGGCCTGGAGAGGTCATTGGGTTAATCCATTTCTGACTACTACACCTTCACCCACAACTGGAGGCTAGTCCACCTCTGGACGTAGCTTCGTTGGATCTTTTGAGATGTCTCATGTACACACACCTACCATTTCTCTTCCTGCACTACTCCTCCAAAGGAGGAACATTGCCTTTATCTCCCAGGCAGCTGGCAAGGTCACTCCTGGTGCAGGTAAAACCCTCTGTTGGGTGCAGGCATCAAGGTTTTTTCAGCGATGGACCCTCAGGGTTGTCCTGTGTGAGAAGAGGCAGGGGGCTGCCCTGTGTTGGACAGACACTGTTCCAGCTGGCCCTGCAATGGACCCACCAAAGGATGCAGCTGAGCCCGTCACAGAATCACAGAATTACAGAATGATATGGGGTAACATGCAACACGTTTTCTTGTTTGTAGTTGTTGTTCTCGCCCTGTAACCTGTATCGTATGAAGGCATGGACCCCGGTTGGCGGTGCAACCAGAATCGTTTATTACAACAAACATGCAGCTTACATAGTACCAAATATCTCCTTTCCCAGACAACACGCCTCTGCAACCCCCAGCTGCCAGACAACACATGCCCCTGCAATCCTCAACCACCAGACGAGTGGAATTCCCCTCAATTGGTAGGGTCGTTAGGCACTGTTTGTGGGTCATTCCCTGCCAGTGTTTCTGCTGCTTCTGTTCCTTTCTCTGGCCTTGCTTCTTCCACAATCCTGTTCACCCACATCTCCCTCTTTTTGTTTAATATACAGAATAATGCTTGTGTTAATATATCAGATAATGATTATACATATATTACATCCTAATGATTACATTGACCCTATACTACTAAAGCTGCTATAAACTATAAAACTACTATTAACTATAGTGTTAAACTTATTAATTTCTATAACTCTCTCATAGAATGTGATTAGCTTACTTCCACGCAAATTCTATGGTATGGCTGGATTCCACATCCATTCTACTTCTTTTTCTAACATCATGCTTTGCAAGGCAAAGTACAGTGTGCATTTCAGCATACATGACTTGATTTATGCTTTTATAACACAGGAAAACAAACATGGCAAACATTAACAATTATCAACAGAACTACCAGGCCAGTTAACATCAAAACCAACGATACTTCTGTGAACAGAAAAGATTCATTGCTCTGTCATTTCTGATGGTTGTTCATGACGCTCGGCTTCTAGATACGGTCGAATGTATCGTGCTGGGATCCACTTGGGACCATTTCCTGTGGAAACACAAGCGTATCCTTGCCTCCAGGTTATCAATGGCACAGGGCCTTCCCATTGTGCAGTGACCATATCACGAATATGGACCATTGGCCATGTTTTGAACATTGGGGAAGCTCCGAAGGGTTGACTTACTCGTGTCATATCACTGTTGTCTCTGTTTAGAAAATTTAAAACAAAAGTGGCTTTCCATAGTCAATCCTGTGGTGGATCTCCCAGACTCCCCCTTTTTTGTTTAATTAGCAATTGCTTTAGCGTTTGATGGGCATGCTCAACAATCACCTGCCCTGTAGGGGAGTGTGGAATTCCAGTGATGTGGCGAATGCCCCATTCCTGTAAAAAAAGTTGTGTGGTTTTAGATACATACGCAGGGCCATTGTCTGTCTTGATGGTTTCTGGTATACCCATAGCAGCGATGGCTGCTAGCCAGTGTCGTCGGACATCTCGACTCTTTTCTCCTGTACATGCAGTGGCAAAGATATAATTAGAAAAAGTATCAACAGTGACATGTACATACTTTAGGCAGCCAAATTCTCCAAAATGTGTAACATCTGTTTGTCAAATTTGCAGTGCTGAGGTGCCATGTGGGTTAACTCCCAATTGTGGCAATGGGGCTATAGATTGGCATTCAGGGCATGTCAAGATAATATTACGTACTTGGTCAGTGGGTAGCTGGAATTGCTTTTGCAGTGCTGAGGTGCCATGTGGGTTAACTCCCAATTGTGGCAATGGGGCTATAGATTGGCATTCAGGGCATGTCAAGATAATATTACGTACTTGGTCAGTGGGTAGCTGGAATTGCTTTTGCAGTGTCTTCCTGTTTTGGTGGAAAAAACCATGTGAGAGCTGTGCTTGTTGAAATAACTGCGGTGTGGCGAGGGCAACCGTGGCTTTATCAGCAGCACAGTTGCCCTTGGCTAGGGGTCCTGGCAGAGAGGTGTGTGACCGTATATGCATGATATAATAGGGTAATTTACGATAGGAAACATAATGCCATAATTTTTTAAGTTGTTAGAATAATGCTGGGTTGTTGACTTCCTTTAAGAAAGTGCCTTCTATACGCTGAACAACTCCTGTAACATAAAAAGAATCAGCTATGATATTGAGATTTACATCAGGAAAAAGCTGAAAAGCACGCACAACAGCTGCAAGCTCAACAACTTGGGGTGATCCATCGACACATTTTATATCTTGGTTCCAGAGATTGTCGGTGGATCGCCAAAGGACTACTGCCCTGTGTGTTTTCCCAGAACCGTCTGTGAATGCTGTAACTGCATTAGAAAGTGGGGTATGAGAGTAAGGTTCGATTTGTCAGGGGTAACTTCTAAGGAATTTAACAGAGAATGTTTAGGTAAATGGATCAAAATTTGACTAGTGTAGTCTGCAAGTGCAGCCTGCACACTGAGAAATTCTGCTAACATCCAGTCCAAGTCTTTTTTGTTGGTGGGAATATAAACGAATTCTGGATCACTAGCTTTTAGAGTCTGAAGTCGCTGACGACCTTTCTGAATCAAGTTGGCAAACATTTCTAATCGTGAAGTTACAGTCTTTGTGAATGCATGAGGCAAAAAGAGCCACTCTAATATCACAAGTGGGTCTTTTTTTGTTGAATCCCATTGGCTTAGAAGGGCATATGGCTGAAAGGTATTTTGAATGATGACTAAGTACACTGGAAGCATTAAACAAAGACGGTGACTTTGACGCATCTGTAAAGCCTCCATTACTTGCTGTAGACATTGCAGTCCAGTAGGTGTCAGCTGCCTTTTAGAGTTTAGGTCAGGGTCACCCTTTAATAATTGAAACAGGGGGTGTAGATCTTGTGTAGTGATACCTAGAAAAGGTCTGAGCCAGTTGATGGTTCCTAACAATTTTTGCAGATGATTCAGAGTCTTTATTTGTAATGCCAGCTTCAGTGCTTGTGGCTGGATGGTGTGAGTTGTAATTTTCCATCCTAGGTATTTCCAGGGTGGTTCACATTGAACCTTTTCCTCGGCTATCTGCAAGCCTGCTCCTTGGACAGCAAGGCGGACTTGGCAGATGACTGTCTGCAGGTCTTTGTCTTTTTCAGCAGCTAAAAGTATATCATCCATGTAATGATAAATTATAACATGAGAGTTTGCATTTCGGACAGGTTGCAAAGCATTTGCTACAGTTAGCTGGCAGATAGTTGGACCATTTAGCATACCTTGTGGCAACACAGTCCAATGATACCGTCGTGTGGGCTGTGCTGATTGATAGATGGTACAGAGAACACAAACCAGGGGGCATCCCTTGGGTGTAGAGGAATAGCAAAAAACCAGTCCTTTAGATCAATTATAGCTATTGGCCAATTTTGAGGCAGCATAGAAGGTGAAGGAAGACCAGGCTGCAGCGCACCCATAGGCTCGATGACTGCATTTATAGCTCGAAGGTCTTATAACAATCGCCACTTGCCGCTTTTCTTTGGTATTACAAACACAGGAGTGTTCCACGGGCTTGTGTTGGGTACAATGTGGCCAGCAGCCAGTTGTTCTTGTACTAAGTCATGCAAATGCAGCTGTTTGTCCTTTTTCAGGGGCCACTGATCTACCCAAACAGGGTTTTCTGATTTCCATGTCAATGAAAGGGCCTGCTGCTTGTCAATAGCCCCTATTAAAAATTTGTTTTCAGGAGGATTCCCCACTGGTTTAACAAGTCTCCACGGGGAGGACATACGGAGCTGTTTGTGCAATCCGACCATCAGGTCCCTTGAAAGTTAATATCTTTGTTTGGGTGTCTGAGGACCTCCTACCCCCACAATAGCAGAAGTGGGATCTCTCAGTGGCCATTCGGGAGGCCAGTCGAAAACATTGATGATAGTGACATCTGCTCCTGTGTCCACCAGACCAGAAAAATGCCGATCGTGGACTTGGCAACGTAACAAAGGCTGTTCTTTAGATACTTGTTTAGACTATAAAACTACAGGCTTTCCAATGCTCCCAAATCCTCCTTTACGGTTCCCTTCCCCAGGGTTCGTCATGGAGAGGAAAGGTACCAATTGTGCAATTCATTGCCCTTTTGGAACAAAACAAGGCAGAGACGGTGTCCAAGCCATAATTTTGATTTCTCCCATAAAATCAGCATCAATGACTCCAGGCAAAACAAAAAGTCCCATTTGTGTGGTCGAGGAACGCCCTAACAAAAGAGCACTCCCGCCATTTCCAAGAGGTCCCATCACCCCAGTGGGGATGAGAACAACTGCTGCTGTATCTAGAGTTACTGACTGGGCTGTGGCCAGGTCCACTCCTGCACTTGCAGCTGTGGCTGGTCGGAGGGTGCTGGCCAAGCGTTGTTCTGCGGTCTTAGGACCGTATTGTTATCGCGCGTGGTCTCGCGTTCCTCCCCCCGTTTCCCAAACCCCCTAGGGTTCGACCATCAGTATGGAATCTGGATCTGCATTCACTTGCCCAGTGCAGCCCTCTGCCGCAGCGAGGGCACGGTCGGTTTGGCATGGATCGATTTTCTCGACCGCCTCGCTTAACTGTTTTACAATCTTTTTTAAGATGACCAGGCTTTCCGCAATTATAGCAGTCTGTCTTTTGAGCAGCCCCCACAGTGAGGTGTGTTGATAATGCATCAGCTAAGAGACTCCTTTTATGAGTTTCTGTGCCAATATCTTGGCACGCTTTTATCATATCAGTGATAGCCGGATTAGCATTCTTAATTGTTCGCAATACTTTACGACAACCAGCATTAGCATTTTCAAACGCTAATTGTTTCGTAAGAATATCACGAGCTGCTCGGTTATCTACATGTCTCTCTACTGCATTTTGGAGCCGATCAAGGAATTTTATGTAGGGTTCTCCAGGCGCTTGTGTGATAGCAGAAAAGGAAGCTTCTGGAGCGGCTGTGTGAGGTATCCATCTTATCGCGCGCAGTACAATTTCTGTTCTTTGCTCAAAACACTGTCTGTCCATTTGGGCTTGGACATTGGGAGTAGCCCGAGGCCCCTCACCGATGAGTTCATTCACGCCAATATGATTTAAATTGCCAGTTAAGTTATCCAATGCTTTAGCAGTCACGAGATCACAGTACTCAGTCATGAATACAGCATATTGCACAGCCGACAAAATCATACGCAACAACAATTTCCAATCATGAGGAGTCATAACATCCATCCCCAGCAGCTGTTAGTAAGTTCCTTTACCGATTTCCTCAGCTCTTTAACATGATCATAACTCAAAGCCTCCCACACTCTGGGTCGGTTTCCGTGATAAATAACAGGGAACGCCTGCAGAATATCTGCGTCGCCTTTAACTAAGGCTTCTTTTTGACATTTGTCCCACACATTACGACAATCACTTGACGGGGTTAGATCATTCCCCTCTACCTCTTTCAATTTATCATCACAAAGAAATAGATTAGGTTCTTGGTCTGGGTTGGTCGTCCCAGGATCGAAGGAGTCTCCTGAGAGACTCTCTTCTGCAACACAGCTATTGTCCGTGCGTGGCAGCGGCGGCATGGAAAGACGCGTTGAGCTCTCCTCAAGAGTTTTTTTGTGTTCCTTTGCGGAGCTCTACTAGGGCTTCAGATATCTGCCGCTAAACCGGTAAATGCTTAGCTGCAACCTTATCTGTCCCTGCAGCAGCGTCCCAAAGCTTTGTGCCAATTTGGTCCCACATATCTTTGTCAAAGGCGCCGGTCTTAGGAAAGTCTGGGACATTTTCTCGTACCCAGTCTAAGAGGGTTACCAGAGACAGGATAGGTACGGATCGATTCTGAACTTTTAATATAGTGTAGTACTTCGAGATTCATTTACTGCTCTTTTGGCAGTGTGTTTCCCATGGTTCCCGATCGCTCACCTCTGTCCTGCAGAAGGTGATGAGCCGGCAGTGAAATCAGTGAAGTCAGTCCTCAAGGCAATCCCTGGTTCGATCGGGCTACGCTACCGGTATGGACGTCTTTAGTCTCTTGATTCATGCCCCACATTGGGCGCCATTTGTAGCATATGAAGGCACGGACCCCGGTCGGCGGTGCAACCAGAATCGTTTATCACAACAAACATGCAGCTTACATAGTACCAAATATCTCCTTTCCCAGACAACACGCCCCTGCAGCCCCCAACTGCCAGACAACACACGCCCCTGCAATCCTGAACCACCAGACCAGTGGAATTCCCCTCAATCAGTAGGGTCGTTAGGCGCTGTTTGTGGGTCATTCCCTGCCAGTGTTTCTGCTGCTTCTGTTCCTTTCTCTGGCCTTGCTTCTTCCACAATCCTGTTTACCCACAGTAACCCATGTTTTCTTTTTTTGGATTAAATGTTTTTTTACGGTGACAGTGATAAGGGGAAATAACACTCAAGGGTTAATAGCAGGGCCATTGCTTGGCTTAAACTGTGTACCTATAGCCTAAAGCCATTGCCAAGGTGTTTAGGCAAAGAAAGGATGTGTTGAAACCATAAACTGGTCACATCGTCCTCGATGGGAGATAGGGGAACAATTGGTATTCTCAGTTGTCCTGACAGAGCGATCATCTGGTTTCCCAACCCGGTGGCCTGGAGCAACACATTAACATTAAAAGCGAGAGGTACACAGCGAGGAAGACATGGCCTTCATCCCAGAGACCCCGGCCCACGACCACCAGGAGACACTGTGCATGTGCGGCTGGGAGGAGTTAAAGGCGGAGACCATGGAAATGATTTCTCGTAACTCATTGTAATAAAGACCGCCTTTTCGGGGAAAAGTCATGGATATGTATAGGCATTCCTTGAATATGTAAAGTGTGATTGTATAAATCTTAAGCTAACTGCCGCGGTGGGTACGCACGATTTTGGTGGGGTGACCCCCCGTGCTGCCTGGTGCTGAATAAACATACCTACTTTACAACCCCACAGGTTGTGGAGTCTGCTTTCCGCACGTCAACAGTAGAAAGAAAAAAAAAATCCATTCTGAAGATTAAGCCCTAGAACATCAGCTACTTTTTAAGAGAATCATGACAGTACTTTCAGAGCATTAATGACTAGAAACGAACAAGGGCTCTTTTCAGGTAGATGTTCCACAAAACCTGAAAATCTTGTCAACATGAATATCAGAAAACACCACCAGCACACAGGAATGAGACATAAGATTATACAGATACTGCCATTCAATTGCATTTCTCTGTTGTAATATTGCGAGCATATTTTCAACTGTCAGAGTGTTAAGGCATCAAAGTAGCCCATCAAACTTTCACAGATCTCACTGACACATGGGGAGGATCTCACAGGATGTTGTATGGCTCCTCTGAGAGTAGAACACAATCCACCTGAGCTGAGGAAACACAGACAGCATTGTACGCGGAGTGTACAGCATTCCTGGCTGAGGAAACACAGACAGCATTGTACATGGAGTGCATCCTTGAAACAGAGGTACAAGACATCCAAAAATCTCCTCATAATGCTTTTCTCAACTATTTTGACTGTGCATATGTAGGACTATTTTTGTGACTCTTAAACAAAGGTTGTTAAAATATTCTGGAACTAGCACCAAGTAGCTTTTAAACAAATATAAGCTCATGCTGTACTGTGTTTTAGAGGGATTCTTTATTGTAAAACTGACAGATGAGAAGTGTTATAGTGTTGTAGAAGAAGGGACAATCATCAAACCTAGGAGCCTGCATAGGTAACCAAACTCCTAGCCAAACTTCTAGCATATTATAATGTTGTCTTTTAAGTGAGGTTACTAGCGATGTGGTCTTTCTACGAATTAAAACAGCCCAACTGAATCTAGTGTTAGTAAAACTGGTCTCCAATAAGATTACAGGAAGGAAGCAGCACAGATAGTACCACTGTTGGTAGACTGTTAGCAGATTTCAAACACCAAAAGCTGGAAGCTGAAATGCTAGACAATCTGGTGAAGTAACCAGAGCTGCTATTCAGCTTATACTTTCCTGATATCTTCCAATTGCTGGGGACAGGTGTTCCCCACCAGAATTCATTCTATTTATTTTTAACTAAGTGCCCTGGATGATAGGCAAAGGTGGGAAAGCTGAGTAAAACAGTGTTTAGTCTTTCAAAGATCGGTCAAAGAATTGAAGGAAGCCACTTCTGGCTGCAAGAGATGACACTGCAGCCTAATCTAAGTTAAATTTTACTATGCACTAAGAAATGCTTTGCTGAAAATGTAATTTCTGCCTGACCCCATTGTGTTTCATTGCATTACCTTAAATTCATCCATGCTAGAATGTGAAAGTCTAAATATTGGCATAGAATAAACCTGCAAAAATTTCTGAAGAAAGCACAGAGACATGAGTGTCATATTTCATTAAACCATGATAAAAGATAAAGGAGAAATGTTAGCAGTGATTTGAATATGCCTGGTCATGACAGTTCAATGAAATACAATATCACTCACTGAGGAACAATTTTTCACAATTGAGAACTCTCGTATGCTTTTATATGACAATGCTAACACATTAGATATATTTAATATCTTTGATGAGGGGCAGTTTGTATCTTTGCTTACACTTCATTTGTACAGTGATTCCATAGGGTCTGTGAACTGGTTAGTATTCACTATTTCTACTTAATAACTGACCCAGGTCCTGTGAAGGTAGGGAAAAAAGTCTATGTAGTTCCATATGCCATAAATCTGGCTGTCCATTAGTAGCTAGTCTTTCATAGTTACTTCCAAGCTGATTATCAAAATAATTGTTAAGGAACAATATATTACACAAAATACTGTAACAGCTGGAATAACACATTATTATGGCTGTTAATTACTTGTAATACTAAGGTAATATGGAAATATGCAATATTAATTGTTTTAAAATATAAAACAATTGTTACAGAATCACAGAATGATATAGGGTTGGAAGGGACCTCTGGAGATCATCTAGACCAACCCCCCTGCCAAAGCAGGTTCACCTACAGCAGGTTGCACAGGAACATGTCCAGGTGGGTTCTGAATGTCTCCAGAGATGGAGACTCCACCACATCTCTGGGCAGCCTATTCCAGTGCTCTGCCACTCTCAAAGTAAAGAAGTTCCTCCTCATGTTTAGATGGAACTTCTTATATTCAAGTTTGTGCCCATTTCCTCTTATCCTCTCACTGGGCACCACCAAAAAAAGACTGGCCCCATCCTCTTGACACCCACCTTTTAAGTATTTATAAGCATTGATCAGATCCCCCCTCAGTCTTCTCCAGACTAAAAAGACCCAAGTCCCTCAGCCTTTCCTCGTAAGAGAGATGTTCTAGGCCCCTCATCATCTTCATAACCCTCTGCTATACCCTCTCCAGCAGTTCCCTGTCCTTCTTGAACTGGGGAGCCCAGAACTGGACACAGTACTCCAGATGGGGCCTCACCAGGGCAGAGTAAAGAGGCAGGATAACGTCTCTCAACCTGCTGGTCACACCCTTCCTGATGTACCCCAGGATGCCATTGGCCTTCTTGGCCACAAGGGCCCATTGCTGGCTCATGGTCATTCTATTGTCCACCAGGACTCCCAGGTCTTTTTCCTCAGAGCTGCTCTCCAGCAGGTCAGTCCCCAACCTGTGCTGGTGCATGGGGTTATATCTCCCCAGGAGCAGTACTTTACACTTGCCTTTGTTGAATTTCATCAGGTTCCTCTCTGCCCAACTCTCCAGCCTGTCCAGGTCTCACTGTATGGCGGCACAGCCTTCTGGTGTGTCAACCAGAGTTGATGTGTGAACTAGATTGAGATGGAGATGGGGCTTCCCAGAGATGGAGAAGCCGAGGGAGAGCGGAGAGGCCCAAAACGAGTCAGGAATCTCGCGAGGGAGCTGAGAGGCTGACGTGGCTGGGGGCGGGCCAGGCGAGCCACGGCAAATTTAAAAGCGGCTATAGCCGCAGCAGAGGAAGAGAGGGTGCCGGGCATGCGTGCGTGAGCACAAGGGCAGAAATATCAGTGCGCAGGCGCACGTGCGCAGAGCATGTGGGAAGCAGCCAACAGTGGCTGGTCCCCTCCCAGCGCTAGACAAGAACATGGCCCCAACACATGCAAAATGCACTTCAAGGAAGAATGTGGGAGCTCAGACTGAGCTCCCGCAAAAACGTGGCTGTGCAGGTCTCCAGCTGCAGCGAATGCCTAAGCCTGGCACTTGTTCCCAAGGGAGCCAGAGACACCGCATGTGTGCGGTTTGATCAAATAAACTACCTGCTCAGGCAGGTGGTTGAACTGAAGGAAGAAGTAGAAAGACTTAGAAGCATCAGAGACAGTGAAAGTGAAATAGATTGGTGGAGCCGTACCCTGAGACACAGGCATCAGGTAGAGGCTCTACAGGAAGTGGATGATCTCCTTTCTGCCTGTCACCAGGCAGAAGAGAGGGACTTAAGGGACAAAGGGGAATGGAGGCAGGTCCCTCCTCAGAGGGGCAAGTGAAACCCCTCCTGGCCCCCCTCACCTTCCCAGTTGCACTTGTAAAATAGGTATGGGGCTTTGGAAATCGAGGGGCAGGCAAATGAGGATGGAGATGAAGAACCATGCAGTGAGTTGCCCAGAGCTAGCCACCCACCCCCACACCTTAGGACTTCCTCAACAAAGAAAAAAAGGAGGGTAATTGTGGTGGGTGACTCCCTTATGCGGGGAAAAGAAGGTCCCATTTGCAGACCAGATCCATCCCACAGAGAAGGCAGCTGCCTCCCTGGGGCCAGGATTAAGGATATACAGGAAAATCTCTCTACCCTGGTCTAGCCCTTGGATTACTATCCATTACTAGTATTTCAAGTAGGCGGTGACAAGGTAGCTACCAGTAGTCCAAGGGCAATGAAGAGAGACTTTAGGGCCCTTGGGTGGCTGGTTAAGGGATCAGGAGCACAAGTTGTGTTCTCCTCTATCCCACCACTTGCAGGAATTGATAAGGGGATAAACAGGAAGAGCCAGCAGATTAACTCCTGGCTCTGAGGCTGGTGTAACCAGCAGGACTTTGGTTTCTTTGATCATGGGATGATCTACAGGACACCAGGCCTACTGGCAACAGGTGGGGCAAGCCTTACTCAAAGGGGAAGAAGAATACTGACGCAAGAATTAGCAGGACTCATTGAAAGGGCTTTAAACTAGGTTTGAAGGGGGATGGGGATGAAACCAAGATTACTAAAGAGGAGCCTTGGAGCAGATTACCAATGCTGGTGGGTAAAAGCGCGCTAGCAAGGTCTTGTGGCCTGTTGTCTCAGTAGAGGTGGGGGATGGTAACCCATGTGGTGATGACATCAGGTAGGCTGGCAACCACAGAAGCGTCTGAGCATGGTCAGGGAGGTATTGGGGGTCGGCCCCCCATAAAAGTGGCAGGAAAATTAGCCCAGCTAAAGTGCATCTACACAAATGTACACAGTATGGGAAACAAACAGGAGGAGCTGGAGGCCATTGTACAGCAGGAAAACTATGATACAGTTGCCAACACAGAAACGTGGTGGAAAGACTTACACAACTGGAGTGCTGCAATCGATGGCTACCAACTCTTCAGAAGGGATATTCAAGGAAGGAGAGGTGGTGGGGTGGCCCTCTATGTTAGAGACAGGTTTGAATGCCTAGACCTTAATAATGGGTATGAGCGTGTAGAGTGTTTATGGGTTAGAATCAAGGGGAAGGCCAATAAGGTAGACATCATGGTGGGAGTTTATTACAGACCCCCAAACCAGGACAAAGAAGTCGATGAAACATTCTATCAGCAACTGGCAGAGCTCTCGCAATCACTCGCCCTTGTTCTCATGGGGAACTTCAACTTCCCAGATATCTGCTGGAAATATAACACAGCAGAGAGAGAACAGTCATGGAGGTTCCTAGAGTGTGTGGAAGACAACTTCCTAACACAGCTGGTGAGCAAGCCAGCCAGGGAAAGCGCCCTACTGGACCTGCTGCTTGTTAACAGAGAAGGTCTTGTGCGGGATGTAAAGGTTGAAGGTCATCTTGGGCAGAGTGATCACGAAATCATAGAGTTTTCAATTCTTGCAGAAGCAAGACAGGAAGCCAGCAGAACTGCCACCTTGGACTTCCGAAAGGCAGACTTTGGCCTGTTTAGGAGCATGGTTGAGAGTGTCACTTGGGAGACAGTCCTGAAGGGCATAGGTGCCCAGGAAGGTTGGTCATACTTCAGTGAGGAATTCTCAAAAGCGCAGGAGAAGGCCATCCCCAGGTCCCATAAAATGAGCCGACGGGGAAGAAGACCGGCCTGGCTAAATAGAGGGCTTTGGCTGGACCTCAGGGAGAAAAGGAAAATCTACGGTCTCTGGAAAAGGGGGTTGGTTACTTATAAGCAATATCAAGGTGTAGTGAAGATATGCAGGGGAAAAATTAGAAGGGCAAAACCCCAAGCAGAACTTAACTTGGCTACTACAGTTAAAGATAACAAGAAGAGTTTTTTTCAGTATATCAATAAAAAAAGGAAGGCTAGGGAAAATGTAGGCCCACTGAAGAATGAGGTGGGTGCCTTGGTGGTGGAAGACACAGAGAAGGCGGAGTTGCTGAATGCCTTCTTTGCTTTGGTCTTCACTGCCAAAGCTGCCTCTCATGAATCCCAGACCCTGGAGACAAGGGGGAAGGTCTGGAGAGAGGAAGACTTTCCCTCTGTTGGGGAGGACTGGGTTAGAGACCACTTGGCCAAACTAGACATCCATAAGTCCGTGGGCCCTGACGGGATGCACCCACGAGTGCTGAGAGAAGTGGCTGATGTTATTGCTGAGCCACTCTCCATCATTTTTGAGAGGTCTTGGAGAACAGGTGAAGTACCTGAGGACTGGAGGAAGGCAAATATCACACCAGTCTACAAAAAGGGCAAGAAGGAGCACCCAGGGAACTACAGGCCAATTAGTTTCATCTCTGTCCCTGGGAAAATAATGGAGCAACTCATTCTGGATGTCATCTCCAAACACATTGAAAATCAAGAAGTTATTGGAAGTGGTCAACACGGATTTACCAAGGGTAAATCATGCTTGACTAATCCGATAGTCTTCTATGACATTATAACTGGATGGCTGGATGAGGGGAGAGCAGCAGATGTCATCTACCTTGACTTCAGCAAGGCTTTTGACACTGTCTCCCATAATATCCTCATTAGAAAATTAAGGAAGTGTGGGCTAGATGAGGGGGCAGTGAGGTGGATTGAGAGCTGGCTGTGCGACAGAACTCAGAGGGTTGTAATTAATGGAGCAGGGTCAAGTTGGAGGCCTGTAACCAGTGGTGTCCCTCAGGGGTCAATACTCGGCCCAGTCCTGTTCAATGTATTCATCAATGACCTGGACTAGGGGACAGAGTGTATCCTCAGCCAAGTTCGCTGATGATACCAAACTGGGAGGGCTGGCCAACACTCCAGAGGGCTGTGCCGCCATCCAGCGTGACCTGAACAGGCTGGAGAGCTGGGCAGAGAAGAACCTAATGAGGTTCAACAAGGGCAAATGTAGGGTCCTGCACCTGGGGAGGAAGAACCCCAGGCACCAATATAGGTTAGGGGTGGATCTTCTGGAAAACACTACTGAGGAGAAGGATCTGGGAGTCCTGGTGGATAGCAAACTTTCCATGAGCCAGCCATGTGCCCTTGTTGCCAAGAGGGCCAAAGGAATCCTGGGCTGCATAGGGAAGAGTGTGGCCAGTAGGCTGAGGAAGGTCATTCTTCCCCTCTACTGGTGAGGCCTGGTGAGGCCACAACTGGAATACTGCATCCAGTTCTGAGCTCCCCAATTCAAGAGGGACAGGGAACTACTGGAAAGAGTCCAACGTAGGGCAACAAAGATGATTAAGGGATTAGAGCACCTCCCTTACGAGGAAAGGCTCAAAATGCTGGGGGTCTTTAGCCTGGAGAAGAGAAGGCTGAGGGGAGGCCTTATCAATGTTTACAAGTACCTAAAGTGTGGGTTGAAGGATGATGGAGCCGGACTCTTTTCAGTGGTTTCCAGCGATAGGATGAGGGGCAATGGGCACAAGCTGGAACATAGGAAGTTCCATTCAAATATGAGGAGAAACCTCTTTACGGTGAGGGTGGCAGAGCCCTGGAACAGGCTGCCCAGGGGGGTCGTGGAGTCCCCTTCTCTGGAGGTTTTCAAGACCCGCCTTGATGCAGTCCTGAGTAATGTGCTCTAGGCAACCCTGCTTTAGCAGGGGAGTTGGACTAGATGATGTCTAGAGGTCCCTTCCAACTCTGACAATTCCGTGATTCTGTAAAAAAAAAACCAAACAAAAAAACCCCCCAAACCACCCCTCCCAGTTTTGTATTATCAGCAAACTTGCTGATGGTACCTTCCATCCCTTCATCCAGGTCATTGACAAATATATTGAAGAGGACCAGACCCAGTACTGACCCCTGGGGACCACATGTTATGGACCTCCAACTAGCTTCTGTGCTACTAATCATGACCCTCTGAGCTCTGTCTTTCAGCCAGTTTTCAATCCACCTCACTATCCATTCCTCTAACCCACACTTCCTAAGCTTACCTGTGAGGATGCTGTGGGAGACTGTGTCAAAAGCCTTGCTGAAGTCAAGGTAGACAACATCCACCGCCCTCCCCTCATCTATCGATCCAGTCATGCCATCATAGAAGGCTACCAGGTTAGTCAGACGTGATTTCCCCTTGGTGAATCCATGTTGACTATTTCTGATAGCTCTCTTTTCCTCCATGTGTTTTGAGATGACGCCCAGAACGAGCTGTTCCATCATCTTTCCAGGGATGGAGGTGAGGCTGACTGGCCTGTAGTTTCCTGGTTCCTCCTTCTTGCCCTTTTTGAAGATTGGGATGACATTGGCTTTCCTCCAGTCCTCGGGCATCTCACCTGTTCTCCAGGACCTCTCAAAGATGATGGAGCGTGGCTCAGCAATGACTTCTGCCAGCTCCCTAAGAGCTCGTGGGTGCATCCCATCATGACCCGTGGACTTGCAGATATCTAGATTACTTAACTGTTCTCTAACTTTATCTTCCTCAACCAAGGGGAAGTCTTCGTTCATCCAGACTTTCTCTGTTTTCTCCAAAGTCTGCCGCTCCTGAGGGCTGGCCTGAGCCGTAAAGACTGAAGCAAAGAAGGCATTCAGCAACTCTGCCTTCTCTGCATCCTCTGTCACCATGGCACCCGTCTCATTCAACAGAGGGCCCACATTTTCTCTAGTTTTCCTTTTCACTCCAATATACTTGAAAACACCCTTCTTGTTGACTTTGACATCCCTTGCCAATTTTAATTCCAAGGAGGCCTTGGCTTTCCTCGTTTCATCCCTGCATACTCCAACTGCATTCTTGTAATCTTCCCAAGTGGTCAGTCCCTTCTTCCACTCAGTGTAAGCTTCCTTCCTCCACCTGAGCTTTTTCAGAAGCTACCTGCTCAACCACGCAGGTCTCCTGCTTCCCTTGCCTGATTTTTTTCTCTTAGGGATGCACCAATCCTGAGCTTGGAGAAAGCGACCTTTGAATATCTTCCAGCTCTCTTGAGCTCCCCTACCTTCTAGAGCCCTAACCCATGGGATTTCTCCAAGCAGTTTCTTGAAGAGGTCGAAGTTAGCCCTCCTGAAATCCAAGGTTTCAGTCCTACTTCTTGTCTTGCACATACTACCCACGATCCTGAACTCTTATCTTTTCATGATCATATTAAATTGTTATTTCATTTGCATTTAAGAAGTTCAGGCATAGAGCAGGGAATCACTATGCTAGGTGCTGTACAAATAAATTTAAAAGACGTTTCTTTTTTATGGGAAAGCTGAGAGAAGAGTGGAAGGTCTTTTAGTTCGTTACAAAATAACTAAGTAATTAAGTCTTAAAGTAATATGAAATCATTTTAAAAGATATAATATGTAGGAATGAAAGGAGAAAATCTTAAACGAGAAAATAAGGGGAAAAATGTATTATGAGACTACTTAATACACAGAGGCTTTGTTCAGATTACTGGTTTTAATGGGAGAGAAAGGGAGAGGAATCCTCAGTAGAGATTTAGGGCCAGATTCTGCAGATTCTTTCCCTTTCCCTTTCCCTTTCCCTTTCCCTTTCCCTTTCCCTTTCCCTTTCCCTTTCCCTTTCCTCCCCTGTACCAGTTACCAAAACTGACTTGACTTGGGGAAAATTGTTTGAATTTGTTGCGAGAAAAAAAGTTAGGGAAGTAAGGAACAAAGACAAATACTGAAGACACCTCTCCGTCCATCACCCTTTTTTCTCAGACTCAACTTCAATCCTCTATTCCAGATTCCTCCCTTGAGGGACCAGGGGGATGGGGGCTGTGCACAGCCCATACCAGCTCCTTTCTGTTGCTCTGTCCTCTTCACACTTTTCCCCTGTCACAGCATGCGGTCGCTCCTAAGGGCCACATTCCTTCAGCATAAAGCTGCTGCCACATGGGCTCTGCAGAGCCTGCAGTTTCTTCAGGAAATACACATGTGCTCCAGAGTGGGCTCTTTCATGCAGTGCGGTGTGGATACCTGCTCTGTCATGGTCGTCTGCAAGGGATGCAGGGAACTGTCTAGTCAGGAGAATCTCTGTTCTGGCTCCTAGAGCACCTCCTCCCCTCCTTGTCCTTCTCTCACCTTGGCAGTTGCAGAGCTGCTCCTCACACTTCTTTCCTCACTCCTCGCTCTGCCATGCAGCATTTATCTCTTCCTCAAGTGTGTTTTCCCAGAGGTGCCATCAGCTTGGATGATGGGCTCAGCTGCATCCTTTGGTGGGTCCATTGCAGGGCCAGCTGGAACAGTGTCTGTCCAACACAGGGCAGCCCCCTGCCTCTTCTCACACAGGACAACCCTGAGGGTCCATCGCTGAAAAAACCTTGATGCCTGCACCCAACAGAGGGTTTTACCTGCACCAGGAGTGACCTTGCCAGCTGCCTGGGAGATAAAGGCAATGTTCCTCCTTTGGAGGAGTAGTGCAGGAAGAGAAATGGTAGGTGTGTGTACATGAGACATCTCAAAAGATCCAACGAAGCTACGTCCAGAGGTGGACTAGCCTCCAGTTGTGGGTGAAGGTGTAGTAGTCAGAAATGGATTAACCCAATGACCTCTCCAGGCCTCTGGGGATTTGCTTTGTGGGACCGGTCTCCTAACAGGAACAGCTCAAGGTGAAAGCAGCAAGCCCCCGTGATGGAACTGCTGGTATCAGCAGCATTTTTGAAGGAAGCGTGCAAGTACAGACAGTGTGGGGGAAGGGGTATCCAGAAGTCCAGAAGAAGAGAAAGAAGAAAAGGAGGTGCAAAAGACCTGTGCATTGCTCTCTGACCTCAGACCAATTCCAGCATGTACATGTCTATGTTCCAGGAGAAAATGAGGCTGAGGCGCCAGTGTGGCAGTGGTACTTTTCCACAGTTTTCTCCCTTCTCTTTTAGTGTTAATGCTACTTACAAAGGTGGAAATGCCCAAAGATCATAAGGAGCTGTGAAGGATGAGTATGGTGGCATAGGATGTCCGGAGGCTACTTGATGTGAACAGTCCCATCAGAGGAAGGGGAAATGGAGCTCTGACAGGCCTGTATGGGGTTACACGACTTCCACAGCCATGGGAGAGGAAGTGAGTGTGTGCCTGTGGATGGCTGTTTGTTGCCCCAGAGCTGCAGCCCTCAGCAGCAAGAAGGGCTGGAGGCGGGGAAGCAGGGCATGGGGAGCAGCAGGTAGCCGAGGCAGAGGAGGCTTCCCCTCCCAGCGGTGCCTGCCAGAGGCCTGGCTGGCAGGTGAGCTCACACGCTGCCTCCCAGGGAGCAGCACTGCCAGCTCCCAGGACGTGCCAGTGCTGGCCTCTCCCACCCAGCTTTGCCCCCTGATAGAGAAGCGAGGGCAAGTGGGAACCTGAGGTACAGAGTAGGTGAAAACAGAGCGCCCCCAAAGCCGCTTCTCCTCAAATTGCTTGCCTGATTCGATGGCACCTGAGCACAGTAGCATCTCAGGGGCCCACATTCCCTGGCAAAGCCTTGCCCAGACATACACAGACAGAGAGTTTGTTCAAACAAGCTAATTTATTGGCATCTCTGCAACAAACAACTCCTAACTACCTTATCAATGTCTACGAAGACTATACTACAGTCCTACTCATCTATGGGTAATCATGGAGGGATTCCTCAGTGTGGGCTTGCAGGAGTAGGATGGGATCAGCACCGTCCCTTCCGCAGTGGAGCAACTGAGGAGATAACATCCAGCTGCCCTCCGCAAGAGCTGCAACCAGCAGGAGGCTTCCCATATCCAGACAGGGGAGGCTGCAGGAACCAGGAGCCCCACCTTCTCTTCGTCTCATTCTCAAGGTGAGACTTGTCTTGAACCAGAATGTCAGAAGGGTCTGGTATCTCCTCCCAGTCATCCACCTTCCACTCCTCCTCTTCTGCACTGTTGGATCTTCCCAGTTGGCCGTTGCTCTCAGGGTCAGTGCTGTTCTGCCTGGGCAGCCAGTAGAGACCGAAGAGCAGAAGCAGGATTTCAGCACAGGCCCAAAACTGCCAGTTCTGGCAGGCAACGAGGAGCTGGTAGAGCCTGTGCGGCTCCTGGCTTCTCTGCTCCATCTCCTGTAGAAGCCAAGTCATCTCACTGTTCTGCTCCTCTCCACGTTGCCGCAGGAGGTCTTGGGTGGCTGCATCTGGCTGGTTGCCCACTCTCAGGGTGTACTGCAGGACACCCAGCACCATCAGGATGTGTCTGATGGTCACAGCCATGGCCTGGAGGAGGAGGCAGAGAGGGCACTCAGCGGGGCTGGCTGGGAGGGAGATGGCAGCTGGGGCAGCTGGGGCAGGAGATGCAGTGGCCCAGGGACGGCTGGGAGAGGGGGTGAGGGAGCTTGGAGGCTACAAGAGAAAAGTTGGTGAGCGTTGCGGGGACGGGGGCACATCCCCGCAGCCACCACCCCGGCACTGGCCGTGGCTGGCAGCCCCGGGCCCCTCTGTGCCCACCCACGAGGGTGGCCCCTGCCCTGCCCCAGGCGCTCCCCACAGCGGCTGTGCCCTTGCCCCAGCCTTAGAAACCCCCCGGGGGCCAGCACTTCTGCCCCGACCCTCGTCCAGCCCAGCCTTCCCCCCGCCTGCCCCACTCACTGCTGTCCCGAGCCGAACTGCAGCGGCGGCGCTGCCGGCTGGCAGCCCTGGTGACACCCTTCTATGACTTGTCCTCTGTGCTGTCACGGGCACCACAGCGACACCCCAACTGGCCACAGCCATTGCCCCTGGCTCTCCGGACCCTGCAATGGGCAAAGCACAAACCCCCCCAGCAGGAAAGAGCTCCCAGGCCCCCAAAACCTCCCTAGAAAGGACAGCAGGGGTGGCGCTGGCTTGCACAGGGAGCTCCATGCCCAGCTGAGCCCTGTGGTTGGGCTCCTGGCTCCTTCCACGGCACCAGCAGCAGCAGCAGTGAGGAGACTTTGGGGAGAAGTTCTTTCTCCTGCTTTCAGTTGTGTGCATGTGGCACACGCACTCACACTTCTGCTACTCCACCCTGTGTTGGATAATCACATCCCTGCATTGCACCCAGAGACTTGTGACTGCCCAGCCCGACATTGAAGCAGATACCCATTTATCAGGAAGAGTTACGGAGGCATATCTCTTAGTGGTCACATTACCACTCTTTGTTATAAGAAGTTAAAGGAAAAGTAAGTACAACGTAGATCATTTCCTGCAGGGAGCAGCCTGTCCCAGCCCCATGGTTGGGCTCCCAGTCCCGGCTCTCTTCACAGCCGCAGCAGCAGCAGCAGAGAGGAGCCTTTGGCAGGGACAGAGCAGAGCAAGTTCTGCTCCAGCCTCCCCCAGAATTTTGCTCCTTGTGAGCCCTGCAAGCTGCCTCCTTCCCTCTGCTTCCCTCACACTCATCCTGCTGGGGCAGGACTTTTTCCTGCAAGTCCCAAGAATCAAGGGGAATGAAAAGCCACCAAATTTGTCAGGCACAATTTCCCCTTAGTAAGGCCACGTTGGCTGTCACCTATCACCTCCTTATTTTCCATGTGCCTTAGCAGAGATTCCAGGAGGATCTGCTCCATGGTCTTGCTGGGCACAGAGGTGAGACTGACCAGGCTGTAGTTCCCAGGGTATTTCTTTTTTCCCTTTTTAACAATTGGGGCTATGCTTCCCATTTTTTGCAGTCAGCAGGAATTTCACCAGACTACCACAGCTTCCCAAATATGATGGATAGCGGCTTGGTAACTTCATCCACCAGTTCCCTCAGGACCCAGCAGATGTATCTCATCAGGTCCCATGGACTTGTGCACCTTCAGGTTCCTTAGATGATCTCAGACCTACAGTTGGCAGTTCCTCATTCTCCCAGTCCCTGCCTTTGCCTTCTGCCACTTGGGCAGTGTGGCTAGAGCACTTGCCAGTGAAGACTGAGGCAAAAAGGTCATTGAGTACCTCAGCCTTGTCCATATCCTGGGTGACCAGGTCTCCCGTTTCCTTCTGGAGAGGGCCCACATTTTCCCTGGTCTTCCTTTTATCACCGATGTACCTATAGAAGCTTTTCTTGTTGGCCTTGATGTCCCTGGCCAGATTTAATTCTATCTGGGCTTTAGCTTTCTGAACATGATCCCTGGCAGCTTGGACAGTTTTTCTGTATTCCTCCCAGGCTACCTGTCCTTGCTTCCACCCTCTGTAGACTTCGTTTTTGAGTTTGAGTTTGTCCAGGAGCTCCTTGTTCATCCATGCAGGCCTTCTGGCGTTTTTGCCCAAATTCCTCTTTGTTGGGACGTATCGCTCCTGAGCTTGGAGGAGGTGATCCTTGAATATTAACCAGCTTTCTTGGGTGCCTCTTCCCTCCAGGGCTTTATCCCACAGTATTCTACCAAACAGATCCCCAAAGAAGCCAAAGTCCGCTCTCCTGAAGTCCAGGGTAGTGAGCTTGCTGTGTACCATCCTGGTTGCCCTAAGGATCTTGAAGTCCACCATCTCCTGGTCACTGTAGCCAAGGCTGCCCTTGAGCTTCACATTCCCCACTAGCCCCTTCTTGTTGGTGAGAACAAGGTCCAGCATAGCACCTCTCCTTGTTGGCTCTTCTATCACTTGGAGAAGGAGGTTATCATTGATGCATTCCAGGAACCTCCTGGATTGCTTATGCCCTGCTGTGTTGTCTCTCTAACATATAGAGGGGTGGTTGAAGTCCCCCATGAGGACCAGGGCTTGTGAATGTGAAGCTGCTCCTGCCTTTCTACAGAGAGCCTCATCCACTCAATCTTCCTGGTCAGGTGGCCTGTAGCAGACCCCCACTGTAATGTCACCTGTCCCTACCCCCACTTTAATCCTGTCCCATAAGCTCTCGATTGTCTCCTCATCCATGTCCAGATGGAGATCCATGCACTCCAGCTGGTCCTTAACATAGAGGGTGGCATCCCCTTCTTGTCTACCCTGCCTGTCTTTCTTGAAGAGCCTATGTCTTTCCATTCCAACACTCCAGTCATAGGAGACATCCCACCACATCTCAATGATCTCAATAAGATCATACTCCTGCAGGCATGCGCACTTCTCTAATTCCTCTTGTTTATTCCCCATGCTACGTGCATTTGCATAGAGGCATTTAAGTTGGGCCCCTGATGAAGCTAGCTTAGTGGCTGGAGTGGTGATATTCCTTTTGGCTGTGGTCTAGGTGCTGTCCTGTTGACCTGCCAGCCTTCTTCAGGCTCTAGCCATCTATTACTGGTACTGGCATCATACTGGTAGGAGTGGGATGGATTGAGGTTCCCCCTCCCTCCTAAATTTATCTTGAGCTTGGAGGGGGTGACCCTTGAATATTTGCAAGCTTTTTGAGACCCTCTAGGGCCCTATCCCACAGGACTCTTCCGAGTGGATATTTAAAGAGGCTTAAGATTGCGCTCCTGAAGTTCAGGGTTGTGATCTTGCTTTTTCCTCTCCTCACTGCCATCAAAATCCTGAACTCCACCATCTCATGGTCATTGCAACCAAAGCTGCCTTTGATCTTCATATTCCCAGTGAATCCCTTGTTCTTGGTGAGTACGAGGACCAGCAGAGCACATCTCCTCATCAGCTTCTCTATCCCTTGGAGGAAGAAGTTGTCATCAGGGCATTCTAGGGACCTCTGGATTGTTTATGTCCTGCAGTGTTGTCCACGCAACTCAGAACTTAGTTTTAAGTTGGACAAAACTATGACCAATGTAATGCTAGAGGCAAAGATACTCACGTTGAAAGGAGAATTAGGAAACAATATATGCATATAATCATAAGTTTACTGTAGTGAATTACCTTCACTAAGCACCTATGTGAAGTAAATAGATGAATGACTGAACAACTTTGAAGAATAATTAGAGTTTTTCTAGTATTGTTTTCAAAGATATGCCATGACCTCCCATGAGGGAGTGAAAAATCTAGGGCAAAGACAAGTGATATCTTATATGTACTTCTGAAGATCAGCTTCTCTGTCAAAATTGCCGAGGCCAGTGACTGTGGAGTTAACCAATCGTCAAAGAACCCTCATTGACAGCATAAACAATTTGGGTTCTTTGGAGCAAAAGATAGTTATTAACACCAGTTGGAAAAATGTATTCTAGTTGGACTATGACTACCAACAGCTACACAGTTAGTGATGCTTATCAGGTCTGTTTTCACTAGGCACATCATACCTGCCACAATAACTTTAGCAGTGACTTGCAGTTTAATAAGAATTCAGTTGAAAATTTTGCTAAGACAAGTGAGTCATCCCATGATACCCAGTATAAGTTTTTGCTGGAAAATGGTGACAAAATAACAGAGAGAGGAATCTGTGCAATGAAATCTACTTGCAGAAGTCAATATTTTAGTTCCCTTGGAAGTAAAGGGAGAGGAAAGAAGTTATAAAACATGATTCATCTTATTCTTAAGTAGGTATCTAAATAGGTCAGATGAATCACACTCTGAAAGGGCCTTTTCTCTCTGGTGACTATAAAGGGAATCCAAAGTGACTAATTCAGATCTAGACGACTAAACTATAGATGTCTAAAGTTAGCTGCAGTGAATCCCACACAGAATGGCTTGTACCTTCTCAGCTTATGAAAAAGGCTGGGGAGTGAGTTCCTTTTGATTGCTGGCACAGTTGTAATGCACAGAGTCACAAAGTTTGATTTGTCCCAAGCTGACATTTTCTCCAACAGGAAGCTGAAACAAGAATTTTTTGAGTAGTAAAACCAGTAAATCTACTTTGGAATTTGCAAATAGGTAAAGCTAAACAAAACTCAAAGTATAATTGGGGATTCCCAAGAAGTGTCTTAGTTTCCCAGAAATGATACTGTAATAGCACTATTGCTTGCAGTGAAGTAACAACTAAATCCAAACTAAATAAAGTACAGAAAATCATAACTAAAATGCCACATCTATGGAGCAACTGCCTTAAAATGTGAGCCAGTAAAGGATGAGAGTGTTCAGCTTGTACTGGAGAAAATGAAGGAGCAATGTGATCGAGGTTTACAAGTTTGTGCTGGACTATTCATCCATCAAATCTCACAATACTTGAGCTGAAGGCACTCACTGAAACTGGTGGAAATTCAAGTTCTTACATTCAAAAGAAAGAATTTCTTTTCATGGTATGTAGTGAACCTCTGTTATTTGGTGCTGTAGGCTGCTGCAAAGGCAGTTATCACCAGTTTCAAAAGGGATTAGATAAATTCATTGGACAGGGCAATAAACACACTAAAGGGACTAGGCAGGAATCTACCCTTTAAAAACCCTAAAACTGGTCTAGATGCTGGGGAACGCAATGACAAACGGACTGCAGACGCAATCAGGAACATGTGATCTTCCTGCCCTTCTTCTCCCTCTGCCGTTGCCAGAGGCTTCAAAAATCCAGGGCTCAATTGCCTGCTGATCCGGCCTGGTCGGGCACTTCTTATCTTCTTAAGATATAAAGCCTTTCTCATACAAACTGCTCTGATCATTTCACTCCTGATGGGCAGATACTAAGAAAGGATGAACAAAGTTTCCTCTAGGTCCCAGAAAGAAGCATAATTCAAGGTACAGACCAGTCCATTTCTGAGTAGCTCTATGACGGGCAAGAGGAGCAGCTTGAGACGACTGAGCCTCAGGACACAAAACACCAGAACAAATTCATTTAGTTCTGCCTGACAGAAGTGTTGATGAAATTTCCAGTGAGACTCTCAACACCTTAAAGAATCATGTTAATCACTTTAGTAACTCGCCTGGGTAAAGCATTCCACAATTTGGTGTGATAAAAGTGCTGGTTATTAATTTTTATAATGCCAACTGGAAGAAGGAGGATGTGAGGATCTGGACTTGCAAGGGCTTGGTCATCAACCCATGGGACTTTTTGGTGTGTTTTGAAGAGGCTTGTGCTCCACAGCTGGCAAATGAAAACTTACACCCTCACTACAGAATGACAGAATCGTCGGAGGTGGGGCTGGAAGGGACCTCTGGAGATCATCTAGTCCAACCCCCCTGCCAAAGCAGGTTCACCCAGAGCAGGTCGGACAGGCATCTAGGCAGGTTTTGAATATCTCCAGAGAAGGAGACTCCACAACCTCTTTGGGCAGCCTGTTCCAGTGCTCTGCCACTCTCAAAGTAGAGAAGTTTTTCCTCATGTTCAAATGGAGTTTCCTGTGTTCCAGTTTGTGCCCATTGCCCCTTGTTCTGTTGCTAGGCACCACTGAAAGGAGTCTGGCCCCATCCTCTTGACATTCACCCTCTAGATATTGATGAGCATTGATGAGATCCCTTCTCAGTCTTCTCCAGTCTAAAAAGACCCAGGTCTCTCAGCCTTTCCTCATAAGAGAGACGATTCAGTCCCCTGACCATCTTTGTAGCCCTCCTCTGGGCTCTCTCCAGTAGTTCCTTGTATTTCTTGAACTGGGGAGCCCAGAACTGGACACAGTACTCCAAATGTGGCCTCACAAGGACAGAGTAGAGGGGGAGGATAACCTCCACGATACCATTGGCCTTCTTGGCCACAAGGGCACATTGCTTGCTCATGCTCAACTTGTTGTCTACCAGGACTCCCAGGTCCCTCTCTGCAGAGCTGCTTTCCAGTAGGTCAGCCCCTAACTTGTAACGGTGCATGTGGTTATTGCTCTCTAGCTGCAGGACCCTACACTTGCCCTTGTTGAACTTCATGAGGTTCCTCTCTGCCCAAATCTCTAGCCTGTCCAGGTCCCACTGTATGGTGGCACAGCCTTCTGGTGTGTCAGCCACTCCTCCCTGTTTTGTGTCATCAGTGAACCTGCTGAGGTCCCTTCATCCAGGTCATTGATGAATATGTTGAATAAGACTGGACCCAGTACTGACTCCTGGGGAACACCACTAGTTACAGGCCTCCAACTGGACTCTGCGCTGCTGATCACAACCCTCTGAGCTCTGCCACTCAGCCAGTTCTCAATTCATCTCATTGTCCACTCATTTAACCTACATTGAAGCTCTTCTCCATCAAACTACAAAGCTCAGTGGTTGTTCATCAACACAACCTTTTTCACTTAGGCAATGAAGCTGGTGAAGGGCCTGGAAAACAAATCATATGAAGAGCGGTTGAAGGAGCTGGAACTGTTTAGTATGAGAAAGAGGAGGCTGAGGGGAGACCTCATCACTCTCTACAACTACTTGAAAGGACACTGTAGAGAGGTTGGTGCTGGTCTCTTCGCACAGGTAATTAATGACAGAACAAGAGGGAATGGCTTCAAGCTCCAACAGGGTAGGTTTAGACTGAACATTAGGAAAGAATTTTTCACAGAAAGAGTGGTCGGGCATTGGAATAGGCTGCCCAGGGAGGTGGTTGAGTCACCATCCCTGGATGTGTTTAAGAGCCGTTTAGATGTGGTGTTGGGGAATATGGTATAGGGGAGAACTTTGTAGAGTAGGGTAGATGGTTGGACTTGATGATCCCAAGGGTCTCTTCCAACCTAGACGATTCTATGATTCTATGATTCTATTCTTTCTAGCCTGAGTTATATTAAATGTGTTTTCTATTTAAGACAGGTCATGACTGGGGTCCTCATGTTTGCATAAGGGATGAGACAGCTACTTTTTGTGTTTTAATGGCACAATTAGTGCCCAGCATAGCATTGACTTCACTCATCACAGATTTTCATCTGAGATACTCAGTACCTTTTCAAAGAAATCTTCCAAATATGCCTTAACTTGCAAAGTTATCTGAGGGAATGAATCACAAACAGTATGACCCTGAATTTACATTTGCATTCCTGAAGGCAAATTAATTTTATAGGAAAGTAGAAACTGATTCTGAGAAATGTTTTAGATATATGTCTTTTGAAGGTAACATTTTGGAAACAGGGATATCTGCTACTCTGATAAGTGGTGATTAAGATTTCCTGCTGTGAACACGCGTTCTTGGCTAGACTGGGTAAAAAGGGATGTTGCATGATGTTATTTGGCATACCTACTAACCCTTAAGACATGAGCATCAGCCTCTACTCATTGAATATCCTTGATTTTCTCTTAAAAAAATCACTTCTATTATACTGACCGTTGTTGATGTAAAAAACCCAGAAAATTAGGTGCATGTAATTGCGCATGTTTGTGTAGCTTTTTTAAAATTAAACACAGTAAGAGAGGAAGTGGTAAGAGTGGAAAAAGAAAAATATGAAAAGTGTTCACAATTAAGTGGTGAGTTCAATAGGAAAATCTGGCTTATTTCTGTATTGCTTTGCCCTTCAACTCATCTGTTGGCTTTACATTAGCATTAAGATAGCAGTATTATCATTCCTGGTGATTCACTGAGGTATTATGAATACGTAAAATATCAGGAGCTTTTTATGTCTATGGTTTGTCTTTCTTAGATATTCGAAGGAATAATTGACGCCAATCAGTTCCTGTTAAATTGCATATAGATGAATTCCATTATGGAAAAAAAAAAAAGTGGTTTAATAATTCTTCTCACAACACACCAAAATGTTGATTTCAATCAGGTTTCTAAAAACAGTGCCTCCAGTTAATTTTTTCCCCCATAACACTGATTGATTTACAGTTTAGTATGTCATACTATTTTTGTTTCTCCACTTATTACTAGGCAACATATTAAAGGACCATCTATTCAGTGAAGTATTTGATAAGTTTCTATTTTCTCCCTCTTTTGTTTAATCATGTTGTCCTCCTGAAAAAAGCACAAATACATTTTTATAAACAATTTGCAACAAACTCAATTTTATTTATGCATTAAAATGAACCTACCAAAATCAGGTGAGAATTACATTATCTGGCCAAGGATCAATCCCTTTTCTTTTTTTTTTCTCTTTTAATCATAAGCAATAATATTTAATGTTTACCAAACAGGAATTGTATAACTTAAAAAATGAGAGGTTTTCAGGGTAATATTGTAGATTGTATTGTTGATTCGTAAACAGTATCTGTTAAGAAGGGAGAGACTGATGATAAATAAATAATCAATGACAGGAAGATTCTAGACTTTTAAATGTCAGTAGCAGTGTCAGGTAAGCACAACTAATGATACAGTTATAATCAATAAATTATTTATCACATGGTCAAGACTGTTAAAATTTGATACTTAATTCTGGCATGTTATATCTTGCTTTGGGATTTATTGGTTTAAGTTAATAATTTTAATTTAATTCTCAAACTGTCAAAACCACTGATAGCTGCAAGAAAGCAGGACATGAAGTATATCATCTTGTTTGACAGAAATCTGACTCATCATTATCAGTTCTCCTAATGATGGCCTTCCTCAGCTGGCTGTAGAGGAGCAACATATGCAGATGTTTAGTCAGCGTTCATGCTCAGCTGCTGGCCTAGAATTTACAGCAGGACAATGCCTGAAGGTTTGCTCACATTCAGCATTATGCTGTCACCTGGGGTTTAAAACCTGTGTGACTTTCTTTTAATCTGTTTAAGTTCTGGGTAATGAGGCCAGCTCTCCTCACACAGGGTTTTGCGAAGTGCTGCAGCTGCGTGTCAAGACTTTGGGACAACATTGTATTTTCATATGAGAAATCTACCTGACTGCATGAGAACCTTGAAGAAAAGACTAGTTAATTAATAATTCATTGATGAAAGAAAGAAGGAAGGAAGGAAGGAAGGAAGGAAGGAAGGAAGGAAGGAAGGAAGGAAGGGAGGAAGGAAGGAAGGGAGGAAGGAAGGAAGGAAGGAAGGAAGGAAGGAAGGAAGGAAGGAAGGAAGGAAGGAAGGAAGGAAGGAAAAGAGAAAGAAAGAAAGAGAGAGAGAGAAGGACAAAGAAAAAGAGGAGAGAGAGAAACCTCTTCTACCATTTTTCTTTTATAACTTTTGGGAAAAGGAAAAAAGTGGAGGAGTTAATAATACTGGTTAAATGGAAGACAGACAGAGGAGAGTATTGCATCCCCCCTGAATACAGGTGAATCAGAAAATGTCTTCATACCCATTAGTTTAGATACACTAGAAATAATGTGATTTCAGGTTCTCTGGAGTACTTCACCAGGAGGAAATCAGAATTTCTAGTTATGTGAGGGATTCTTAAATACAGTAATTAATTTTAAAAAAACCTACAACAACAAACCACACGTAATCAGGTCCAACCATCCAGTGTGCCCATGACTTTTTGCAAATTTCTACTCATATTAGTAGTTCTTTTCATTGGGAGCAGATCCTTCAGAAGGGAACTTTTAACCTGGCAAACCAGTAATGCTAGCTGTCTGCTACATTTATGTGGTGGATGTTTCTTCTCCAAGCAAATTGCATCCAATGCAAAAAACACTTCAAATTTACCAGAGTTGAGTATATAGGCATTGATACTTAATTCCTGGGAGTGGGACTATCATGCTTAGATATTAATGCTGGGATATCACATTTTAAAGAAGCTCATTTTCTACCTAGCTTGCTTTACAAAGACATGGACATGTAACAGAACATGAAGAGGAGTCTTATAGCTCAAACACTGAAATAGAAGGTCCTTACTTTGCTTTATCTCTCTCTTCTCCCCTCAGGAAACAGTATTTGGCTGACAAGAGTGTATTGTTACTACTGGTGAAATGCCCGTTTATGTGAAATGCTAGAAAACATTTAAGTAAAATTATATTTAAAAAAACCCAAACAAAACAACAAACAATTCAAACCAAAAACCTCCAAGGACATTCACTTGCAACAAGAGCAGACTGACTGACTGTCACATTACCATACTGCATACCAAGCTATTCCCATAAATAATCACACTTGTTTTCTATTCCCTCACTAAAATATGTTAATCTCATCAGAAATAAAAAAAATAATTCTGGTGGTTAGACTTTCCTTACCATGCATCCTGACATACAAGCACTGAGGTTGATCACAAACAAGGACACCAAGAAATGAGGTGCCAGGATATCCCATTCCCAGTGCCTGATCTCCATGCAAAATTAAAGATAAGCTAATGGGCTCTTCAGATTGTGAGAAATATTAGGGGCCTCAGAAAGGTGAAAGGAAAAAAAATCACTGAAGCTAGTTAGTAGGAAGCCTTAGCACTTAATCCTATATTTATGCAAGTTGCTACATTGTCTGTAGGGTAGACCCCCACAATAGCATTACTAAGCAATTGTGTTGGAGACCTAAATAAGAAACTGCAAGCAACAGTGGCATCCACATCCACCTGCCTAGTAAGACCTAACGTGGTAAATCTGAAACTCCTCCAAAATTGATTAATAAAAACGGTCTACTGTAGAAAGCTATTATCTGCCTATGGTGTAATTTGTCCCAGAAAAGTCTATCCCTGTTTCTCTAGACTGTAATGGAGTCTAGAGCTACTAACCTCTTAATTTAGATGCTTTGGTAAGGGCACTATAGTTAGGGGTGCAGAACACAGTCTGTAGCCCAATGTTTTCTGGACCATGCTGGAAGAATTTAGATGTCATTTGTTTTTAGCATTGTTTTTGAACAATGTCAGATTTAGACAAATGAAATCCACTTAAGCCTTCTGTAAGGCAAGCTGCAAGCCCACAGTATTATTAGGGAAAATGGACATGTTTTTATTTTATTTTTTACGTGCTTCTATTTTTCTCTGGGATGGAACACTCACAACAGTTTCTTTGCATGCCTAAAGTAAAGGCTGGATTTTGCTCCCATTTATTGTTGGTTTTGGCTTTTCTAAATTTTTCTCATGCACAACATTTTTAATAGTCTTTTTTGACATAAGGAAAAGTATCTATATAATTACTTTGTGTGTATGTCTATAGTTACTTTAATTAAAATTGTAATCCGATTTTTAAAATTGAAAGAAATTCTCTTTGTCTGACAATTGCCTAAGCAATAACAGAAGAAAAACAGAAAACAGAGAAAGCAAGCAGCTGACTGACGATCAGATTTCTTCTGACTTTTCTCAAATAGAAAAAGTGAAGTTCTTATACCAGGAACTTGTCTGTGTAAGCTAACAGCAATTTTGTCCAGAGTAGGCCTCTTCACCACCACCCTCAAAATAAAGGTAAGACAATTAAATTTAAAGCGACAAAAACATATTACAGGATCAGTTCAAGAACTAGTAACTTTCACTGGTACAGACATCACATCTTTAGATATATTTGCCACTATTTAGTACAGTTACCTAGAACCTTGCTGGGTGTATGCCCTAGCTGTCATATACTTTGGAAACTAAATACCCATAGGCCTGTCTAGTGTTTGCCAGGAAAAGTGGCTGGGTGGGTGGGTTTTAAGAAAGATAAGCTAAGGGGTCCCAGTAAGATACTTTGTGAATAACATGCTATAAATACTGAATGAACAGCAAGACTCCCGTGACGCTGTCCTGGTGACAGAACAGGTATTTTTGAGGATCTGTGTTCTTAGGAATGTTATCTCCACTGTCCCTATCCTAATAAATCTGTTTTCTCATTTAGTATTTATATGTATACTTTCCCTGCATTTATAAGATATAAATTCAAATATACAAGCTAGGTAATATTAAAAATATTTTAAGGAAAATAAAAAGCTTAAGGAAGTTGGTCAAATCCAGTCCTTACAGAAAACTCAGAGGAACAGCTATGCATCAAGTGTGACAGATGTCATTTCAAAAGTCTACTATCAGTTATTATTGCTACTCTGTCACCGTTTTATTATGGTGGCACTAAGGAGAAGACAAGGAAATGCATCATTCCTTTAGGAGGTAAAAGTGAAAAGGGAGTATGTTGTGTGGGAAAATGCAACATGTTATACACTTAATGGTAGTTCCACATGCAGCCACCTTCTTTCTGACTGTAGTAATATAATTGATATTGTCCCCATCAAAAGTATACAAGAAAGAAGAAAATGGCTTCATATGCTCCTAAGAAGGCGAAGTCTTATCCTGATTAATTATATAAGGATAGTGTTCTCATCTTTCCATGTTTTACTTGTAAAAATATCTTTTCATTCTGTGATAGGTGGAGAAATACTTAAGCAGATAACGGTTTTGTGGGTTTGGTTAGGGGGTTGTTTTTTTTTTTTCAGCTACTTTTTTTCTTGAAGTGCTTTTAATGTGCCTTATAACATCTGCTGTTAATACTAAAGCAACATATTTTAGTTCTTTTTTCTTATGAACAGATTTAAAAGAAATGATACTGATTGATGTTTCTGATGTTGCTTAAATCTGTACAGTCCTTGCAGTGTGGTTCAGTTCTGTGAGTAATGTAAACTGCTTCTTGCACTGCATATGTCAATGAAATGATCTACCCCTGCAGAAATGTTGCCTACATTTTTTTTTTTAATTTGAAGAATCTAAATGCATTAGGATTTTCACATTTGCAAGCACATGATGCATAGATCCTGCTTTTCCATAAATAGTTGGATTGCAAATTGACAAAAAACACAGTATGAAAATCTTTCCCTGTAACTCTATTCATAAAATACTGCAACATCAAAGATAATACTTTCAAACAAAAGATTTTTTTTTTCTTTATTTTATTGCAGAATGAATTTGTTCAGCATTTATAGAGTAGCGCTCCAGGAGCCGATCTTTGCCTACATAATTCAGTGACTAAGTTTCTTGATTTTCCTTACCTAGGTAGCAAAACGATAGTGTTGAGAAGCTTACACATACAAAGCAATGAAACAATGTCCTAATGACAATAAAATTCTCGTTGTAAGTTCAGATCTGTGGAGTTTGTTCCTAAAAAGACACTGTGCCAGCATATAGAAACATCAGCCCTGTATGTTTGACTGCAGAGATCCCTTGCCCTCAGTCACTGTACGTCATGTCTTGTGAGCTCTGCTGCTGTCGGGGAACGCACTACTTCCAGAAGAGTAGATGAGATTTGGCCTTCAATCTGCAAATCCCTCTTTGAAGTCAGGATCAATGACTTCTTTGGGATTTCACACATGATGCAGACTGGCTTGACCTCTGAAGTTATTAACATTCCCTGTTGCAGTAACTGAGGGGCATCGCTGCAGTATGGAGCCATTCACACCTACCTGTACAGGCTCTGTGTGTAGGAGCTCAGCAGAGTTGTAACAGGCGTGTCTGAAGGCAGAATTTGGTACCAGTTGTGTCAAAGAGTCGTCTGTAAAGTTATTTTGCAAGACACAGTGTAATTATTAAAACACAGACAGATCGTGCTTTGATATACTAAACAAGCTGTCTGCACTTTCTTTGAGGCACTAGACAAGTAAATGAGAAATAAAAATAGATGCCTTGAGGGGGAAGAAAAAAAGGCTCAAACTCTGCAGCCTTCATTCATGGTCTGATTGCTCCCCCTGACATCCCTGTCCCATTTGTGCCTGAGACTCCACAGAAAACCAGCTCCAGAGTCAGCAGAGAAGAGGTACTTGTCACCACAGCACTACCAGCCAAACCTTTGCATTTTAAGGAAATAAAGTTGTGGTTTTCAATTATACACTTTATGTTCTATTGTGCTTTGTTCAGCCTACCAGTATGAATTATTTGGGTTGATTTAATTTATTTTAAGATGTAATTTATTCTCAGGTTCCTGCTATTCCTGGTTTCTTGGAGGGTTTTTATTCTTCAAAGAAACACAGTCATAGAATGGTTTAGGTTGGAAGGCACCTTAAAGATCATTGAGTTCCAACCCCCCTGCCATGGACAGGCACACCTCCCACTAGGTCAGGTTGCTCAAAGTCCCATCCAGCCTGGCCTTGAACACCTCCAGGAATGGGGCATCCACAAGTTCTCTGGGCAACCTTTTCCAGTGCCTCACCAAACTCGGTGTGAAAAGTTTCTTTCTGATACCTAATCTAAATCTACCCTCTTCCACTTTGAAGCCATTACCTCTTGTCCTGTCGCTACATGGCTTTGTTAAAAGTCCCTCTCCAGCTTTTTCTCTCAGGCTCCCTAGAGATACTGGAAGGCTGCTACGAGGTCTCTCCAGAGACTTCTCTTTTCCATGGTGAACAACCCCAACTCTCTCAGCCTGTCTTCATAGGAGACGTGCTCCAGAGGATGCTCTGATTATCTTTGTGGCCCTCTGGACCTGCTCTAACACATCCGTGTCCTTCTTGTGTTGAGGACTCCAGAGCTGGACACAGCACTCTGAGTGGGGTCTCACCAGAGCGAGTAGAGGGGGAGAATCACCTCCCTCAACCTGCTGGCTATGCTTCTTTTGATGCAACCCAGGATGTGGTTGATATCCTGGGCTGCAAGCACACATTGCCAGCTCATGTTGAGCTTCTCGTCAATCAACATCCTCAAGTCCTTCTCCTCAGGGCTGCTTTCAGTCCATTCTCTGCCCAACCTGTATTTGTGCTTGGCATTGCTCCGACACACATTCCAGACCCTGCACTTGGCCTGGATGAACTTCATGAGGTTGGCACGTGTCCACCTCTCAAACCTGTCCAGGCCCCTCTGGATGGCATGCCTCCCCTCCAGCGTGTTGACCATACCACACAGCTTGGTGTCATTGGCAAATTGCTAAGGGTGCACTCAATTCCACCATCCATGTCCATGTCCATGTCCATGTTCATGCTATGACTTAACATTGGTGTTCAATGGGAATAGAAACAAACATTTGTGTTTACCTTCAGACTGCAGTTTCTTCTCAATGCTAGTGATATTGCTGGAGAGTGCAGAGAGTAGCTGATGTTATTGCATATCATTTTACACATCATTAATAAAGGCTCCGGTCAATCTTTGTCCCTTGCAATTTGTACCATGTATCTATGTTGCCTTAGTATTTTTGTTCTTTTTAGTAGTAGTAGTCTTTCCTTCACTTTTCAATTTATATAAGGCTACTTTGCTGTATATGAATCTCAATTAATTTTAATTCCATGTTCAAAGGAATATTGTATGAAAACTTTATGAAGTACAGATAGATTACTTCATCTGGAATAAAATAAAATTATGTTAAAACGGGACTGTGAAGGACCTGGCCTTACCAGGGCTCTTCAAAGAGTAAAGCATTGTTCACTTCAAATAAGGAAATCAGAACTGGTCTCATAGTAATTAGAGACATCCTAAGCAAGCTTATCATCTTTCAAGATTTATGAATGAGGTAAATTAACCTTTTGGTTATTTGCATATAGCTGTTGGAGGTCCTATTAGTTTTTCTGTTTCAGATTGCTTTCAGACATTTTTGTCTTCTTTGTTTTCAGTTGCTGTTTTTTTTCCCCCAAAACACAGCCCTCCCTAATACAAGCAGTCGTTTTTATATCTAACACAGGAAATAATTTCTGAAAGTATTATTCAGACAGTCACAAAGCTGGCAACTGTGTTTGTTGTTCAAATCAACATCTGTTGTGCAGAAATTAGTGTGCTCACTCGGGCTGTTATCCATCATACACGCTTCTCTTTTCATCTTTCACCTTACAACATTGCTTTCTCAAAGACTGTCCCACCACTGCGAAGGCCCCCTCCCGTTTCTGTCTCAGCGTGTGTCATGCCCAAACCTTTCAAGTCATTAAATTCTTGCCCGCCCTGAAATCACATCTACTCCTCCTGCCCTCCTAGTTCCTTCCTGCCTGTCTGCCATGAAGTTGATCCTGGGAGACTGAGGAGCAATATCTGTACTTCAACTTAAAATCTGATAAGGTCCTGTGGGTTTGCCTACCTTTTAATCATTCCCTGTTCCTCACGAGGAGGTTGCTCTCATTGTGCCAGATGTAGCTTTTGAAAGATCTGCTTCTATTTCACTTTTTGCCCTTTGGTGTGATCTGGAAGAAGCTTACAGCACTTTCACCACCATTTTCAAAGGTACTGTTTTAAACATTACTGCTCCCTATGCTCCTGTTTATCCTTTAAAACATCTGTGGGAGAAGTTCAATGTTTTTTCTGTAAGAGAAGAAACTAATCCATAATCTTTCCTCTGACTGCAACAGTCTCCTCTTTGAGATCCTAATCTCTTTCTCCAACCTATTCTTCATGGGGTGGGAAGCTTGCAAAGGATGAGTCCAGAAAAAAACAGCAGCAGCACCAAGGTCTTTCTTTCTTTACTTTTTTAAGCAGTGTTCCTTAGGTTTTCATCAGTAGATACATAGGCATTTAGGTAATTTTTGCAACAAATTGAGGAATATCTCTGTTTCTGTCACCAGCAGCTGAATTCAATAGACAGAGCTGCACAAACTCTCTGGAGCTTCAAGAAGATGCCAAGTTTGAAAGATGGGTGAAAGCAAAAGTTGTTTTTTGTTTAAGCAGGAATTAATGTTCCCTATGGCTTACTGTAGTGAAGATCAGACAAAAAGAATGAACAAATCACATAATGCAGTCAGGTAATAATGCTAATTTAAACTAGCTGAAAGCAGGAGTGGTGTGTAGGTTAAATGAATGCTTTTGGCATAAGGACAAGTCTTTCTACTTCTGGGAATCATTTTGGTGAGGCTCAGTTCATGACCCCAAGTCTGGAAGAACAAAGCAAGAAAAGAGAACAAATTGTCATCGTGTATCTGGACAGACACCATCAGATCAACTGACAATGTACTTTTAAGTCTGTTTGCATGTGTTAGAAAAGTTAACAGCTGAATAATGAAACTATCTGTCTGACCCAGAGGGAATAGAGTGCACTTAAAATGTAACTGGCTACAGTAATTATTGTGTGTGCAACTGTATGTTGCAGTTTTATTGTGAGATATCTCCATAAATTCCAATGTACCTGTTATAAGTACAAATATGCAACCACCTTGATAAGCCTACCAAAACTATCCTACTAGAAGAATGAACATAAACTTAAGACTTCAAAACATTTAAACCTTAGTCAATTCATGGCATACTGCTACTCCTGAAGAATCCAGACTCCTGGCTTCTCCTATCAACAGCAGAATGGACATAACAAAGATAAGAAATCCATTTACTTCTGTAGGTCAGGTGGACACAAGCTATTGCTAATGTCTTACTATGAATGTGCAATATTGGTTTGCTTACTTGCTTTTAAATGTCAGTATTTTAGTCATCTGTTAATTAATTATTTAGTCTTAAATAGTAGTAGTAGTAATGATAATGATGATGATGATAATAAAAATAATAGTAAAAAAAGAGGCTCAATCATTAACAATTTATTTCACTATTTAGTGGGAGAGAAAAAGGTATTTTGCAATTCTAGATAAAGTATACTGTAGCAGTATTCCACTGCATTCCAGGTTGTCTCCTGTTTTATACTGTGAGTGTAAACGTTTGTGAAAAGGACTGCCTTTTCTTTCTGTGCTTGTATTGTGCTTGGCATACTGTTTATGTCAACAGCAACTAGTAGGTGCTACCTTTATAATCATAACAGGGAAAAAACAATAATGCGTGTTCTTAAGATACATTGTTTTGATACTGATACATTAAAGCAGAGAAAAAACAAGGCAAGTTTCTTATGTTGAATAAAGGTATGCTGCACTGGTGAAATACCTTTCTTATATCATATTTTCAATGTGGGTACTGTGGGCAATCTGTCTTCCTTCTAGTTGTCCAAAGATGGGATATCTCTACCCCAGACTGTTTCACAAACACACCTACTCTGTACCATAATTATACAATAGACTTGATGAACAGAGGCTTTCACAGCTTTTTGTTTGGATATATGGCATTTAAAAGGCAAAGGGATAAAGTATTGTTTTTCACAATTTACAATAAAAATTTTGTTTTTAATATTTCCATTACACTCAGTTTTGTATACTAGTGATAGCTGTTAGTGATTTGGGTGGTTGATACTTCTAAATCTCCTGGAAGTGTTACAACTGGAAGTGTGAACAATCAAGGAGAAATAAATATTTTTTAGCTTCAAAGCAACTGTAAAGAACTTCTTCAGCAATAAAAAGAAATTAATAGGAATGAAAGCACCTTGGAGTTTAAACACTGTGTACCATGAGATTAGAATATTAATTGCAAAGTAATTGAAATTCTAATACTAGTTTTAAAAAGAGCAGAAGTTAAAGAAGCACAGAATTGAAGTAAAATATTTATATAGATGTTTCAAACTTTCTGAAATTGATAATTCTTGATGAGCAAATTACTGAAAGAAGAGTTTATTGGGTTCATGCAATAAATTTATCTAACAACTTGCAAGGTTGGCCAATTAATTTTAACGTAAAACAATGTGTTAAAATCCAATCCTAAAATCCTCAAATGCATTCCGCTTTAAAAATGGAATTTATACCCTATTTGTTTGTATCTTACAACCAAAATAAAGCCAACATCATTTCTTATTGAAAGCAATATCAATTTTTGATTGTCTTCCAAAATAAATGTGCAATTTATGGTCTAATTTAGCTTGCAGAAATTCATTCTTAATAGTGATAAAACCAGAGAAGGAATGACTGGAGGAAAGGAAATAGTCTATTTGACTCTAGGGTTTATAAGACTAATAATTGGGGAAAAAATAAAAAACAACAACAAAAAAATCTGCATTTTATATTCATAAACTGAGCTTATTTATTATGATTAGTTCCAATGGTGAAAAAGTTGCTCTTTTTATACTGTCTTCTATGAGACTGTGATAGCAGCTCAAGCATTCAAAAGACAGAGAGAAAAGAAAAAGAATCAATCATTGGGAATTTTTGAAACATTCTTGATAACAAGTCTCACAGCTGTCATGAGAAAGGGCAGCAAGATATGGAATATCTAAATCACAGGAGTGAAGTACAGAAACGTTTAATGCCCATTTTGCAATAAAGAATTACCAGCTGGTTTTATTTTGCTGGTCCAACTTAATGAACACCACATAAACTTCATAGCAAATAAGAAGAGAACAATGCAAGTATTTCTAGATATGTTACATAGTTAAATTGGCTGTTGAGATTTAGTACAGAAAATAAAAATTAATTTCCCCAACCTTGTGGATTTAGGATCTAAGAGCCTTCTGGGTCAATCGAACTTTGGGCCACCAAAAATGTTAAGAAGGTATTGCCCCTGGCTAACATGATTTCCTTCTAGCATACAACTGTAGGAGGAGTCTGAGTCTGATTTTATGAAGAAGAAATTAGCAAAGATAGGGAAGTTTAAAGACTTTGAGAAGTATCCATGTCCATCCCTCTGTAATTTTAAAGGCTGCCTTAAAACAGTATCATTCCACCTATATCAGACAGTATATGAATATTAAAACTTACTTGAATGGTATAATTTTACAATGATACTTTGTATTTTAAAGGTTGGAAGTTCATATTTAATTCCTGCTGCTCAGGCTGTGCAAGGTGACCTTGATAGGTCTGACTTGGTTGAAATGGTGTTCATGTTCCATAAGGCACTACAAAGTTATAAAAGTTGCTTACTTTGTAATTTAATATTCTCTTCTGATCTCTATGTCAGTTTCTCTGTTCAGATTTAATTAGCATAAGATTGGAACAGGGCAATGTATGGAAGTTTTTTATTAGAGTTATGCTGAAGGGTTAGCAAATACAGTGGAGACCTCTTAAATTGCACAGTATTAGTGTACAGTAAATCCATTTCTCCATTAGGTTTTCAAAATAAAAGGTTTCATTAAGTAGAATATTGATTAACTACATGTTCAACTGGTAAAGAGAAGGTTTGTTTCAGTGTATTACTTAAACATGATCTGAAGTGGTCTTGTAACAAATTTTTAACTCTTAATCCTTAATATATTGTGTACTAAAGTCACAAAATTCAAATAAGAGAATCTTTCACTTAAATTCAAAATTTCAGAATCTTTCTTTGCATATTATTTAAACATCATAAGCATAGATCCAGGAGTTAGCAACTTTACAGCAGAAAAGTATACTTCACAAAGTCTTGTTAAAAGTGAAGAAAATCCAGCTGCTTATTCTCTCCCACATTCTGAATTTTTTACTGTCATCTAAGTTCCTAGGAACTCCTAAGTTCCTAGCTTTAAAAGACAATAGAGAGTGTCTGACAATCTAAAACACAGTACTGATTTATTGCTCTTCACTATTTGGGGCCAAATTCTCTATTCAAAACCTGTTGATTTAAAGGGCATTATAATTATCTTGAAGGGCTGGCAAACACAGTAGACACTCCTTAAAATGAACATCCCTAGCGTATTGTAGAACTACTTCTGTGTCAGGTTTTCAAATTAAGGACTTCATTAAATGGAGCATTGATTAACTCTATACATTCAATTGAGAACAGATCCATGTAATTGTATTATTTAAAGTTGGTCTTGCCTGTTTAGAGCTCAATTTTCTTTGTAAATTCTATTGACTTAAGAGGACTTATAGGAATGTTAATGACAAAATATGTGATTTTGTGGCTGCTTTTGCAGAAGACTGAAGTGGAAACTGTGGGAATAGTAAGTGGGAAAATGTTAGCCCTGCCCCAGGGACCCAAGCTTTTACAAGGAGTTGGCTGTACACTTCAGTGCTGGCTCTCCAACATCTCTTAGATATTCAACAGCCAGTATGTGGATTGAACTGCAGTCTAAAGCTTTGATATTGCCATTGCAAGGTGTCAGGTGGCAATCTGCTTCCATATAAGCAAGTTGACCCAGGAAGTAGTTTACTCTTGTTGAAAACATCTGTCCAATTGTATTTAAGACTGGAAAGGGCTAAGGAGGAGGATTTGGACCAAAGAGAAAACTCCTGCTTATCTATAGCTTCCAGGCAATTGTTCTGTAAAATACAATATTACCAGGAGCAGGGGGAAAGTTATGACACTTTTGTTTAAAAGAGAAAAAATATAGAAAAATATCTAACATAAGCACACACAATTCAAAAATTTTATTATTCTAAAGAATAGAACAGAAGTCCTAATGAAAAGGAATTAGATCCTGTGACTTGATGATGTCTTTCTTTGTGTGTGCATCAAGTCTCCTTGACTAACAATTTATGAGTAGCACTGATTGATTATACAAGTAGTTCTGAAATGATGATTGGTCAAAACAAAAACTTTCTGCAGAGGCAGTTTCAAGCAGTTTGTAGAAGGTTTCTTCCATTCACGCTGTTGAATAAAAAAAAAAAAAAGTCTTTCCTGGTGCAGGAGACTGTTGTAGGTAGAGCGTTACTATTCTGAGTGAGCCTCATTTTCTGAGTGAGCCCTTTTAGCTAATGTCCTATCCCACAAAGCTAAATAGCCATTTATAGTAGTTGCATTTGGTTCCTTTATTAGGCAATAAAGCTCTTCTAAAGATTTCATTCTGTTCATTTAAACATATTAAGAATCATTGGTTATTTCTATCGGATTTAAAACTTCTGTGGATCTCTCTCATATTGCTGTAGGAATTGCAAATAAGGACTGAAACTTCCAAGATGACTAATTTTCCAGTTTGACTATTCTGGCTAACACTGACCTTCTGCTTCCCTTCTTCTCTTCTTGTGTTCTTGTTCGGTGATCATCTTTCTATTACAGTAAGGCTGTTTTATAAATTCCTATAATTATGCATCCTATAATTTTGTTTTATTGGATTCCTAGGTCACTTATTGACTATCTAAGAAATATATTTTGAAAACACTGTAATAAAAAGAGAAGGACAGAGAAAAGATGAAAATATCATCCAGAAGATGAAGTAGGATGAAAAGGATCTAGTCTACAGTTCACAATTTCTAAACTCCATAAGGTAATTTATCATCCAGTATTGAGCCTTTGCTCTTTTTCCAAGCTTTGAGTTAGATGGAAACTCTTAAATCACTACTAATTAGAACCAGGAGAAAACTATGCTACTGGAAGGAGTATATGGTACCCTCCCTTTTGCCTTTTTACCCCTACTTTCCAGTAGTGTACAACTGAAATGTACTGGTTTGTGGGAATATCACTCAAAAACCACATATGCAATGTCTTGTGTGGTTGCTCTTTAATTCATTCTGGACTATTTGCATAGCTTAATTTTGCTTCTAGGCTTTTATTCAGGAAAACAGTCCCTGGTGAATCTGAATAGTGATATGGTGTTCCCCTTTCTTCATAAGACCAAAATATCTGAGACTGGGTCAGACTCGAGGTTCATCTTGTTCTGTACACCGTCCCTATCAGTGGTCAAACACAGATGCTTAGGGAACAGTGTAAGAACAGAGGAAGATCAGGTATTCTAACAAACCAGTAAATTTAATTTGTATTTCTAAATACTTGTTTTCCTCTTTCTCTTTCTCTTTCTCTTTCTTTTTTCTCCCCTACTTTCTCTCTAATCCTGGTCTCTCAATTATCTTCAATTTCCGTCACAGTTCTTACTATAGAAAAACACTGCATAAAATGCTTAGAATTCATGGTTGACAAGAATATACTATAAAGGGTTTATATAACTAATATAGTTCTGCACATGAAATCATATACTAACTTGCATGAGATGCAGTCTTGGAAATAACACCTATATTTAAAGTTACATAACACTTTTCAGTATTAAACTTTATTTTATATTTGCCATAAACTCACCAAAATTTAACCACATTGCCCGAAATGTTCTATATTTAGTTATTGGAAATGCATCCATCAAAAAAGAGATTGAAGGTTTGATACACTGTTTACAAAGTATTGCTGCTTAGCTGACAAAGTCTGGTTTTCCTGCCTTGTGGCAATGCCTTTAAATTTGGCAGGGATTGGAGACATGTCTGGAAGCAGTCCGAGCCTGAAAGGAGTAAGGCTGCGTAAGATGCCTAGCTACAACTGCATCTCGAGGCATGGGAATATGCAGAGTATGTGTTTGTACTAATGCTAACTGGGAAACACCTGCCATCATCCAGCAGATTGTCTTTTGCTGTCCTCAATTTTTCCTGAGTTTCTCACTTCCTAAAATTGCTTTATGCGTGTTTCAAAAAATTGTAGAGGTCTGTTAAAGTTTGCCAGTGAAATTCTCTGAAAATGATGTCTGCTTTGCATTGCAGAATTTGGCCAAGGACTTTGCTTCCAAATATGAATCTGGCTTTCAGATACCATGATAGAAGATAACATTTATAAAGACACCCAGGAGAGCTACTATGCTGTCATTGATCACTGCGTCTGTGGAATGAGGAAGAAGAGAGTGATAAACGAAGGAGAGCTATGCAGCCTGGAAAAGAAGAAGAAAAAAAGTCATAACTCAGTAAGGACTGGAGGAGAAGTAGCAAGAGAGTGTGCTGTGGGAAAGGAGGGAGAGGAGAAAGCCAGAGCAGAAAGTACAGGGAAGAATCAGAACAAAAAGGGTGCGAAAAGAGAATAGGCAGGGCACAGATGATTGGGGAGGACAAGAAGGTAAGGGACAAAAATGAGGTGGATGCATCTCATTTCTATAAAAGTCTATAAAAAGACTGTTGTGAAGACAAATTGATTAATGTTTTATAAGTACCAGCTATTCTAGTAATGAAACCCATAAAAATTACAGGTAGATGTCAATAATCATGTTTTCAGTGCAGAGTTCAGATAGCTTGTGGTAAATACACTCTAAGGACACATACTGAATGATGAGAGAAGAGTATCGATGAGAAGTAAAAAATGATGAAAAGTATCGAAAAATTCTTGAAGGTATAAGTAAGGTGTAAGGCAGGCGTCCTGTGGAAAAACTAAAGTTCGTATCATAAAAATTAAAGATTGCATCATAATGTATGCTCACAAGGGTTAACAAATGAAGTTTGCATGGGCAATCTTAATTCTGATATTTCCTAAATTTGAGTGTTTGACTTTGCAATCTTAATGTTCTTACTGGTAGTAAAATTAGAAAGCGGTTAAAATGGGTTAAGCATAGAACCAATGAAACCTTAGCTGCTTCTTCTTCCCATATGGTTTAAAGCTATATGTATACCTAGCTCAAACAAAAAAAAGATGCTGCTTTATTCCTTAGATGTAAAACACTGATAGTGCAAAAATAAGCACAACATCAGATGTTCTACTGAAAATCTAATTAGTCTCTGAAGTTTTAAATCTGTCTTGCAGTGTCTCACATTTCTGTGCAGTAACTTGAGAAATAATAGCATTGCACTCATTTGCTTCACTGCCTTCAGAAATCTCTATTTCATGCTGCAGAGTTAAACTGTCATTAATTTGGGTCATATCATATAACTGTACTTCAGGAAGAATAATACAAATTTGATCTGACATTCTTATTCACTTTTCAAGCACCTTCCCTGTTTCTAGTTTTTATAGTCCTCCGTGCTCCTGTACTGCAAGATACTCCTGCTTATACCACTTCTCTATCTCTTACAGCTTTCAACCTGGATTCCTTAAGTCATTTAAATAATGGATTTATAGGGGAAGTTAGCTAAGTTTCCATCTCTTTCTCGGGTTTTGATTTTACCCTCTGTTTCCCTTCTCTCTTGGAGAAAACACCCCCTTTCTTAAGAATAGCATGAAAAATTGAATTTCAAAGGCAACAATTTACAATAACATCCAAGTTGTTATGTAAGTTTATGTTGTAACTAAATTAGGGAACTCAGTTTTTTTAAGTGCTACAGCAGCAAAGAATAAAAAACGAAAAAGGCTCTTTGAATAATGTGATTTTTAAGCTTTGTAACCTTGAACTAAGGGAAGCAACTAGATAGATTTAGATATGAAGAACTTTTCATATAATTTGTTAGATTTCAGATAAGTTTCCAAGTTAGTCCCTAAATGAGCCCATAAAACAACTTGTAAACAACATATTCATGAAACATATTTTCTTGTCTATCTTTTACAGTAGTACATTTTCCTGTATGCATTATTTTATGTAGTGTGAATATTTTACCATATTTTCAAACACATCACTAAAAATTGACTGCTATCTCTCAATAAGTAACAGAACTCCTTGTAATTTCAATTCTTAAATGCCAAAATGCCCTTTCATCTTAGTTAAGTGAATTATGTATTTGAAAATACAACTTTGCAGTCCAACTGTTCATTTGTATCGCCTCCAAGAAATCTGGTTCTCTAACTCCACCGGTCTACTTGGTTTTAATTCTCAGTCTGCAAAAAATGACATGACTCAAAGATATAGTAGATGGATATATCTTTTCCATAATGAACTAGTTATTAAATTTCTATCGCCTAGGAAACATTTTGAGCCAAATGCTTAAAAGAAAATCCTCTTAGGCTTTGAAAGAAAAAAAATCTTGAGTGTGTTGCAAATGAGACTATTTTTAGTGATATTTATCATTTCACTAATTAAAGAGTGACATCAAAAGGCTTACTTAAATATGTTTCAAAGTAAAATGTATAAGCAATAAGCACCAGAAAACAATATGATAAAATAATCAGTAATACAAACTTTAAGAAAATTAAGAATGGGTTAAAAAAAACCAAAACAAAACAAAAAACTGAGGTAGTGAAGTAAATTTCATTGGAATATCGATGTCTGATATGACAAACAACTTGATAGCTACAATAATTTCATGTTTTACACACTTCTGTAGTATATATTGGTGAATGTCTTATCAGTGGAAATTGCTGTGTTAATAGAGATCAACAGAATGAAATTAAGATGGGAAGGAAAAGAAAATAAAGAGTTAAAATCAGTGTTTGTATAGTGAAAGTCAATAACAATAAGTGGACTATAATACACTCATAAAATTAGCACTAGGCAAAACCTAATAGATGTGGCATCTTGTAGAAATGAAAATTTCTGCTGGGTATATCCATTAAACAGGCAAAAAAAACTGTTTAAAAGTGAAAATATACTCAAAAGTAGATGTTAGTTTTCAGTGTTTTGGTTTTTTTTTTTTTTTTTTTTTATAGCCAAGAAGTACATCCTAAAATCCTGATGGCTTTGGGACTTTTTGTGGTGTGAAGAAACTTAATAAAAATAAAGAACAGGTACTACCTGTGGGTTCTTTTTCTTTTCCTAACAGGAAGTAATGAAGAGACAACCAATGACTGATTATCAACAAACTGAAAATGGCTATATGAGAAAGACAGAACATAAGTTTATGGCAAGCACTATGTGACATGGCTATCTGCTTATCTGTGCTAAGAGGCTTTGGATTCTAAAAGGTCCCTTTCAGTTGAGTTTTCTTGTGATGATAAATACACAAGTTCTTGCTGTAAACAGATTAGAAAAGCAATCATGACAGTGATGAACCATAGAATTTATTTTTTTTTAAAGTTTCTCTCATCCCGCAAATATAGGTCAGGTTAGAATATCTCAAATAGAATTAGAATTGTTGCATAAATGGCTGTGGTAGTTTAAATGAAATAACTGCAGGTATTGAGAAACTAGAAGATGGGAAGGAAAAGTGGAGAGGAATGGACAAGGTGGTACTAAAAGGAGAAAGAAATAGAAAGAAGATCAGAATATATAATAAAAACCACTGAGGAATCAGATAAATGAAGGAAGAAGAAAGACAAGAATATCAAAACAGCCAAGAAGAATACATTTTTGTCTCTTATACAAGAAGAAAATCTACAGAGAGAGTGATATAGCAAAAAAAAAAAAAAAGTCTCTTAACAAAGCTATTAACAAATCTGAAATCAAGGTGTTTCATTTGGTGGTTTTTGGGGCAGGGAGGAGGGATGGGTATGATATGTTCCAGTATGTAAGAAAAGAAAAATACATATTTCACAAGTGAGGGCTACTCAATTCAGATTTCAGAAGCAGTATTCTGACTGCCCTACAAAGGAAGCCAGCTGCATAAACTATTGATGGATGTATGCGTTGGAGGAGATTAAGACTTTTAAATACTATCTACTGAATTCTTTAGATACAGCATGTAACTCTATTTCAGCAGCATTATTAATTGAATTGTAATGTTCTTGAACTGATTTTATTCTGCAGTCTGAATACTGCATATTTGTCAATTCCTTAGGGCAATCATAATATTATTTGTTCATGTCACTGAACAAGAACAAAACAAGAACAAGAGAAACAAGACAGACGTCCTTTCTGAAGTCCTATCATCCCTCATAGAGCAAAGAGCTGTGAAAGGAAATAAACTGCATCTCCAAAGAAGTACACATTACTAGAAAAAGGTGCACGTGATTATTCCATTCAAAAGTGTCCAAGCAGATGAGTGCAGAACTATCAGCGATTAACACCTAAAAGAACACATCATGGTGATAAAAAGGAAGCTATTTGTTGACAGAACTACTATGAAAAGGGTGTTATTGAGTCCTGCCAAGGATATAAAAAAGTATTAGTGACATTTTCGGTAGCCAGTTTAAAGGTAACTAAAATCACAGATAGTGCTGATTTTATTTATAAGCCATTCACAGTCAAATGCCTCTGAGAGATGTTTTGAAGGCCAAGTGATGAAATATTATGTTTGGGAATGTAACTGACTGCCTTTTTGCCTTAAATCAACTCCATGACAGAGGGTCATTGCTCTGTTTCAAAAGCCAGCAAGTTTAGTATAGCAAAAGCTATGGGACTTGTGTTATAAGAGATATTTAAGTATGGAAATCAAGTTTGTTCTATAGTTAGAATTGTACTGTAGCTCGGTACCAGGGCTGTGCCAATATGCACACCCAGTGCATTGAGTCATTAATTCCCGAGGTGGTCCATGAATGTTCCAATGAGTCTATGCGTAGATGTGACAATGGACTGGCTTGAAATAGCAGACATCTGAAACGAGGTGATGAACCCAAGCCACATACAAAAAAATCAAAAAAATTAAAAACGGACAAATTAGTCACTTCTTCAATATTACCTAAATGCTACCTTAAAAATACATTAAGACTGAGAATGATATACATGAAGTGAGACAGGAAATTAAAGAAGCCAAGAAAACTAATGAGAAAATAAGCTATTTCACCATATTTGTTTGTATGGTTTATTTGATATTAATGCTAGAAAACTGGGCATCCTGAAAGGGTGAAGTTATATCCTTTCTGTCTGCTCTAAGAGCTGCCATTTCCTGGGAGTCCAGGTTCAACCATATCACCACTGTTACTTGGCTCCCCTTTTTGTCGGAGGAAAATTGATGTCAGGTCCGTATTTGAAACCAAGTCACTGGATAGACCTCCCTTGGTCAGGGGCTTAGGAGATGTTAACTTGGCAAATTCAGTGAAAGCTAGGTTACCCATTCACCTGCAATGCAGTTTTATGTACATAGAAGCACTGTGTGCAGAAATTCATGCAATTTTTCACAAAACTTAAGTAAGACTTAGTGACTTACAATGCCAAGGGCAGAACAGTAATAGATACTGATGCTTAAAATGGAATCTTTATCTCCCCTTTAAGGAACTCATATAGGGGAAGTAGACCATGAACGTCAGTACTTCAGGGAGAGATGGGTAAATTCAGGCAGATATTTCAGTTATGACAATCAGGTATATTTAATAAATAAATGGGGTCAGGATACATCAGCACTGGGAGCAGAGAATGTAAAGAATGGAGAGACAAATCAATAAAGAAGCATCAAGAACTCAGGTTTTTTTTTATTATTAACTTAATTTTATTTTAGTTTCTGCAGGATCTAATGTGAATTCGGACATCGTTTCAGAAAAACACTAGAGTACTACTGGGACGCGCATTGTGTTTGTGAGGAAAAAGAAGGTCATGGTTCTTAAACTGCAACCTTACCAGGCCACTAAGGTAAACGCTGGAAGTTTACACCTCTCTTGGCTTTATTGATATCAGTCAAGTCTAGCCATACCTACCAGTAACAATTTACATTGATAAATCTACATGTCCATCCGGGAAAAAAAAGCAAACACCAAAAGCAAACAAGAAATCAAATCTTTTCGTAACAACACAGAAATACAGGCTAGGGTTTTTAGAAGTAACAACTGCCTTGGGTTGCAAGATGCCTGATGTTCAGGCAGTGAATATACAGCATGTTCCACAAAGCAGGTGTGCAACACTTTTGCTGCAAATAATGAGTAAATTTTTCTTATTCCTATTGTGTATGTGTTTATTCTCACTGCTATTTGTTTTTACAGACAGGTGCATACTTACTTTGTAATTAGAATTTAGAAGGACACTGTTTTTAAGGTGTTCTGTGAGATGAAATGAAATGAACACTTACAGCATTTTCTGAAACATTTAAAAAATTCTGGCACAGCTGATGTGGCTATATTGCTTTTGATTATAGATCAGCCATGAGTAAGCAACATCTCAAGGTCCTCAGAATCATTCTGCATGGTCTGGAGTGCACAGGCCAAATGGAAACACCTTGTTCCAAAACCACTCTTGTGCTGTAACACCAGCTCTTATGCAAGTCCCTCAGGACAAAGACACAGAGTGAACTTTGTATGTAACCTCCAGACCAGGGCTGCCGCTACCGAGAAAGGCTAAAAATAAAATGCCACACCCTTCATACATTAGTCTTTCAAATTCACAAAATTTTTGTGATGAGACTATTTTTTTAATGAATATACTAGTCGCTGGAAAAAGTTAGGCTAACTTCCACTGTGAAAACATTTTGCTGAAAGAGCTGAAAGTATGTGAACAGTGAAAAAGAAGTTAAACTTCACTGCTAAATAAATAACACATGAACTGTTGCACTGTCTGCATTCTTGATTTTCCACTGAAATAATTTAAAAGACACCATTTAAAAATTAATAATTTGATGACACCACCACAAAAATTTGGATGGTGAGGTGGTTTTTTTATACAGTTCAAGAAAGTGAAGAATTGGGTCCAAGATGACTGTGAAAAGTGGTAGTAAATTTCATATAAGCTGTTGATTTGTTTGTCTTCCAAAACACATGCAACATAACCACTACAGAGTCTGAGAATCTCTAAAGACATTAGAGTTCTGCAAACTACACTTCTGGAGTCCAGTGACAAATGGACCACTAGGAGAAGAAGTTGTTGAAGTGTCTGTGGAGTACTGCTCTGAATATATGGCATGAAAATGGATATGCTGCTGGCTGTTCTTTGTCTTTCCTGAGCTCTATTTCATTCAAAACACATTTTAGAGCAACAAACAAGCAGAGCTGTGGCTATTGAGTAACTAAAAAGTAGCTCCATCCCAACTCCCCAATTGTTGGAAGAAGTATACATACATCTTCTAAAATACTGATGGGTCTTGGAGTTTATTTTCTTCGCATGCTATTTGTTTATGCACAGTCTAGATAAAAAGCAAAGATGATGTTTCTGTCATCATGTCAGGCACAGAATCTTTTTTAGGCCTTTGACAAGTTACTGACATACTTAGTATACTTCAGGCTCTATTTGTCTTCTTACAAATATATTCCATATATAGCAATATATGATAGGGTTAACCGAATGATGGTATCAATATTAAATTTCTGGTAGAAAATCCTCTTTTAAGAATGTACAGGCATATAGCAAAGTCGTTTAGGAAATGAATATGGTAGACATATATTGATATTGACGTATTTTGAAAAAGGACTCGTCTTATTTAAAGAACCTAAACATTATTTTAAATAGTTCTAATATAATCAAAAGGTGTTTGCGAAATGCTCTGAATAATATGGTCTTCATTATCAATAATTTATTTTCTTGGACTTCATATCCGTAGACTCCTGGTTCCATGCGTATGAAAACCTTCCTATTTACACTCTTTGATAGGCACGCTGCCCAAAAGTTTGGCGTGGGCGGGGAGCGTTGTTTATTTTTTATAACAGAAGCATTTGATCAAAATTCTTGAACTGACAAGAAAAAATGGTGTGTGGTTTTAGTAGACAGTGGAAGGCTAGCTGCTTATCTTCCAGGCACAAAGGGGCCTTATGATCTGGCAGGCACATTACCATCACACCTGGTACTATGTCTCAACCTCAGATCAGGTGAGCCTTGGGGGCTCCACGTCTCCTTTTTCTGCACAAATTTTTTTAGTTGTTTTTGGACTGGACAAATTCATTCTTGTACTTTGATTTACTGCAACTGACTTTGCTGAACTGAAATTTCTATGTGTGCATTTTTATATGAAGCAGACAGCTCCTGCACCATGTGTGGATAAAAATGGTAATTAAAAAGCAAAGTTGTCTATAACTGGCATTTGTCTTCTTAAGTGGTCTTCTGATTATTGTGTGCTTTCTCACACTGGCTGAGTGGCAGACTACTATCGCTGTCAATTGAATGTCTTTCTAACAAAGGTAATGTCATGCTTAAATAAGGTTCCTAAGTCCCTTTGAAAGTTTTGGAGATTTTGAAAACCTAGAAAATCTTTTAAAGAAATGGATCAAAAGACTGTCCGGATTACAGTTAATATCACACTGTGTAAAATATCACACATTAATATTACAAGAAAATTTGAGATATAATCTTAAATTAAATCACATGGCAGAATAATACTCTGATAATCTTAGGTTTATATGTAATTTGTGAGATAATTACAGTGTACTGCTTTGGGTTTGGTGGTTTTTTGGTTGGATTTTTTTTTTTGCCTTATAGCTCTTTCTGTCTTCCTCAGCCTAGGTCTTTTAGTTTATGTGGGTATCTTTGTTGTTACAGAAACTAAGGAATACTATTATGTCTCCCTAGCTGCAGAATCCCTCATATGGATGATAGCTGGGGTGGAATATGTGTAAATTACAACATATTTTGAGAGCTTCATCTTTTGAGAGCTGAAAGCAGAAAAATGCACAGGTTTAAAAATATGACTTTTTACCTCCACACATTAATATCTTCAGTATATATTCCACAATACAGCTGAGACAGACACAATAACCGAACCTATGAACTTTGTTTATTACAATTCATCTTTCATCAAATGCTGTTTTCATAGTTTCATAAAAATTCAGTCAATGAACATTCATTTTTTCACTATAATCTTCAACATAATGCAATGTTATGGAGGTATATTATTAAATATAAACTTTTTTTTCAAAAATATCTGCTGAAAAATTTGTTAAAAACCTTTATTTTAATATATGAGAAAATGATTCTTCATTCTAAAAAATGGCTGAACACATGCGTGAAGCAATTTTCTTCCTAACAGAGCAGAAGCTTGGTATATTTTAAAAGAAAAGGGAAAAGTTGCATAAGATTAGAAGCCACTGAAAAGTGATTATTCGAATGAGAACATGTATGCAACCATAACTACAGATGTTGCTGCTGATCTTTTATAGGAAATCACATGGAATTGATGAGTCAGAAAAAAGGTTAACTTGCTCCTCATCAATGAAAACAGATTGCAAAATATGCATCTGCATTTCTCTTTAGTTTTGTTCACATTTTGCAGTAGAAAAGTTCTTGGGGTAGAGAAAGTAACAGCACTGAACATTTTTTGGTGAGCATGATCATATATCACATGTGAAACTAATTCTGTACATGAATCCTACCTGGCACGCACAGGCACAGTGTGTGTAAAAGTAAAAAGGAAGGAATTTTCTAGACACACTGTCCTTTTTCAATATCAGCAAACGATATTAAATGCTTTGGGCCATCTCTTTATGTAGTTATCTACAAGAAAGAACATTATAAGGCTCTCTAATCTCTATAGTCCTTTTTCTATTCCAAGACTGAGTTGGTCACCGCTAAAGAGTTGAGCTTGGCAGGCACAAGACACAGATGATATGCTTTGATTTTTTTTCTAGCAGTGGCATCTGGGTCTTGTCTTCCTTTTCTGGCTGATTCTGCTTTCAGCTGTTATGACAGATACAAGCGGTTATGGGTTGCTGAGAGTTTATATCATTTGAAGAACACATTTTCAGATCTCACTCTGTATATTTTGCTATAACATGTTCAAATAAGGGATTTTCTGTAGATGTTCTAGAATAACCACATCAGACAGCTGGTTTCCATTCCCTCCCTTACCTATGACTATATTACTGCTTTCTGCAAGAATGTTCATGCTGGTTTCTCTCAGTTTTTCTAGTAATATCTTTCATTTCCTCAGAATTTCTTCTTGAATTAACAAGTATGGTCACTAATATAATTTGGCTTGTATTTACTTGTAGGTGGGTTTTTTTTTGGTTCTGTACTTTAGTTTGGCGTTATTTTTCCTGTGTGTGTGTAACCATAGTTTAGAAAAAAAATTGAAAATAAATATAAATGAAAATTACTTTTAGTTGAAAATGTCCTTCTTAAAATGTGTGTATCTTTCTTTTACTGGATCAAAATAATTTTGATAAACAACTGGCAATTAATTCCAGTAATACATAAAGGATGTGGTTCCCCTCGCCTCCTCTCTGGACCTGATAGTTGTTAATCAGTTTCCACTATTAGTGGTGTTGTCAGATCCTACTATTAGCAGTGCATGCACGCAGAACATCAGGTCCATCTGAGACAACAAATGACCATTGGCAAGGCTTCTATATGTATTTTATTCAGTTTCATACTTACTGCTACAAAAATTTGTACTTCCGAAGCGTGATTTTGGGTATGCCTCTGTCCAGGCACTGAAAATCACAGTTTGGGAGTTCAAAGTGCCAAATTGACAACTGGAACAAAAGTTCTTTGAGCCCAAATAGGCTGCTAGGTCATCAATGGTTAATTACAGAAGAGATCTACGTGCTAGGGGTTATATCCTTTTTAACGAAGAAGGATGTCTATAATGATATCTCACCATCACTGACAGTGCAGCATGCCAAAAATTATGATAGTTATGAAATCCCTTAACAAGAGCTGCAATAAGCTATCAGTTTCCCATGCACTTGTTGATGTGTCTGGAGTTACCATAGCTCAGGCTTTGCACCAGCCTGCCTTCTCCTCTGTGGTGGGTTGGACCCAAATGGCAGACAAACTCCACCTAGCTACTTGCTCACTGGCTGCACTCAGAAGGTTTCGGGGAGAAAACAGAAAGAGTGAGAACATGAAAGGTGTCAAGACAAAAAACAGGAGATCAATTACCTGATTTTTGGAAATTAATCAAATTTATTGATAATTAATATGTATATTTAATTACTTGTTCAGGTATGGGGGGACATTAAAACATAGGGAAAATACTTTTCCTTCCCTTTTCCCGGGTTCAACTTCAGTTCTTTACTCCAGACTCTTCTTTCCTCTTGTTATCATGGCAGGTTATGCTCAGTCGCTTCAGTGAGGCAATGAACAGTACAGGACAGGAGGGCATGATGATCAGTACATAGCAGTTTCGCTCTTCTACTCCACAATTTTCCTTTGCTCTAGCAAGGGCTTTCCATACATAGTAGTTCCTCGAGGAATATCCATCTGCTCTGGTGCAAGACCTCCACAGACTGCAAGGAATACCTGCTCTGCCATGGTGCACATCCTCCTCCTCCTCTGACCTTTCTGTTCCCTCTGCTGTTTTTGACTCCTTTTTGTTGCCTTCTCTCCCTGTAGTACTTTCTTTCCTTAAATATGTTTTCACAGAGGCAGCACCAGCTTGGCTGATGGACTCAGCTGTGTCCTGTGGTGAGTCCACTTTTAAGCCAGCTGCGTCCAGCAAAGGGCAGCCGATGGCCTTTTCTCACAGACGCCACCCCTGCAGCCCCCTTTTGCCAACACCTTCACACCTGTACCCAATACACACTCCATACCCCATTTTTTCCACCTCTTCTCTGCCCTGGTGAGTCCACATCTGGAGTACTGTGTCCAGTTCTGGGCTCCCCAGTTCAAGAAGGACAGGGAACTGCTGGAGAGGGTATAGCAGAGGTCTACAAAGATGATTAGGGGCCTGGAGCATCTCTCTTATGAGGAAAGGCTGAGGGACTTGGGTCTTTTTAGTCTAGAGAAGAGAAGGCTGAGGGGGGATCTGATCAATGCTTATAAATACTTAAAGGGTGGGTGTCAAGAAGATGGGTGTCAAGGAGATGGGGCCAGTCTTTTCAGTGGTGCCCAGCGACAGGACAAGAGGTAATGAGCACAAAATTGAACATAAGAAGTTCCATCTAAACATGAGGAGGAACTTCTTTACTTTGAGAGTGGCAGAGCACTGGAATAGGTTGCCCGGAGAGGTAGTAGAGTCTCCATCTCTGGAGACATTCAAAACCTACCTGGATGCCATCCTGTGCAACTTGCTCTAGGTGGACCTGCTCTGGCAGGAGTGTTGGACTAGATGATCTTCAGAGGTCCCTTCCAACCCATATCATTCTGTGATTCTGTGACAGGCACAATGATCTTGCTACCGTTGACTTTTATCTGCATATCAATATAATTTTTAAAATTCTTCTATTATTTTTGAATGGAAATTATTGTTTATCTCATTTCCTCTCTGAATGGAGATTCCATTTTTTTAAATTCAAATGCCCTCCCAAAAAGCAGCATCGTTGGTGATACTGAAGGTTCAGTTGATTTGAAGTGGTAGAATATACATACAGCTTTGAAAAACAGATCCCTTATTGAAATTTTTAGATTAGATATTCATAACCTACTTTTTAAAGCCCTGGGAAGCTGATAGAATTAAAAGTAACAGCCGAACAGTATGTCTAAAATGTAATTGTGCAACTATAGAAGTATTTGTGAACATCCTCGTGGATAAATGCCTCCCCAATATTAGTTCTGCCTTTGCTTAGGTAATTAGTAAAAGTTCTAGATGAATTCGATTTACTTTTAGTAATATAGAATTCATTAATATTATTACTTTCTAGAATAATTTTAACATTTCATGGAAATATTTGGTAATTTTATATATATATATATATATATAAAAGATATTGCTTTATATATAGATATAGATATCTATATAAATTGTTCATTCCAGGCAGCTTATTAAATTGTTGTTCCTTTCATTGAGTGTAATTTTTGCAAGTAAATATGTAGGACAATATATAATGGGAATGATCACACTATATAATGTGCTGCCACCGCTGCCTTAGATACAAAATCCCCAGTTCTTTGCTAGCTGTGACAAGGACCTTTTTCTCTTGCATTTTTAAATGCTGCACCTATTGTCTCCAAAGAAAAGACAATATATGTCAAAGTATGTAACATGAGGTAATGGAGTGAATTATACTGCTATGCCACCTACAGCCACATGTATGCATTTCTGCCAGAAAAGTTGTTTCCTTGAGTAAAAATAATTACACAAAAAGCAATCTAATCAAAACAGGCAGTGTCTTCTGTGTGTGTTCCCTCTTTTCCGTGCAAATATAACACTGCTGAATCATACCGAGTTCTCGAAAGTTTATAAAGGAAAATGCATTGATTGGCTTGATTAGCTTTTCAATCACAAAGACCTGAAAGAAAAAGACCTAAATAAACTACAGACTGGTTGTACATTGTTTCTATGGAATTAATAATGTTTTAAGACTTTCATGTTGCTGTCTTAAAATTGGTTAGCTTTCCAGTCCTCATTTACCCTGTATATAAGATTGATAGAAATATTTTTAAAACTACAAATATGCATATTGTGTGTGCCATGCCCACTATAAATGAAACTATGATGTCAAACTAAATATTCGGAATAGCTGATATCAGTGTTTTTTATGTTTACCATCCTTTCTCTGTTGGATATAACATTGAATGTTATGTAAATGATTTACTACAGCAATTTTGTAGCCGACTGCTTTTAAGACATTTTCTCCTCTTAAAATATAATTTCCTGAAGGAAAATGCAGTCCAGAATAACATAAACTAAAAGCAGTGTTCCTTATAATTTCACAAAGATGGTCAGTCTTTACCTAGCAACAAGACAGAGCTCTAACCATCCTAGTATTACTGCCTGTGATTCTCATGAGCTGTTGCTAGTGCTGCAATTTCTCTTCTTCAAATGCCCTGCAAAACACTCTCAGTCTTCAAAGTACAGTTCCTTAATACATTGATTTCCCTTTATAGAAAAAGTGTCTCTGAATATGAAATGCTTAAAATTTTGAGAATAGTGGGATTTACAAAAGAACAATTTTTTAGCTGAAATAGACTCAATTTACACCACTGTGAGGACGCAAACCTCAACTGAAGTGGGGCTTAGTGTTTCTGATTTTCATTATGTTAAAAATGCCAGGGTGTATTTTCATAGCATGCTGTAAAAATATAAAATTGTTTCTCTCATTCACTCCCTCCCCTCCCCGCTTCTCTCTTTCCTTCTCCCTGCCCCTTTTTATTGTTTGTGTTATACTTCAGCGTACAGGGAAGTAGAAAATAATCAAGTTGATATAGGACTGCCTTTTTAACTCAATGGCATGGAGCATGAGAGCATTTTTAATACTCCTTGCTTACAATACAGAATTAGAATTGCTGTGTAAGGAAATCCTGAATGTGGACATCAAAGAGGGAAGGCTGATAGCTTTAGGGAAATGTCAGTGTATAGTGTTAGTGATATACAAAAAGAAGATCAGGTACCAGACCTATGTCTAAGATATGGTCTGGAATCCAGGCCAGACTCATCCCAGCAGGCCCAGTAAGGTGCCACTTGAGCTGGGAACTGCAGCCAGGCAAGAGTCAAATGTCAGCACTGTTAGGACTGTGCTGGAGCAGAGCAGACAGGGGAGTAGTGTTCAAGCACTGCTTAAGGCCATTTTGTACTAGGTGTGGAAACTGTGTGGAGAATTACTTTCACATCACTGTGAATTCTCCCTGTTGAATAAAAAATTTCTGGAAACTTTTTCAAGCTTAAAGACATTTATAGAGTTTGGCTGGAACTAAAACAGAAAAGGCTTTGCATCAAATATGGTTCAAGAATAGGGAAGGAGTGAGGTAGTCATGCTCATATAAGACCCATTTATTTTTTTCAGCCATAGATACTTGAAAGCTTGTAGTTGGCACTGCATATTTGGGAAGTTGTTGAAAGGACACAGAAATGTGTAGTCTTCCAAGAGTGAAAAAGACATGCTATGGAAATAGAAGGGAAGACAAAAGATTGCAAAGAAGAGAAAATAGTTATGTTCATTGGTGCATCTCTAAGGAAAAGATACTGGAGCAAAACACAGGTGAGGACAAAAGAAGTGCCATCAGGTGCAATGCAGATGACACAAATACTCTTGAACCATTATATTCAAATCAGAAAAAAAAGAAGGCATAAATGGCATTGCTCCTCAATGGACAAAATTCTTTGAATGGTCAGACTTAGAGGTTAATGGGTCAAACTCTGTCTGGAGGTGAGTAGCATGTGGAGTGCCACCATGCTCTATCCTGAGGCCTGTCCTGTTTCAAACATTTTTAACAATGACATGGAGGCAATGAATCCTTGTTCACCAGTTTTGCAGATGTCACCAAATTGGAAGGACCAATTGATCTACTTGGAAGGTAAGGCTGCAATTAAGGGAGACCAAGACAGGCCATGGGAATGGTCCAAAAGGAACATTATGCAATTAAACAAGTATAAATGCAGAGACTGCCTGACAGTGCTGCATGTTGAGCACTAAGAGGCTGGGAAGCCAATCTGCAGAAAAGGCCCTGGACCAGCAGGATGCTGGAAGCTAAGACAACCAACAGGAATAACATCAGTGTAGCCAGCAGATCAAACAAAGTGATTGTACATCACTAGTCAGTACTCCTGAGACCACATTTGGGTACTTCATCTGGTTTTACATCCCCCAGTACAAGAAAGGCATTGATAAACCAGAGTGATCTGTGGAGACCACAAAGGGGCCGGAGACCATTTGATGGGGCTGGAGCACTTGCAGGTCATTTACACCTTGATAACTAAACAAAATTAGCTGGGGAATAGAAACATTTTGCTGAAGAACAGAAATATAACATGACCAGGTATTCAGCAATCATAGTCATGGTAGGAGCCTGGCAAGCAAGTCATTCAGATGCACCAATAAAACTATTTCCTCCCACCCAGATTTTAAGATACTGAAAAACCTGGAAGATTAAGTCATCCAGATATTCCACCCTGTTTTACAAACAAAAGTTCACAGCCTCTACTTGGAAGTTGAATAAAAGTTCAGCTTTCAAGAGCATTTTTGGACATATGTTAGACTTCATTGAAATAAAATGTCTTTTACTCCAAAATATAAAATTTTTGAGATTCAGAATTTATAAAGTGGTCTAGTCATTTTATAAAAAGGCTCTTCTGCAGAAGACATGAAAATGTTCAGCAAATGATAGAGCATAGAGTGTGTCCGTGGAATTACATCTATAGCAAGATAAGGTTAGGAACAGGAGGGACAATGGATAGAAATTTTATTCCAGTGGAATTAAATCATATATAATGGTATTATTTTTTTCTCATCATGTTTCCTTCTTTCTTTGACTTAAATCATACTTTCTGGCTGCCTGTGGGTAAATTTGAAAACTCTTAAGCTCTGTTTTTTTTTTTTCTCTCATGTCAGGGAAAAAAACCTCATACACTAACCTATCATATTACAAAACCTTTGTATGTCTTCAATGTCTTTCATAACTTTCTCTTTGGCAAAGTTCAGAATCAATATTCTACCCTTGCTTTTCTTAGTCTATTAGATGACCTTGAGCCTACAAGCTAACATTTTATTGTTAATTTTGTTTTTCTCTTGGCTTCCATGTTTCCATCATATTCTAATTTTGCTACCATTTCAAATGTCTCTTCAATTTTTATTCAAGATACCCCAAAAATTTCTGCAGTGGATCACCAAGATTCCTTTCCATCTTCATTTTCACTTCTACAAATTCATCCAATTCCTGTCCTTCTTTGGGTCTGACTCCCTGTGTCTGAGATAAAATTTATATTCAAGGTCAAGTCAAAATTCCTAAACTTCATTCGAAGACACCTCTTCTCCCTCATTTTACAGATACTATGAACATCAACAACATCTTGTCAATCCAAGCTTGCTGCTTAGATGTTATGCATGATTTCTTCGATCTTTAGAGACTGCTATTTTTCTGCATATCATTAATAAAATGTCTCTTTTCATTGCCATCTCTCTTGCCTTTTCAGGCCTTTATTATCTCACATTTCAATTTCTACTCTCTCTGCTGTGGCCTGAAAAAAATGTAATTGTATCTAGAGCAATACACCGATTACCAGCCAGTCAATCAATGCCCAGCCTTTGTTTCTTTCCTTTAAAAAATTCAAACAAGTATATTAGTGTCTTCTCTGTGTCTCCCTACAAGTGATATTTTCCTTTTAAATACTCAGAGAACCACTTCATTATCTTCTCTTATATTGTCTCTCAATTCTCTCTCTTGCTATGGTATCTACATAGACTGTTCAATGCTTACAATCACAGACAGAGTATATCATAAGGTCCTTCTCTGAAAATTTCATTTACTATACTTTGAAATCATTTTATTAATTTGCTCTTGCCAGTTGTTGCCTTTCCCTTCGTACTGGAATTGTAAGTTATCCCTTCAACTCCTGAGGTTTTGGCAGATATCTGCACCATGCCTAATACAGTTAACATTTTTGAAGGATAAATAATGAGTAACAACACTATTGCTATTACTATTAATGATACTATTAGATTCTGTGGCAAAGTTTTACAGAACTGGAGACAAATAATTTTCAGCACAGATTACTACATTGTGGTTTTGTTTTGGAAGAGATTAGAGCGTGTTCTTTTCTTAGAGCAGAAAAGAATTAGCTACATTTATCATAAGCTCCTATCTACAAACAACAGAATTCTGTGAACAGAAGGTGGAGAAAAATAAAATTAAGACATAGATGGGGAAAAGAAAAAGGGAAGAGTAGGGAGAGAGAGAGGATCAGAAAGAATCTATTTTGATAAGTTTTTCTAAAGTGTTCCAGTCATTGACAACTGCCGATAGCATTTGATCCCTTACCTTTAATTACATTATTAATTCTGAGAAGGCATATCTGAACTCAAAAGCAGAAAACCAGAAGTGCCATCCCAAGTACTTTTTTCCTGAAGTTGTTTCATTCTAACAAACATCAATTTTTTTTCACTTTATGTTCTGCTCCTCCAACTTTTAACAAAAACAAAATAACAATCTTCATTGAGAAAGAATAACTCATTTCCTTGAATTATGAATATCTCATTACTTTGAATTAAAAAGACAAATTTCTACCCTCTGAATGCAGCACCAATTACAATGTTTTTTTTCTAGATCAGTGTGAGTGTGGATTCATGGATTATCCACAGCAGGCTTTCCAATGATAACTACTGAAAAGGATTTCTTTCTTTCCTGGTTTTGGGGATGATCCTCACTTTCTTATCTATCTTCCATCATTGTAGCATGAATGTCATATGTGGATGGCATAGGATGGCTATTCTGAAAACATTTGCTGATTGACCTAGCCCAATGTGTATTATAATAAAGGTAGAACCATGCATTGTAACTTTGTTAATTGTGTTCACTGTAATTTAATGTGTAGGTTCTCTGTAGGTCTGTTCATGCCTTTTTTCCTGTGATGAAGTATTTTGATATAGATTAAAGCTTTGTTGTTTAACTGTGGCATGTACACAATGTCAAGGGAATGAAATTGAAAAAGTGGTATTCAGTTACAAAGACAGCTCTGAAACTAAAATGTTCTGTTGTCAGGGGACATATTAGCAAATCTGTGTATCTACTGGGTGTCCTTCAGGGACAGAACAAGACATTTATGATCTCCAAGGGATTATATGAATTCACTAAATAGTCTACCACTACGTATTTAAATATGGCTAAAATGAGGGGACAAAAAAACAACTTTAAATACAGAAAAACTCACTGCAACCATAACAAAGTTATGAGATTTCCCTTAATAGATCATATTACAAATATATGCCAAGAAAAATCTGTTGCTAATGTGAAAAACACACTTGAAAAGTGAGCTTAAAGAAAAAGAGAATATAAACCCACCCTTTCTATCTGCTTGCCCTAAGATTCTGATCTGTCCGTTTTGGTCAATGAACACCAGTTTCCTTGTCTGTTGAAACAGGAGGCTGAGCTGCAGTGAGGAAGTGAATGACTTCTTCTCCTTAGCCTGCCATGAGCAGTTACAGAGTGATAATATCAAACTGTGGAGAAAATAGAACACTACCTTATTTCTAAAGAAAGCAAAACAGATGCACGGAGAGAGCCTCAGGTGTTCTCGGGTGAAGCGGGCAAAGCGAGAACATGGCCAGGATTACATAAAAAGCCTCAGAGGGGTAACATGAATTCCAGTGAAGTGGAAGGATATGGGATTCTCTTGGGAAGTCCTGGCATTTTATTGAGCCCTTTACATAGGGCTCTCTGAGTGACAAATGGGGATGGATACACATTGCTTGTCTGACTGTACAGTGGAAGTTTCAAATGGTACAGTGAAAGAATGAGGACAAGCAGGACTTTATCCCTGGTGTTGACACACTTCTGGCCAGGTGGCAGAAAGCTTAAAGGTATGACTCAGGGTTGATAGCTTTTACTCTGCACCTACAGAACATTAAGCTTTTTTGTGGAGGTATTAGGTCATGCTGTCGTTAGGGAGAAAGCAGACCTCTTATGTAAGAGTATGAAACAACTATTCCAGTGTCTGTCCTTCTTGAATTCAGGGGTTATATTTATTTTTAGGTTCAGGATGTTTGCATGTGTTCCATGCAGTTATACCATATTTCCAAGAGCAGTTACTTGTTTGCATTTTGGAGGAATTTAAATTTAAAAGAAAAAAAAAAAGTAACAGAGCCTTCAACATGTGTACAGGACTTTCTGTGTCACAAGGGCTGTTTAGGCTTTTGTGAAAATGGAGAAATTAAATCCACTTACCTTTTGCAAAGGGAAGCTACTGTGGGAGATATTTAAGGTGGCTTAAATCATCTGGCTTTTTCAGTGCCTGTCAACAACAAAGGCATTAAGACTTCATTTGCAAGCTTTATCTTTAATGTAAAATGGCAGCAATTGACATTTAAAACTGTCTGGTACAATACCCTGTATGATACAGGCAGAAGCCGCAAGAGTCTTATGTTGAATGAAAACTTATTTCTTTCAGCTGTCCAAAACTAAAAAGTGTCTGGTATAAGAAATGCATGCATTCTCTTGGCTTGAATTTCAAGAGAGGAGTTGCTCAGGGGTTAGGTATTTTGTTTTTTCTTTTTGTGTTTTGTAAGATAAAAGGGAGTTGAACACAAGGTAAGATTAATTCTCCCTCTCTATATTATTATGGGTGCTCTCTGTCCCAGTTTATTATTCAATATGGGATTTTCTTACACTGTAGAGAGCTTGTAGCAAAAAGTTTCTAAACTGCTCACAGATTAGTTATTTTATTTTCTTTTATATCCTTTGATTTGAATCAGTACTGTTTCCAGAGTGAGCTGTCAGTTTAGCCAAAGAAAATCTAGGCAAATGAGATTTCTTTTTTTCTTTTTTTTTTTTTTTTTTTAACTTAAGCTCCTAATGATCATGATTTAAGTTAATCCTTAACAAGTATAGGTAAGAAAATATTCATCAGCAACCACACTTCTCTGAATAAGGTAGAGATAGTAAACCTGTCAGTGCAATTTTTTTAGCCTCATAATAAAGACAGCAATGCACCTGTAAATACTAATTTTTTCTTTTCTATTTGACTTGTGAATTCTCCTCAATTCACTACTTCATCTTTATGTTTCATGAGTGTGTGTGCGCATGTGTGTGACTGTGTGAACTACATTTATTTACCTATTTGGAACATATAAATGATAACAGCAGCTGCTCAAAGAGAGCATTCCACTGCACCAATTAATGTTCCATGCTAAATAAGAAATTTACATCCTCCACACCAGTCTTGTTACAAAATAATTAATTTGATTCAAATGCTAAATTAATATGGCAAGGAGGTTTTCGGATTAAAGTTGAGGAGGAAATAAACTGCAGCCTTGGAAAGCCTACAGCATGTTTTGCACTGCACCTTGAAACAAACAGCTTTGACTAAAGAGTGAGTTAGTCTATCTCTTTGATGGCTGCATTACCAAGTCAAAGTCTTCAGGCCCTCGTGAGGGTTCAATGACAGAGAATATTGTAGTAGCTAGATGTAGGACACATAGAATTTAGGCTTTTTGATCAAGTTGTAATAAACAGCTTTAATTAAATGGGTTTCCCAGAGGGGATTAAAGAGAAGTGAAGAACTCCTGTTTTATTATTTAAGATTCAAACTATTGCCTCCATTAGGCATATTCAGAGTTTATAGTAAGGAACCATTGTGGGTTCATTTCAGTGGAGATTGCACATGCAGTATACCTGATATATTTTCTTTCTTTGGCTTGTTAAAAATAAAAATCTTCAGGTTCTATTTGTGTTTCAGAACAGTTATTAGGTAGTTATGGTCTTATTTCCCTTCAGACACACATCTGTCGGCTCAGAAGTAAAGGGAAGAGAAAAAGAGAAAATAAGAAATTTATACTGGTGATACACTGTATTCCAATTTTGAAATCTATTTTAATTTGAATCTCTGTTCTATCGGGTAACCAACCATAAGTGGCCATGTTTTTTGTGTATGAGAGATCACCATTGGAGGAGTTCTGATAATTATTTAAAATCTTAGAGGCATTGTATTCCTCCACATAATTCTTTAACAGGAATGGTTCGTGTCATACACTCCAGTACAACATCCCATGTCACTAGGTTACCTCGCACTGGATAAAGACACCACAGGAGTCTGATTAGAAATCACCCCATAAGTTATTACAGCAAACAAAATCCATCACTCTCCCAATGAATCTCTAAAAAGAAATGCAGTGCCATCCCCTTGGTTAATCAGGATTTCAAAACAGCATTACTTAGATGGCTCCTAAGAGCTTAGCTCCTTGACTTATGACCTCACTGTGCAAGTACACAGGTACTTAATTTTACATGCATACTGAAAATTAAATAACTTGAACTATGGTCCTGATAACAGCAATAGCTTTTAAGACCTAACAGCTGACCTGTGTACTGAAAAGCAAAAAAAAACCCAACCCAACCCTTTGACTGTTTTTTCATAAAGAAATAACTCATAGTGGAGCTGTTTAAAAAACATTTTCTTCTCATTGTATGCTGAAACTTGAAACTTACTAGAAATGTAACAAAATACAGCCTAGCACAGAGGACTCCAAGGTAGTTTGTCAGCTGTCAATTGGCCAGTGTTGCTAGACACCCTTAAAGTCTCCTTCAATTTATTTTCAATCATATGAAATACGTTGCAGTAACTACTAGCTTCATACCTAAAGAGAAATTTTTTAAGCTTTAACAGAGGGTTAAAGTTCTCAGAGCTAAAAGAAATAAAACTAACGAGCAGACTTACAAACCTATACCAGGTCACCTTTCTTTAAAGACATGAATTCAGTGTGAAACATCAAAATAATGGAGCTCTATTAATTCTACAGAGATTTAAAATGCTAATGAAGAATACTCTCCCAGCAGACTTAGATTGTTCAAACACAACAATCAAAAGATGTGGTAAGGAAGGGAGGGAAGAATTTTTAAGCTACGGAGAAAAAACCCCAGAAAATTTTATTGTATAGTGAATCAGAGAATTTGACAAAAAAGCTCCAATATTCATCCCTTGATATACCAAAGCACAGTTTGCTTTATGAACAAGTTTCTTACAGTAAAATATTTGGTTTTTTTCAACCTGTGTAGATCTGTTTTTAATTACCAAACAACAAACTTCATGAGACTAAACCTAGTTAACATATAAATGAAAACAAAACAAAACAAAACAAAACAAGTCACAGGAAAATATGCATCTTAAAAAAAAAAGTGAAGTTAAGGTAACATTTTTCTTCTTAATATTGTACTTTTGCTTTTTAATGGTGATTAACAGGGACTGGTACTCATTTCAACCCTGGTCCTGCTCTTACTGAAGTCAGTGGCAAATCTCTTCCTGGCTTCAGGAGCACAATGCAAGGTGATAAGCACCCAGACTCTTTCACTAAAGGATTGAGACACTTTGAACAAAGCTGGTGAGGGGTCTAGAGCACAAGTCTTAGGAGGAGCGGCTGAGAGAACTGGGGTTGTTTAGCCTGGAGAAAAGGAGGCTGAGGGGAGACCTTATCACTCTCTACACCTACTTGAAAGGAGGTTGTAGTGAGGTGGGGGTCAGTCTCTTAGTAATAAGCGATAGGACAAGAGGAAATGGCCTCAAGCTGCACCAGGAGAGGTTTAGATTGGATATTAAGAAAAATTTCTTCACTGAAAGGGTGAAGAGACAAATACTTTTCCCAGATTAAATATAGCTGAGAAATCAGAGCAAAGTGGGACTAGGAAACAGAGATAAAGTCTCTTGCTCAAAGTCTTGGAGCAAGGCAGTGCCAGGACTGAAAAAGATCCTCCTGAGCTAGGATAGCTGTTAGACAGCACAGCCTCCTTGTACTAGCAATCACAGAGACTACACTTGCACATATGTGGGAAAATGGGGGTACCAAAATCATAGAGCGAGGCGAATAGTTATCCTGAAAGAGGAAGCTGGCATGATGAAATACCAGTGAGCAAAGTGCTTAGAGTACACAGACAAAAAAAATTGTAGCGGTGATGTTAGACAAGCTTGTGGGAGAGAAGCAATGAATTGGGCCTGAATTATTTAATGTTAGGCAAAGTATTCAGAAGTTTTTTCAGTGAAACTCTCCTGAATTTACTGGGCGTGAACAAGATCGCTTCATAGAATTTCTCTATTTTTAAAATTATTATTATTTTTAAGGTTTCAAAAGATATCTATACTTCTTGAAAGGGTCCTAGAAAATAATGAACGTAGTAAGAAACCAGTAAATAATACATTAAGAATTGCAATATTTTGAAAAGGTATACTCCTGCTCCGATTTGTATACAGAGAAGAAATTTATTAAATGGATTGTATTATAAAATAGAAAAGGTAGATACAGAAGAAAAACTGTATAATACTTCAAAGCAAATAGAGCAATTACTGTCTTAAGAGCAGTCATTGCATCATAATAATAATAAATATCTTTAAAAATTAATGCCAAAAGAAAAAGAGTGGGCATATTGATCAAAGAGGAATATTATTGGAATAGTAGAAAAGGGGAAAGGCATCTAATTGGTTGAAAGGTGAGAACAAGATGGAAAATAAAAAACGGAAAAGACAATGTAATGAATAAAAAAGTGACTCAAAAAACCCACCCCAAACTTTTCTCCAAAATTATTTCTTCCCTTTTGAGACTTTTTGCATCAGAAATGAAGTATCACTTTGTGCTTTAAAGATGGGAACAAACTAGTTATAATTTATATTCACTTTGCCAAACATCTTCTCTGTGATACTGGGAAAGTTATTTAGCTTCTTTTTGGTTTAGCTGCCTGGGCTATTAAATAAGGATGCTTTATTTTTCTGTCTTGCAAAGACATGAGACATAATATGATACAAAGTGGTGGAAGCTACTCTTAGAAAAAAGAAAATGTAGTTTCTAAATTTATTGGGTTTGTGTGGCAAGGATTTGGTAGTGGGGGGGCTACAAGGGTGGATTCTGTAAGAAGCTACTACAAACTTCCCACATGTCTGATAGAGCCAATGCCACTGGCTCCAAGGCAGACTCACCACTGGCCAAGGCCAAGCCCATCAGTGACGGTAGCAGTGCCTCTGTGATAACGTATTTAAGAAGGGGAAAAACCCCAGCTATGCAATAGCAACCAGGAGAAAGGAGTGAAACAACCCCACAGACACCAAGGTCAGTGAAGAAGGAGGGGGAGGAGGTGCTCCAGGCACTGGAGCGGAGATTCCCTCTAGACTGTGGTGAAGACCACGGTAAGGCAGGTTGTCCCCCTCCAGCCCATTGAGGTCCATGGTGGAGCAGATATCCACCCTGCAGCCCATATAGGACTCTACAATGGAGCAGGTGGGTGCCTGAAGGAGGCTGTCATCCTGCAGGAAGCAGGCTTCTGGTAGAACCTGTGGACCCATGGAAAGAGAGGAGCCCATGCTGAAGCAGGTTTGCTGGCAGGACTTGTCACCCTGTGGGGCCCCCAAACCAGAGCAGTCTGTTCCTGAAGTATTGCACCCCATGGAAAAGACCCATGCTGGAGCAGTTAATGAAGAACTGCAATCTATGGGAAGGACTCACATTGGAGAAGTTCTTGGAGGACCCCATGCTGGAGCAGGGGGAGAGTGTGAGGAGTCCTGCCCCTGAGGAGGAAGGAGCAGCAGAGATGACGTGTGATAAACTGACAGGAACCTTCATTCTCTGTCCCCCTGTACTGCTCGGCAGGAGGAGGTAGAGAAATTGAGTAAAGTTAAGCCTGGGATGAAGGGATGGGTGAGGGGGAAAGTGTTTTAAGATTTGTGGTTTATTTCTTATTACCCTACCTTGACTTCTAATTGGCAATAAATAAAATTAATTGTCCCTGAGTTGAGTCTGTTTTGCCTGTGACGGTAATTGCTGAATGATCTCCCTGTCCTTATCTCGACCCACAAGCCTTTTGTCATATTCTCTCTCCCCCTGTCCTGCTGAGCAGGGGGAGTGATGGAGTGGCTTTGGTGGGCACCTGGCATCCAGCCAGGGTCAACCCACCATAAATAGTTAAGGGATCCAGCTCTCTCATGATGCATTGTTTCTGTCTATTTATATTGCTTCTGTCCACTCTTATGTCTCAGAAGTACTTACCTTCCTAAGAAGATTAATTGACTAGAAGATAATTTTTTTTTTGCTTTTGTAGAAGGTTGAGATGAGAACAAAACTATGAGTCCTTATGAGTATGAGAAGATAACTCCATATAATGGCAGAATATTGCTTCAAAGATATCATTCTTCAAAGGGTAATTTAAAAAGTATAGTCTCTATATATTCATCAATAGTATCATATACTAGATCTCTGCTAAAGAGTTCATATGTACCCAGCCAGAATAAGACAGAATTATAGATCATAAACCATTTTTACACTCTGCTTAGCAAGAATAGTTTTGATGTGGCAACGATAGGTTAAAGGATAGAAACAAAACAAGGTTTGTAGTTGAAGGTAATATCTTTTCTATGACAAATTGATCTTTCTGGAGAGATAAACAACAAGCAATCTTTTTGATGTGGAAGAGAACTTGTGTGACTGGTTTTTTCTCCAATCACTTCAGATGGTCTCATAAAAATTATTATTTCTTCCTACAAATCTTTTCTTGCTTATAAGCCATGGTCAAATATAATTCCTGAAAAACTGTTTTCAGGAACAATTCGACTGAGTAACATAGAATCTCCTAAACAGTTAAGCTTTCGGATCAACATATTCAGAAACAAGCAGAAAATAGTGATAAACTCAAAAGGTTATTATTCAGGAACTTGCATTATTGAGGGCTGAAGTAAATCAGGCGTCACAACAGGAGCGCCCAAAACTTCAGTTCTGTTTGTTATTTTGATTTTACTGAATAGCTTCTAAGCCCTCTGAGCATTTGATTAGAACTAATGTCCCTTCACTTGTATAAGATCTGATGAAGCACGTAACTCTTTCCCAGTTGCAAATATGGTTGCCACAATGCCTGGTTTTAAAATTAGTGGTTTTGATTTTCTGATAAAAGCTTTGCTGTATGCATATTTTTTGAAAAATCAGGTAAAAGACTACAGGGTTTGGCAGAACAAACTGAAGAAGAGGTCTTAAAGGAGAAGTTAGAACAGGGTTCTTTATCTCTACTTCTGGAGATTGCTGCTATCAAGTCTCCTGCCTGTCTCCACTCAATGTGTGGAGAACACTGTGTGAGAAAAATGTGAGAAAAGTGTAACTTATTGCACTTGCACATTTTATGGCATTCCTCTTGGAAAAGAAAATTTAAAAAAAACCCAAAAACAGAACAACAATTAATAGCTCCTGTTTTCATTTTTAAAAAGGTCCAAGGATTGCTTGACCCTGCAGTCCCATAATGTATCTGTGATTAATTCTGTCACTTTCTCTGCTCAAGACAACTTTCTGTCAGATACTTTTTATTATCCAATCTGGTTAACAAAGTACTGGTTTACAATCTTGTTGATTGGTGGGGAAAAAGGAGGAGGGGAAGCACTCCTGCAGGCTGCAAGTCCTGTGAAAGACATTTCTGAGGGACATGGCATTGTCCTGACTATAGAAATGCTCCCCAGCCACAAGGTGCCACGTCCCTATTCCTGTTCCTCTCATCCCAGGGGTCTGGCTCTCTGAGCCCAAGGCTTGGTTTCCATGTAGCACATCTGTGCCGTCAGTGCTTAA